>NC_046226.1:6280740-6580740 GCF_009819885.2 Catharus ustulatus
CTGGGCCAGGCTGCCTGGCTGGGCACTGAGAGGCCCCAGGTGTGTTCCTGGATGGACTGAACCTCTCCCCTTGCAGCACTGGAGTCCCAGAGCCAGCCCAGTCCTCTCACAGCTTTGCCTGCAAGGTGAGATGCATGCCCTCAGTTTGCCACCTCTCTTTCTGTTTGCTCTGTTTAATCCTGAGCAAAGCTAATTAAATTAATACAAATGAAGTATTTGAATGAATTAATGAATGAAGCAAGGCCTCTAGAAAACAGTGTTTCTATTTTAGTGCTTTGAACTTTGCAGTTTGCCTTTTTAAATTTTTTTTCGTGTTGTCACTCAAAGTGATAGTCTGGCTTGAAGTTCAGTTTTAATTTCATAGTTCTGAGGTAAGTAATGGTTGTTTCTTTTCTCAGTGTCAGTAAAGACAATGATAAATTTGAGTTCTGGGCAAGAAATAGAACGACAAAAATATTGAAAAGCCAAGTGAGTTGGAAGAGCAGATATAGCACCTGTTACTAAATATTTCATGTTGGTAGGGTTTGCAGCAGCAAGGAATCATAGAATCATATTGGAAGGGATCTTTAGGATTATCTAGTTCCATCCCCCGAGGGGGAAGCTGAACCTGCTTACCTACAGGTAACCTAAGAAGCAGGTTCAGGAATCAGGAAGCCCAAACCTGCTTCTGCACCAGGAAATGCTGCTTTGTTTTGCAGCTGGCACATTAAAAAGGTTTGTCCTCAAACACAGAGACTCTTGGTCTTTCACTGTCATTTTTCTTAGAATATAATTTTCTAACATTAAGTTTTTTTGAAGAACTAGTGGTTTCTCTGACAGGTACCACTAAAGATCTGCAGCCTTAAAGTGTCAAGTGGAGCAAAGGTATTGTGCTTGCAAGATCCTTGTTCTGCACTATAATGTAGCTCCTCAGCCCCATAAAATTTCTGTTGACTGATTGTTGTCAGATTTTTGCACAACATGGAGGAAAAAGAGTTTTACCAGTCCTCTGTAAATAATGACTGCTTTCAGCCCATCTTTTATAGTTTAGAGATAAATACTGGAAACTAGGAACCAGGAATTTAAAAATGCCCTGTTCTCATCCTGGTTTTTTGGGCTACTCTTTTCTCTTTTGGTTTAGTGGCTCTAGCAAAGTTTCAAAGTTTGTAGCAGACACCACCTAGAAAACCTGCTGGTCCAAACAGGCCATATCAGTGCAGAATAAGATAAAGAGAGTTCTCTGCCGTCTTTGGTTCACAGTCTGAGGACATGTATGTGGCAAAGACCAGCAGGAGATGTGCATTTCTACACTCTTGGGTTTTTTTCCAATGTCTACAATTTTTTCAGTGCTTTACACTTGTCACACCTGCCTGCTGTAGGCAAGGGATTTCCAGTTCCAATCCATGTTGGTTCAGCTCTGCATTTTCAGGTGGAGATAGGTCAGGACTGTGCTGAGTCCCATGGGGGAGAAAATACACCCTAAGTGTGCCCTGAGAAGATTGAACCCCTGCAGGAATGTGATCCACAAATGCTGTGCATCTCTGTGTGGCAGGCAGGTGAACTTCAGTGGATCCCCAGCCTTGCTGAAAGATGTCAGGTTAAAAAATAAAAGGTTTCCAGAGGCTGATCTCGAAAGTCCTGAGCAGGTATTGGTCTCCTGGAGGTCACACTCTGCACACCCCAACAGATTTATCAGCCAAGCCAGGGGGAGCAAGAGCAGCTCTGTCCTTGTCCTGAAGCCTCCATGAGTTTCTTCTTTTGTATTTCAAAGTGAAACTTTCAAAATGTGCACATTGCATTTCATGTGTAAATATTGCTGAGAGAACTGGAACTCTGATATCTCACATGTCTCTGCTATTAAAAAAATAAAACAACAATGCAAGTTTGTTAAATGTCACTCATCGAGCTTCCCTGCTCCCTGGCAATTCTGTAGCAAGGCAAGCCTGGGATGGATAACATGAACAGGATAAAAGATACAAAGAGGCTCTTTCTCCCAGGGTTTTCCTTGGTTTGTTTCTTTATGGCTTCCAGAAATTTGAATATTCAGAGAGAAAAAAAAAAGCAACAAACAAAGCAAACAAACAAAGCTGTTTATTCCTGGTAGCAGGAGGAGCCTGGGAAATGAAGTGATTTGCTTGCTGTTTGTGGAGGACTATAATGCAGAGGCAGGAGGAGAACAGCACCCAGCTACCACATATCCACAAGACTTTTATTTCTCAGAAAATGATCCATGTGAGCCCCACAACTATTGCAGTGTGTCTAATTCCAAGATGTTTTTGTCAGTAATTTGTGACTTGCCAAGATCTGCCAACTGCAGAGATACCCAGGCACTGTAAAAATACAGCAAACAGCAATATCAGGGTTAACTTCACTTCCTCAGTGAGCTGTGTTTTGTCTGGGCTCTGAAACCTAGAGATAAATATGCAAGCTTGCAATCAGTGGGATTTCAGTGTTCCTGGCTGTAATGAGGAACAGAGGTTTCTTTGCTTTATTTTAATGTGATTCCTGGAAGAGGTGATGGTAGTTCCCAGAGGAGCTGAAATCTCCCTGGCCTTGGAGGACAGGGCTGTGCTGGTGTTTGTGCTGCAGTGAGGAGGGTGGGATGGAAGGAGAGGAACATGAAGCTATGGGAGGTGAGTGCTGGGATCCAGGGATGATGGCTCAGCCTGGTTGCTGCACCCTGATGCTGTTTCATGGCCATCCCTCTCTGGACCCAGTGTGGTTGAAGGCACCTGGATGATCCCCTGGGCTGGGATGAAGGGGATGCCCTGACAGTAGCACACCTCAGGTCGTGCCTGAATTTCTCTAGACCATTGTATTGAGGTGCCTCACTTAGGTAAATGACTGTCCAAAGCCTCAGTGCTTTACCAGGGGTCACTCTGTAAATCTGTGCCAGAGACTGCAGGAAAAAAATACCAACAAAACCATGGTGTTTGTTTTGTTTTATATATATATATAACTTTGGCTCCACCAACTATCAAATTATGCTGTATCCCATTTAATACCTGAGTCTCTCAGCTCTGGCTGCTGGATGAGACTCCTGATTTAGGTGGTACCACCACAGTCAAGGATTTTCCTTGTGTCTGGGTGCCTGTCTGGCATCCAGAAGTCCTTATTCCCTGAAGGTAACAAGGTTTGTTGTTCTGCAGTGTTTCACTACCTCAGTTTACCTGGGAGCTACTCAGGCATTGTGGGAGACCAAGGTTCCCTCTGGCTCCCCAGACATGAGGAGGAGCAGCAGCATCAGTCTGCTGCATGCTGAGGGTGTTGAGCAGTTCAGTCCTACACCTCACTGGGGTGGGGCAACATGTCCCAAACAGCCAAGGGCAGACAGGGTCTTCAGCATTATTCAGCTGGCATGGGCTGCAGGAAGCAGAGCTCATCTTCTGGTGTGCTTTAGGAGGCAAATACACGCACTTGCAATTTATACACCTCTGGTTTAAGTTGTTCCAGACCATGCCCAGCAGAAAATAATGAGTTTCCTGCTCTTCAGTGCCAGCTGTTTTTGTTTCCTGAAGTGCTTCAGCAGCAATGATTCTGTTTGTTTTCCAGAATGAAATGCTGAATCAAAATAGAGCTTTGAGCAAAGAGATCCTGACGTTGTTTGGCCAGGGTGACCTCAAGCTTGGCAGAGGCAAGAGAGGAGGGATGAAAGCTTCTGCTGTCCCTGTCTGCTGGCTTTGGGGAAAATTTCATTTGTGATGTGGGATAAACTGCATGCCCTCAGCATGGCTCAGGGTGCTGTGGACACCACCTGCACTGAGCCAGATTGGTGGCTGCTCCTCCTGGCACTGCCAACACTGCTGGTGGCTGCAGATGAGGGAATGAGGCAGTTTCATAATTGAGGGTAAATCTGTCTGTCTGAAAAGGATGCTCTTGGGTTTCCCTGGGGCTGCCTTGAATGAGGCCAGGTCTGCACCAGCTGTCTGCACTGGGAAATTGGAGCAGGGCTGTGGTTGGTTTTTGGGCCAGAATCCTGCCTGGCTGAGCTGAGCCTGCCCTGGGTGTGCAGTGAGGCAGGAGGGGAACCCTGGCAGTGGTGAAGAGGAGGGAGGAGGTCTGGCCGAGCTGGTGTCCTGCTCTCCTTGCCCCATCTGCTGAGACAAGGGGGAAAAGTTGCTTGGAGAACAAGTAGAGCCATAAGGGTCTGGAAGAAGGACAGAGATAAGGAATATAAGGAGAGATAGAAGGAAGTAGGAGGCTGGTCTGGGGAGTGGTGATGGATGGGTATGGGCAGGAGCAGTCAGGAATCAGCAGCTTAAAGAAGCCCAAAAGGTTAAAGGAGGTGAGAGGAGGAGAATATGGACAGGAGATTGTAGAGGAGCTGCAGGGGACAGGGAAAGGCTGCAGCAGCAGCATAGCTGTGACCATCAAAGTTTCTTGCTAGAGTCTGGAATGTTTTTAATCCCAGAATCTCAGCTCTTTTCTGCCGTCTAGCTGCCAGACTTGTTGATATGTGTGTCTGTCAGTAGCACTGATCCACACAGTAAAGCAGAGTCCTTTCCTGGGCAGTGTGTGTTCCCCTGAAATGCTCTCCTCTCTCCCTGGAGCTGTGTGCTCAAAACCACAGCCTTACTGCTGAGCCAGGACCGAGGACTGCTGCAGTTCCAGCAGATGAACTTGCTTCCAATAATAATTTTCTTTGTTTATCAAATGTAGGAAACTGCCTTAAAGCCAAAAACCTTTTCATTTGAAGGGTGTCACTAGAAAATCAAACTCTCAAAAGTCAGGCAATGCTGAATTTTTGAGTCTAAAATGTGTCCTTCCTGTATGTTCACAGTAAAACTTGCAGATCACACTTGCAAGTCAGCAAGGTTAAAGGCAGAAGAATATTTCTTGTCCAGCCTGCCAGCTCAGAGTTCTAAGATGTTGAGTGAGGAATCTTACTGAGTGATGGCCTCAGTCCAGTCCTACACCTTGCATTGACTCTGGTTCTGTATTCACTTCTGAATGGGAGGCAAGTGGGAAAAAGAATCCCTTCAAGGGAAAGGTCCAGTTGCATCCAAAAGGGATGATCCCAAGTTGCACATGAAGGCCATGGCAGAGAAATCCCCATGTCCATGATCTGGCTGGGAAATGGCTGTGTGGGAAGGCAGTGCTGGAAGGAAGGCAGGGTGCTCTGTGGGGAGAACTGCTTAAACCTGTGTGAGGGCTGTTGTGACCATCAGATGGGACTTTCATCTCCTCCATTTGAGCCTAAACAAATTCCCTCCTTAAGTGTTCCTTCCCCATTGGAGGACTGGGAAAAAAGATGAAGCACAGGTTTTAGGTGTCTCTCACAAGCTGTTGGGGAAAGTGACTTTTTCCTGCTCTCCCACCTCTGCTTGTTTGTTAATTGAGAGGGGACCCGGGGGGAAGCAGGATATGTATTTACTGCTGCTGTTCTTACACCTGTGGAAAGGGCCCCTCTTGGGAGAATGAAATTGGTGGGTGTCACATCAGGGAGCTGCTGACACCAGACTGCCCAAGCAGTCTGAGGGTGAATCTCCATCCCTGAAGTGTTCAAGAAACAGGTGGACACTGTGGCACTCAGTGCTGTGGTTTTGGTGACAATGTGATGTTTGGTCAAAGGTCTGGCTCGATGATCTTGGAGGTCTTTTCCAACCTTTATGATTCTATGATCCTGAGCCAAGGCAAGCAGCACCCTCTCCATGTGGCAGCCAGCATTTTTACAGCTGTATTTGTGGGATTTGGGACATCTGCTTTTGCAGTCCCAGAGACATATTTCAGAAGTGGAGAAATATGTATTGCAGGGTGAAAACCACGTTTGGGAGGAGATGGGGAAGGAGGAGAGAATCAGGTTGGCTGTGTTGGCTGCTGGGAATCTGATGGGGACAACTGCATTTCCTGAAGGCGCTGCTGCTGGCCTGCAGCCCTTGGGAAATCCCTCTGGGGAATCACAATAATCCCCTGGCACTGGGAGGGGCTGAGCACTCATGGTCCCTGCCACCTGCAGAAGCTTCAGGATGGATTGTGCCATCCCCAGCCTGAGCACTGAGCATTTCCTTGCTGACTGCTAAGGTGGGGATGTGTTGATGAGAAGAGGTGCTGCTTCTTGGCAGACCTCTTCCCACTAAGCTGGGAATACAAGAGGCTGAATTTATTTTTCTTGACAGATGCTTTGCTGCGGCAGTGTCTTACTCAGCCCATGGTGTGTGGGAACCTGCGTGGGAGAGCCACATGGTAAACAACCTGCTTTTTAAGGCTGTTGAAATTAGAGGACTCGTTGGCAAGCTGCCACATGGAAGTCTCAGAAGTTCCTGGGTCAGCTGTGTGATCAGAGCTGAGTTTGCTGTCAGACCACTTGGGCTCCTCAGCTGTGGGGTGACCAGTCCACCAGGAGAATCCAGGTGTTGCAGGGTGGTGATTCAGGGGTTGATCATCCTGCCCAGTGAGCCCCAGGCCAGTGCACCTCCAGGAGAAAAGCTGAGGCATCTCAGGGCAGCAGAGGCCCCAGTGACAGAAAAAGGGGAATGTTTACTTGGCCTGTTGAATTAGCTTCCCAGGTAGTTTGTTCCTGACTGGATTCCAGTTGTGCTTTGGGATGCAGTTTGCTTTCTGGTGGAGAGGTGCAGTGCCCTTGGTGAGGAAGGCTTGAGATTTCATCTAGGGATGGCTGCTGTGTTGAGGAACGTGGTTACTTGTTTGTGGAGATGCTGCAGAACTTCTGGACACAAACTGCTTGATATTCCCATCTCATCTGGCTTTTTGTTCATCCTGCTTTCTCTGTGTCTTTTGTCTTTGTGTTCCATAAAGAGTATTCTCCTGCTCCTCCTCCTTTTGAGGTTGATGTTAAACCTGTGTCTCTAGCAAATTGCACTGCCTGGACATAAGGGTGTGAGTTTTAAGCAGATTTAGTCGATTGTCAGACATTGTGGGGACACCTTTGTTTCCATACCAAAGCAGCCAACTTCTGAATCTGCCCCAGTGCCCCAAAAAGGGGGGATGTCCCCAGAGCATCCACTTAAAAAATAGCTTTAAACTGCACTTGGTTAAAAATAGGTTTGACTTGGATCTCGTGGTTCCCAGTGTGGGCAGGGCCTCCCAAGAGCATGCTGTGATCCTGCTATCACCACCCACATGTGAGCTGCTGCTGGCTCTGACAGAGCAGGAGCAGGGAGGCTTCAGGATCTCCCAGTTCTGCTTTTCTGGGATTGTGCACAAGTGATGGGAGCTTTGACTTATAAATGCTGTCACTCTGTTACTCTTCTGCTCTGTAGCCAGCATGGTTTGAGATCTTCTAAATCAGAGGGCTTGTGGTGCATGAATTAATCATGGAAAAGATCAAAGTTGCTTTGTTAGTTTTATTTTCCTGTTTTTAATGAATAATGTATTAAAATGGTTTTCTTCCCCAGTAAATCACATCTCAACATTTTTCTTTTGAGTTTAGTAAGTGGGAAGGACTAACAGGAGGTTTTACAATGGAAATTCGCTTGCCTAAGCACAAGGAAATAGTAATGATTGTAATTGTGAGGGGAGGAGGGAGAGGAATCAGTTTGTTAGGGCTCTAATGAGCCATGCAGTAAGAGTGTTTTGGGTTTTGTTGGGGTTTTTTTGCCTGTTCTTATGTAGGCCAGTGTGACAGGAATGGGTTATGGAGCTGGTGGGTCTGAGATGCAGGGAAAGGGCTCTGTTGTAGGAGGGAACAGTGGGGCTGGGGTGACTTTCAGATTCTAGTTCTGCTGCAAGACCACATTCAGCTACAGCCAGAGGGAAGCATGTCAGGGATAAGACCAGACTAATTTATTTTGCTTTTTGGAGCTGTGTCTTGCTGGGTAGGGGACAGATACAGCTGGCATTCTGGTCACAGTGCCAGTCTGGGCTCTGATTGCCTCAGTTCAGCGCTCAGGTTTCTCTTGGCTCCCTCAAATCCCTCTTCTGATTTTTTAAATAAAATCCTTTTCTCCTGAAGTCCCATCCCTGTGCAAGCTGAGACAGTTCTTTGCCATCATTTCCCAAGCCTGATTCTCTCTGGCAAACAGATACATCCTGAGGTTTTGCAAATGAATGCAAAAACTTGCAGAGATGGAATGGTAAAGTTACTCGCTATAGAAATGAATGGAAAGGCTTTTCCATTAACATTTTTCAGCCTTGTGCAACACACTGTGGTGCCTTGCTTCAGAGCTGTCAACATCTGCAAGCAAATGTCTAAAACCAACTTTTCTTAGGAAAATAAAAAACAACTTTTCCAAAAAAAATCCTGTAATAGCAAATGTAGAAAAGCTGCTCCGTGCACGTCCGAAACCTGTGTGGCAATTGGGATTAAAACTCTATGCAAAATAACCTGCATGGTGTTCATAACTGGTCGGGAGACTCGAAGAGGCAGCAGAATACTTGTTTTAGAGGTTCTCAAGCTGCCTTCTTCCTTCTCATGTTCTCACAGAAGTTAGCCCCAGCAATGGCTGGCCCTTGGCTCTGCAGCCATCTCCTCTCCTGAAGATGTGGATGCTCCCAGCTCCCAGCAGCCTCACTGGGCAGAGCTCTGTAGAGCTCTCCTGCTCTCCCTGGTGCTGCTACAGCCACCTCCAAGAGGCTGAAAAAACCGAGCCCCCCAAAAGCTGCTCTTCTGTCTTACCACCAGAGCTTTGGCATCACTGTGCAATTGTAGGAATAAGCCTGTGATGGGCTTTTGTAGCAATGGCAGAGCACTGTCATGTCCCCAGTATTGTGTGAACCCCAGTGATCCTGTTCTCACTGCTGTCACACTGAAACATCATCCTTCAGCTTCAGTCCTCAAATGCTGTTCATCACTGAGAGCTGAGATGAATTTATGTCCTAGATCTGGCAAGAAAATAAGGAAGATGGATCTGCCCTACTTCAGCACTTGGACGAGAAACAGAGGCCTTGCCTCCAGTTCTGTGTGATTTGTGCAGGGGTGATTACATGTTTGCATTTCCAAGACTGATGATAGTGCTGTTTCACACTCCTGAGTAAGGAAAACTTTTTTTGGATTCTGAGCATCGTTGTTCCTTCCTTATTTCCAGACAATATTGACAGGTTGGCATCTTGAAAGATGAGCTGCCCATTCACATGGCTCTTCTGTGAAGTCCTGGAAGACAGCATAGTGCTGCCAGCCCTTGCTGGCTCTTTCTCTGATCTTCACACAAAACTTCATCCAGTTTCAGAGGGCAGAATGGCAGCTGGATGGAACCTAAGTCCCAGCCTGTGTTTGGTGTGCCACGTGTTTGCTCTGCAAGGAGCCTCTCCTGGGATTGGAACCAGAGTGCAGAGACCAGATCCTGCACAGACTGGCAAAGGCAACAGAAGGATCAACTTCTGCTGGGAGAGAAACCCCATGGTGAACATGGCCATGATTTGTGCATCCAGCTTAACTTTTGAGGGGAAATGAAGAAAAGCTTTCTAGTAAAAAAGACTAGGCTTTCACTCTGCAGCACTAATATTAGGGAAGCAGAATAGAGTATTAAAATCCTTTTCCCTTTTAGGGGTCAGGCTGTCAGCTTCTTCAATGTTGTGTTGAGTTTAATTACCAAAGCTTCCTGGTTTGACCATCCACAGGATTATGGTGATAAAACTCCAGCTTAAAAGATGCAAAACCTTAGTAAGGGATTTTTGTCATATCTTACATGATTTCCAGCCAGGGAAATAAACATCTCAGTTTACATTCAGTAGATGTGAGGAAGCCCACTGTTAGGTAAATATTGAGAGAACACCTACATACTGATGGCTGGAGGGGTGGGAGGTGAATTAATTTACTCAATCTGATTGATGTATTGTTTTCCTAAAACACCCACTACTGCTCACTGTTAGGGCATGAGCTAGACGAGCATTGAGCATGATCTGAAATTGTTCAGTGCTGTGGTGCTTGCAGAGGTGAGGGGTCTCTTATTCCCCATCTTAATTTTTGTACTCCAGTCAAATCAGTGGTTGGTCTTTGCTCCCTGCTTGTGTCACTCAGTGCAAGGGGAGCTTGCTCACAGTGCTCCTGAGGGGGATGATGTGTATACTGCTGATAAAAAAAAGGCTTAATTAAGTTTTACATATTAACATTTTTGATTTAAGGCTTTTTACATTGCTTTTTTGAATATCTTTATTTCTTTTAAATTAAAATGCCCCTGGTGGCTATGGGAGTGTAACAGTAGGAGCTGTCATGTGTGAGGAGGTACCTGGCTGACCTTTGCTGTGCTGGCGTTACCACAGTGAGATTGATTCCCAATAGATGAGATCTGAGGAGCTTTAACTACTGGAATCAAATAGCTCCAAACACACCACTTCATCCTGCAGCTCTTGCTCTGGTTCTGCTGTAGTTATTCCACCACTGTAAGGATTTGCCTGACAGAACCCCCTGGAATGTAAACTGGGGGGAAAGGAGGGATCTGTGCCCAGGAAGAGCAGGATCAGGTAGGCTCAGGGGGCAGGTGGGGTGGTGGGGAGGCTGCTCAGTGGGTGAGGATGTGCTGGTGCTTGCACGTGTCCTCAGATGACTTGGTGGGTTATTTATTCTCTCCCTGCATGTATAATTTCCACTGCCATAAACATGTGTTCAGTGTGAGTGCAGAGGAGGAAAGGGAAGAGGTTTTTGAGTGTTGAACTTTGTAGTTAAGTTTTGCACATAGGCAGGCACAGTAAATAGCCCATAGTTAGAGATGTCTGAGTTGAACCACGAATGTGGAAACTCCCTTCACTGAGCAATTACTTGTCTGCTCTTAAAACAGTATTTGGACATCTGAACTGTTCATGGTGGTTGTTGCTTTACCAGAGATTAGAGGCTTTTAAAAGTCTGGGTCTATTTAGTGGTCTAGAATGGCTTTGTTTTGTAAAACACTCTGTGTCCAGAAGGAAAATATGCATCCTATTGGAAACTGGCCAGAATGCAAACCATGAGCTGGGAAAATGTCTCTGATGGCTTTACATCCTCTGACACCAAAGATGGGAGGCATGAGGGGCTGCTGCATTGGCTGCCCTGTCACAAAGCCACAGAATGGTTGGAGTTGGAAGAGACCTTAAAGATCACCTCATTCCAACCCCATTCCATGGGCAGGGACACCTTCCACCATCCCAGGTTGCTGCAAACCCCATCCAGCCTGGCCTGGAGCACTGCCAGCGATGGGGCAGCCACAGCAGGATGGGCAGCCTGTGCCAGGACCTCACCACCTCAGAGGGAAGAATTTTTCCTAATAACTCTCTAAATCTATTCTCTTTCAGTTTGGATCTGTTCCCCTTGTCCTAGACCCACATACCCCTGCAAACAGTTCCTTTTCAGATTTCTGGTAGGGTCCCTTCAGGTACTGAAAGGCTGCAATAAGGTCACCCAGAGCCTCCTCTTCTCCAGGTGAGCAATCCCAGTTCACTCAGCCTTTCCATTAGCAGGCTTCAGGGCTGTGCTGATGGATGATTTCTGCCCATAGCTTCTCTCCCAGCGCACTGGGACTTGCTGAACAGATGTGATGGGTGTGAGCTGAGGAGCTGCCATCCCGGTGGTTGGAGGAAGGAGGCTTTGGTAGCCATATGTTTCACCATTTCAAAATCACTTGCAGCTTGTTGGGGGGCTGAACTTGCCAGCTCTGTGGTGTGGTGTGTGGGATGCACAAGCACCCAGTCCCTGAGACAGAGGGATTATTCTGTGGGATGTGGTTATATGTGTAGATGCACTGAATCATGTGGTGGATGGTCTCCTGCAGTACACCTGGGCTCAAGGTATGGTGAGGTTGTGCTGGGCTCTTCCTCTCCTTTTCACTTGAGCCAGCACAGGAAATGGGAAGAATAGTGCCCAAAAGAGTTGATGGCATGTGGAAAGCAATCCAGGCCTTCCTAAAGCCTGCTTGTAACTCAGATTTGTTGTATTGTAAATTGAACTAAGCAAGGGTGAGGATCACCTGAAAGATAAGCAGTGTCAGCAGAACATTAGTAGGGTCTGACAGCCAAGTAGTGGGAGAAAGTGTGAAATTTGAGGAGTATTTTCAATAGGAGTTAGCTTTTAGCAAAGAAAAAACCCAACTTGTGGCATGTGCATTAGTGACAAGCAGGTCTGCAGGATGGAACTGTTGTGATGTGGGTTTTGGTGTCTGAGCAGGAGATGGAAGCCAAGTACAGCTCTAGGGAGGAGGCTTCAGGCTGGCCCTGGATGGGATCCACCAGTGGAGGCAGCATGGAGACTCCCTCTAACATGGGAAAAAGCAAGTGCCTGTAATTCTTTGGGTTTTGTGAACTATTTCAAAACTGCAGTGTGTCTGAAGCTGGGCAAACCACAGGGATGCACAGCAGTGTCCCTTGGGTGGCTTTGCAGGCTGTCATCAAGTGTCCCCTATTCCTGGTGCCAAGGATTGGTTTCCTCTTGCCATGTGTGGTCTGCACTGCCTGGGAGGCACCAGGGAGGTGATGACCCCGTGCTGCTCATTGACAGGAACCACAACAAAACCAGAAACTGCAGGAGCTAAATTGGGATCATCTCTTTGAACTCTGCTAAATGGGGGCTGAAAGGGCATCACCTGTTGGGCAGCAGCTGGCATGGAGCAAGCTGGTAACTGGATTGCTTCTTTAGGTGATTACTGTGTGCTCACTATCCACTCAAGCCCTGTGCTTCCCTTTCCATGCCTCAGAAGTTCTCCTCTACATGCTGAACACCAATACAGGACAATTTGCCAGCTGATGTTTGGTCCTGATCCAGGAAAAACACTTGCATGTTTGCCTAAACCTAGATCAAAGTGATGGTCTCTCGAATTTGAAGTTGGGCACATTCTGTAATACTATTAGGAATTTTTTTTTTTTTTTTAATTCTCACATGAAGTTTCAGGAGGCTCAGCTCAGGAAAGCAGCTGTCTCTTGATTTTTTTAGAGGACCTTTTGGGTGACCTCTTGAGGTTCTTCTTGGGCTTGTTTCCTACGGTAGATAACAAGGTAGTTAAACTTGTGCAATGATGGTTTGAAAGGAATATTAAACCTCCACAAATCAGATCTCACTTCAGGAGATCAAAATGACATCTCATGCATGGGAAAGAGGCGAGTTATCTCCCAGCTGCAGAGTTCCTCCATCTTGCTGTCATCTGTTTCTGGTGCCCACTGACAGAGGCAGGATGCTGAACTGGATGGACCAGTGTTCTGCTTCAGTCTGGCAGCTCCTGTGGGCCCCTGAGTCCTGCTGGCCTCAGTGGGAATTGAACACATGTTTAAGCACTTCCCTACAAAGGCAGGTTCTTCTGTGCCAGTCTCTGCCCAGCTGCTAGGAGCTCTGCACTCAAGAAAGCAGATTTCTGTTAAATGCTTGGATCAGCCTTACCACATCCTTTTTCTTGGTGTGTTTAAATGGGAAAACCTAATTTATAGCATGTATCCATTTAAAAATAAATGCAAGCTGTCCTAAGTCAAAACATGCTCAGTGTCACAGTGATGCTGTGGGTAGGAGTTTCCATGAGTGCCTGTGGAAGGGACATGTGCACAAATGGCTGGGAAAACTCAGCAGAAAACCTTGAATTTTATTGCTGCTGTTGAACCCTGGTCACTGAGAATTTTAGACTTTCTGTGCTGACAGGCTCAAACCCCAGGAGAACACTGCATTTGACTTGAGGCTGTGAAGAAGGCTTCCAAAATTGAATGATAGAACTGGGTTATGGGTGTGTAGTTTGAATAAAGTGTATAATATCACATGGTAGAAAACTTAAAAGTTTAAGGTTTTAGAATATAGTAATATACACAAAGCAAAATGGAAGTTTTAGGGCAGAAGTTAGTCCTTCTTCTTCATAGGTTTGGGTGGTATTGTGTAATTGGTAAAAAAGTCCACCTTGTGGGCCACAGGTGGTTGGTTATGGAGTTATAAGTAAAAATGATTTAGGTAACATTTCATAACTGTTTACCCTTAAAAGGCCTTGTAGAAAAAGAAAAAATAGGACTCAATTTTTCATTTGTTAGCTTGAAGTGCTGTAGAACTCATGTTTTGAGACTGTAATATGATAAGAACTAATAAACATCTGAGTCTGAACAAGAAATACCGTCTTGCTCGTTTAATTCTGATAGAAAAAGAAAATAAAGTCCAATAGTTGCCTTTGCTTCTAAACCTGTAGCAAGAGTACAGGAATACATCCTGTGGCTCAGCAGTGGCAGGATGTTCCCCTTATGGTGACTCCTACAAAGAGCACCAGGAAATATGCCTGTGATGTGGGATTCCTACATTTCAGGCTGACAGCTTTTCCTCTATTTCCACCACCCCCTCCTCCCCAGTGGTTAATCAGCAAAGCCAGTTGAAAGCAGGGAATTGCTGTGCCCTTTTTGTGGGAAGGTGGGTGGCAGGGTGACAGCTGGGTTTGGGTCCTGCTGCTGATCCACTGCTCTGGGAGTTCACAGACCCATCCCTTCCTGTGAATTATATCCATGCAGAGGCTTTGGCAGGAGCTGGCTTTGTCTTGCACCCAGTCATGCCAAAACAAGAGTCCTGAACACAGAACACTGTTGCACAGTCACCTCTGGCACCTTGGTGTGTTGTTCCCCCCAAAAATGCCCTTGTTTTCAGTGCTTTCAATTTGCAAATTAATAACTGAAAACTGAAAATAATTTCTCTCTTCTGAGCCCCAGATGAGGCTTTGATCTGGGATCAGCTGAGTCTGACCAGGTCAGTGTGAGGATCCCAGAGACCAGCTGGCTGGGATATGCAGTTTGGACAGCTGCTGCCTGAATGGGAATGGCTCTCTTGATCTAGAGTTCAATTCATGCCTTTTGAGAGACACTTATTTTGTGTAAATTGAGCTTTGCTGGGAAATTGTTATGTGACTGAACTAAACTCGGTAAAAAGATTAAATTATATTGATAGGTAATTAAATTGTGATATTAAATTGTGCCAGAGGAGTTTGGACTGGGCATTAGGAAGCATTTCTTTAACAAGAGGTGATTCAGACATGGAAAAGGCTCCCCAGACAGGTGGTCAGTGCCCACAGCCTGTCAATTTAAGAAACATTTGAACAATGCTCTTAAAATGCATTAACTTTTGGTCTATTCTGACGTGGTCAGACAGTTGGACTACATGATTATTGCAGGTCCCTTTCAACTGAAATAGTCTGTTCTAAAATTAAATTAAATTTTGGGACAATTCAGATTTGAATGCCAGAAGTTCCTGGATCCCTGCTTTCCAGATTTATCAAATATTACCCAACTTTTGGAAAGTGAACCCTTTAAAGAAAGCTGAGCGTGGCACATATCAAACAACTAGGCATCACTGAAAAAGTAGCCTACATTTTTTTTAACCAACACAGGCTGTACTGGAAGTGTATCAAAACGCTGCAAATAGTGATAAAAAATGTAGCATGAGAATACCAAAGGTGGATGAGCACTGTTCTCAAAGAAAGGCACTGTTTTCACTCAGCAGGTGTGGTGGTGGTCACTTGGTTGTGTGTAGTTGTGTTTTCAGGAGTTATTGCCCAAAAAGCTGTGAGTTTTAACAGCTTCTGGCTATTTACAGCTTGTGAATTAGTAGCTTAATGGCATGTCTCAACATGGGAGGAGTGAGAGGAAGATAACAAAAGGCCGATATTTCTAGATGGAAAATACAATTTTGAGCTAAAGGGGACATTGCAATTAAGTTCTGTACCTGTCCCAGGTGCCATCCTTGTTCTGGACCACAGTCCCCTGACTTCTAAACCAGGATGTAATTGTGGTTTTTGAAAGCATTTTATCATAGACTCATAGAATGGTTTGTGTTGGAAGGGACCTTAAATATTGTCTAATTCCAACCTCCTGCCATGGGCAGGGACACTTTCCACTATCCCAGGTTGCTCCAAGTCCCATCTAGGCTGGCCTGGAACATTCCAGGGATGGGGCAGCCACAACTTCTCTGGGCAACCTGTGCCAGGACTCACCTCCCTCACAGGCATTAATTTCTTCAAACATCCAATCTAAACCTACTGTATTTCTGTGTGAAGCCATTCCCCCTTATCCTGTCACTCCATGGTTCTGTCAAAAGTCCCTCTCCAGCTCTCCTGTAGCCCTCTTCAGGCACTGGAAGGGGCTCTAAGGTGTCTCCAGAGCCATCTCTCCTCCAGGCTGAACAGTCCCAGCTCTTCCAGCCTGTCTCCACAGCAGAGGGGCTCCAGTCCTGGCATCATCTCCATGGCCACCTCTGGGCTTGCTTCAGCAGGTCCACATCCTCCTTAGCCTGGGGGCCTAAACTGAATGCTGCAGCAAAACCAGAAGCAATAACTGTGTGTTTTGTTGTCCTTTTTTCTCCTGTCCCCCTGCACAGGGACTCTGCAGAGGGACGGATCTTCAAGAACCTCACTCGGAAGCGGCAGCGGGCGATGCGAAGGAGGGTGCACCAGGTGAACGGGCACAAGTTCATGGCCACCTACCTGAGACAGCCCACCTACTGCTCCCACTGCAGGGAGTTCATCTGGTAAGAGCAGCTCAAACACCCTGGCACACAGCTCCCAGTCTTTGTGTTCTGGGGACAAGGCACCCCCAGTCCTGAATGTCATGAGGACTTCACCAGTGTGATGCCCCATCAGGTTTGGCAGGGTGCATTTGTGCTGCAAACTGGAGTCTGCTGCAGAGAGGCCAGAGCTGATTTGTATCTTGGATGCTGGAAGCAAACTGGGTTGGTGTGGGGAAGTGGCAGTGTCCCTCCCTTGAAACCACAGATGTTATTTCAAGGGGAAAAAAGTAATGAAGCAACCTGAAGAAAACCCCACTCACTGGAGTGGAGTGTTGAGATTACACTGAGGAAAAGAATTGCTTGGAAGTTCAGAGAAAATTCCTGAGAACAGAAAAGCCATCAGAGAGGTGTGAGGTGATGCACGTGGAGAAGTAGGCAGAGCAAGGAGAAAAACGTTGATATGTCTCAAAAAAAAACATGGAGTGGGAGAGATAATAACAGGGTGTGGGCTGCTGGGATCTGTCTAATATGTGTGGTGTGTGTTGTAATGAAGTGAGGCATTTGAGAAATGAGAGTGAGGGAGAATATGGGGAATACAGGCATGCTGACAGCCTGCCCTGTGAGCCATGCCTGTGCAGTGCTTCCCTGTGCTGGATTGCACCACTGCTGGGCAGCTCTGCCATGGCATCTGATCATTTGGGATCCTCCTGCATTTTGGCTCTGCCTTCTGTAAACAATCTGCAAGATGACCATCTTTCTGCCATTCAACTGTGTCTGTGTTTTCTCTTGGCCAGGGGCGTGTTTGGGAAGCAGGGATACCAGTGCCAAGGTAAGGTGGGGTGCTCCTGTGTGGTGTGTGTGTGTGGGATGTGCTGCTTTGGGAGTGCTTTCCCATGCTGCTGGCATATCCTGCAGCTGTGCAGCTCTGGAGTCACCACTCCTCTTCCTCCCCAGGCAGCCAGACCTGGGCTTTTGAGCCCCTGTCAGGTTTGCTGGCTGCAGGAGCAGCATTCCTGCAAACCCCTGAGTGTCTGGTTGCTGTTCCATCCTGTGCAGCTCCACTCAGTTGCTGGCTGCATGCAACACCCAGATGGCCTTGAGGCACCCAGGGTTCCTTCAGGACAGTGCTTAGCTGGTATTGGGACACAAAGTACCCTGCTGGAATGGCCACTCTCCTTTCTCTCCCTAAGAACTTCGACATAGTAAAATTTGGGAGTTTGTGACTTCATGGGCTGGCACAGCACTTGTGCTGAATGCATGGTTTGGCTGACTGGCTGTGGAAATGTATATGGTGCTTGTTTGCATTTAATTATTGTTCTATCTTTCCCTTATTTTGCCTTTCCCTTTCTCCCAGAGCTGCCTGCATTGTGGTCATTCAGTGTAGTCTAACACAGCCTGTTCCTGTGCAGTATAACAGGGCACTGGTGTCCTGTGAAAGGAAGCTGCATGTAAATGGATACTGCTGTGTGAAACACTCTTCACTGGATAATTATTTCAACAGCATTTTTTGAGTAGTTTGAGAAGCTACACTGTTGTTCTGTGTCCATCACCCATATTTGATATAGCAACTGTTTTCTAGCTGTGTGAATGATCCAGTACAGAATTTTTGTTGCAGTAGGCTGAAGATAACATCTCCAGATCTGTTGTAATTTCCAAGCCACCAATTATTTTTCACATCTTTACTGTGTGCTGATGATGCAGCTGAGCCTAAAGGAACCCAGCTGGTGGATTGATGTGTTCTGAGTCTTCCAAGGGTTCTTTTCAGCGTGCCTCTTTTATTTCCTAGTGTGCACCTGTGTTGTACACAAGCGCTGCCATCACCTCATTGTCACAGCTTGCACGTGCCAAAACAATACTAACAAGAACGATCTCAAGGTAAAGTCATGTTGGTTATTTTGGGTCATCATACTTTGTCTGGTTGCTTGGGTTGTCCTGTTATAGAATTTACTTTATGTTATCTTCATTCATGTTTAAAGTGGGGAAGAGTGATAGGGACCTGCTTAAAAGCCATGCAATGTCATCCATTTGCTGTTTTGTCAATGCCATTAGCTGTTGGATTAGCACATGTTTAAGAAGTCAGGATATTTTCACTGGAAGACATCAATAAGTAGCAAATCCTTGGTTTCCTTGGTAATTTTCTTGTGATTAACTGTGGTGCAATCAAAATTTGGTGTCCTGTTCTTAATGTGGATTTCTCTGGCCAAGCACTGGTCTTTGTTTTGGCTCTTTTTTCTTTTCTGATTGCCTGAAGGGCTCATTCAGTTGTTGCTCCACATCTTTGCTCTGTGAAATGCATTGTAATAAAGAACCCTTGCATAATTTATGTTTCTGGAGGTTTTCTTTCTTGCTAGTTTTGGCTGTGTTTGATGGGAGTAACATCCCTGCCTACACTGCCCTGTGCATTGCATGTCTCATTTCTGGAACTGGAAATGGTTCAGTAACTGTTTGAGGAACAATCAAATCAAATCTCTTTATTCATGAGGGAGCTCTGTGTTCTGTGCCATGCAAATGCCTTTGTTTGTTATTTCTTGCCTCCAAACTGCTGAGCTAAACTCCTTAAGATGACCCCTTCACAAACCAGATGAAAACAACTTAGGAAGCCTAAGGGTAAAATACAAGTTAAATAGTGAATGTCCTCGCCCTCTCTCGGGATTATGAAGGTTTTATAACACATTTAAACAACTTTAAAAGAAGCCAAAAGTGAGGAGGCACCACTCATCTTCTTGTTCCAGTCACACCCCAGACTTTTCTTTAATAGAGCTGTGGGCTCTGCCTCAGCTTTTCCAGGATCTGCATGTTGAGAAACAAAGTCAAAAGTGATGAATGTGCTAAATGGGGATTGGTTTCTTCAGCCATTGAAACATTTTTTAAAGGTGTCCTTGAGATCTGAATGCTTTACAGTTGGAAAAGAACAGGGTTAGGAAGGGGATGAGTACAAGTGATAAAGTGAAATGTGTGTCTGAAAGGCTGTTAATTACCAGAAGAGGAATGAGAATTTTAGGAGGAGCTGTGAAAGCAATCCTATATTAAAATTAATAAAATTCACAGTTTGACCTGAAATTACATGTTTTTGCACATGATATGCAAGTCAATAATTTCAAAACCTTGTGATTAAAAAATGCTGTAGCTCACACTGCAGTGGGATTGATTTGTTTTGAGATAATCTAATTCTAACTTGTCTTTAAAGTAAGGGCTAGGGAGCCCTTATTTTAAAATCTGCTTTGCCAGGTAGTCTAGCCTGGCCAGCAAGGAAAGCAGGGCTGGCACACAGCAGGTGAGGCTGTTAATTCAGAATTCACTTGCCATAAACATCAGTGAGGTGATGGATTGGGACATTTTCTGACTTGAAATAATTTTCTTAGATTTGCACTTAAATGCCTGTATGTAAATGAACACCAGCTTATAAATATATGTTTGAATTTTAAACCTGAGCTTTCCTTTTGGTGCTGCAGGTGACTGAACAGAGGTTTGGGATCAAATTCCTCATAAATTCAGCGTCCACAACTACAAAGTCCCGACATTCTGTGACCACTGTGGCTCCTTGCTCTGGGGATCATGAGACAGGGTCTGCAGTGTAAAAGTGAGCAGCTTCTCACCATTGCTTTTTCACAAAATACATTTATTTTTAGACTCTTGATGCACTGTGTGGGGTTGATTTGTGCAGCCTTCTGGAGAAAGCTGAGCAATGACTATTTATCTTAGGAAGAGTTAAAACAAAGGCTGATCTCCTTTTTAATCCCTGACTGCCAGAAGGACTCTGCCTTGCACTCTCAGCACAGCTTTGTTTAACTTGCATTATTAAAAGTATTCTGCTTCCTGCATTTGTATTTTCCCTTTACCTGAAGGTTTTTCCTCAGCTAATGAGATAAGGCAGTGAAAAGGCATCCGAGGGGAAAAAAAGGTCATTGCTTTAGGCTGACTGCCCTGCCTGTTAATTGATGACTAAGCATGTTCTGGTGGTGTTTTTGTTGCAGTGCTCCAGACTGTAAAATCCTTGCCTTCATCTCCCACAAGAGGGTGTGTGTGTACTCATGAGTTAGAGCAAGAATGATTTTTGTTTCCCACTGAACACTGTCTTTAAAATTAGATACAGGGAAATGCAGGGGATGTTTGTTGTGAATTCTGTGGCATTATAAATACTAATTGTACTTACAGACATAGCTGCAATGGTAGTTATGCACCTCAAAAATATGTGCTTATGAAAAGCTTTAGGCAATAATGGTATCCTGCTTGGAGAGTCTGGGATCTGTTCCTGGGTTTCAGGAGTTTATTCTCTTACAAGAGTCCTAATTTTGCTTCTACTTAGATCAGTGGCAAAAAAATCCTTCTGCTTTAAACATACAGGGTAGATCCAGATGGGTGTATTTTCTGAAGCAGAATTAGTAAATTGAACCTCAGCAGTAAACCCCTCCAAGTTATTTTAATTGTTCCTTTGCTTTTACTTTGCATTGCCCCGGTCAGTCTGTAAAATGAACGTCCACATCCGATGCCAAGCAAACGTTGCTCCAAACTGTGGGGTGAACTCAGCAGAGCTTGCAAAAACCTTGGCCTGCATGGGTCTGCAACCAGGAAGCATTTTCCCCAAATTCAGTGAGTATTTTTTCCTTCTCTATTTTAAAGCATTTACACTTGAGTTTTCAATGAGTGTAGGAGGGCAGAGGTTTCCCATAGACAGGTAATGTAGGGTGGTGGACTGCAGGAGCAGGTCTGTGTTTTGTGGCAGACTCACCTGGAAAATGGATGTCTGACATCCAGGTTTTAATCTATAGGTGTTGCTTTATCTCAGTGCTGTGACTCTTCAACACTCTTTCATCTGCTTATCACAAATGAAAGCAGAATAAAACCCCCTAGACTAATTAGTGATCAATAAATTCATGCCATGCATTTTTTTTATTTTTTTACTGCAAGCGCAAATGCTGTCTGCATGCATGGCTTGTGATAGACCAAAAGAGCTCAAGAAGAAGCCTAGTTCTCTTCCCACCTTTGTTACTTTTTCTGTGTGATTTTGGGGAAACCATTTCATTCTTCACTACATCCCTGGCCAAAAATCTGTTGGTCCCTGTCAACACAACAAAAAAAAAATATTAAAACCCAAACCATCATTTCCAAATGTGGTAAGTTTTTCTTATACCATTAGCCAGCTGCATTTATCAACCACATCACGTTTGAATCAGCCTAGCAGGCTCATTGGGCTTTGCTGCCCCTTTGGATTTTAGTTGGTTCATAGCAAACTCTCATCTTTGCTCTTCCCACTTAGCAGTTTGGGGACAGTTATCCTGGGAGTTACAGGGAAACCCCACACTCCCTTCTCCGTTCTGCAAAAATCAGCGCTTGTTAACACTTGTTGTTTGCATCATCTGCACATCAAAAGGAGATGAAACAGAAAAAAAAATCTGTGCTTGGTGTTTAATGATCTCTTCTTGTTATTCATGACCTAAAGGATCTAGGAAAGTGTTCAGCCTGTGCTGTAAGGACAACCCTGAATGGCTTTAATCGGAAGATGAGGGTGGGTTTAGATCATATATCAGGAAGAAATTCTTTACTGTGAGCCTGGTGAGACCCTGGCACAGGTTACCCAGAGAAGCTGTGGATTGCCCCATTCCTGGAAATGTTCAAGATCAGATTGGATGGGTTTTGAGCAGCCTCTGGTGGAAGGTGTTCCTTGCCTATGGCAGGGATTTGGAACTAAATGCTCGTGAAGGTCCCTTCCAACACGAACCTCTCTGTGCTTCTGGACTGCTCTTGGTTCTTTGTCCGTGGTGAGGAGTCTCCTCCTCAGAAGGAACTTTGCTGTACACCGAAGTAGTCACAAGATGGAGCTCACGAAGTCCTTGTGACTTTGTTCAGACCAATAAACTGAACAGAAGTGCTCGTTTGTTTGCACTTGCATACCTGGAGAGCTGTGGGCAGAGGGCACTGGAGGTTGGATGGATCTTTCTGTACTTCAAAAATCACAAGCTCTAGAAATGTGTGCTAATACTGGTACAGCTCCTGAATGTGCAACACCTAACATGGGAACGAGCACCATCAAATTTGGAGCAGTGGAGCAAGCTAGGAGCCCATATGTGGAAAAGAGACGTGTTTTGAAGTTGGGGTTCCACTAAACTGGGCTTTGAGTAAGAGTCTTAAAGTCAAGTAGAAACATAAGAAATTCAGATGAGATCAGCTAGGGTTCTAAATCTCACCTTCACTTTGCCTATTGTAAAAATTATGCAGTCCTCCTTACTTTGCTAGTAGATAGAAGACTTGGATTTCCCCACTCTTTTTCTTTTTCTCTTTTTTTTGTGGGGAGTAAAGATGGAGAGAATCAACCTTGACTTGTGGGGATGGTCTTGTGCAGGGCCTGGAGTGGACTCAATGATCCTTGTGGGTTCCTTCCAAACTCAGCATATTCTGTGATTATCAATGATGTGCTGGGCAGTGGGTTTACAACCCAAAATGCCCAGGTCAGGGGCTGCTGTTGAAGTGTCAGCACAGCCCTGAGCAGGGCTGGGTTTGGCTGGTCCCGTGTGGCAGCTGTGTGATTCTAACAGCACAACTCTGTCTCAGTAACCATAAAGTGTCCCTGGACAGGCCCCAAATGCCCTGGTTAGTGGATTGACTACCTGTGATCACCTCTGAAGCAGAAGTACAATTCCTCTGCAGGCTGACACTGCTTTGCTTTCTTCCACAGAAACTGGTCTCTAGATCTACGTTGAAACATCAGGGGAAAGGCAGCCTGAAGGATGGCAACAACATTAGTGAAAGTTCAGCAAGCAAACTCGGGATCAAAGACTTAACCTTCCTTCGTGTGTTGGGAAGGGAAGCTTTGGAAAGGTGAGAGTTGTTCCTGGCTATTTTGTGAGAAACCACATTCCTTATTTAAGCCTCAAGGTAGGTGAAGCAATTTCATAACGTGGTACACAGGCTGTCCAGTGGTACTCCCAGAGCAAGTACTAAGTGGCATTTACTTTGTGCAACAAAGTTGGTTACAGAGAGCAGGGAGAAAAGGGAAGAGGAAAGAAGCTGACAGTAAAGTGAGGAATTGGATATCACAAAAAGAAGTTAGCACTGAAGGAACAGCTGCATGCCAGGGCCCATACCTGGAGCTGCAAGTGTGTGCATTAGCACCCGTTTAGGCAGCTTTTCTTGGAGCATGTAAAGACTTTTCCTTCAAAGGCAAAAAGGCAGTGGTTTAAATGTGGGGAGATGGTGGTTTTGTTTCTCTGCTTTGCCACAAAGCTGATGTGAAAGACTGTGTTTGAGTTTTATAACTGAGGAGGGAGGTGGGATGAATGGCCCTGCTCAGGCAGTTTGTGCTGGCACAGTGAGTGGACCTTCGACCAGCCAGCCGTGTGCCAGACAGGAGCAGCCTGTGGTATTTCTGTCCAGAGCAGCCTGCTGCAGGCAGCAGCATGTGTCATTGATTGTACACTGATGCTAACAGGCTGACTCACTTTGGTCCACAAGCCTGGTCATGAGATGGCTGACCTTTCCAGCCTGGGAAGGTGCAAGAGGATCTGTGCTGCCTCAGAGGGCTCAGCCCTTGCCATTCACACTGCTTTTGGTTTAGGTGATGCTTGCCCAAGATGAAAGAGAGTGGGCAGCTGTATGCAGTGAAGGTGCTGAAGAAGGATGTCATTCTCCAGGATGATGATGTAGAATGCACCATGACTGAGAAACGCATCCTGTCCCTAGCCAGGAACCACCCCTTCCTCACCAAGCTCTACTGTTGCTTCCAGACTCCTGTAAGTACAGCCCAGGCAGTGCCCAGCCTTCCTCCTGACACTGGCTGGCATGAGGAGCCTTGCTGTGTATTGGCCCCTGGCCTGTTGTAAATGTCCACGTCAGACCAAGAAGAAACTTCTCTGCTTGAGGACGAACAGAGCTCTGTGCTATATTGCACCTCTAACATCTGCTGGGCATTTGGCAAACAAAATCCTGGCCTCTTCTAAGCTCCCTAACAAACTGGTAAGGCACAAAGCCTTTCTTTGTGTCCTCCCTAGAAACATCTCTGTGCTATTGGATGTTCCCAAGTGCAGATGTCTACACACCTGCAGTGTCCTCTGGGCTCTCAGGCTCTGCTCTGTTGCTGCCCTGAATTTTTAACAAGATCGTATTTGCATTGAGTTTTCTGCAAACTTTAAGATTTGTACTTGGAACTGGAGGTAGTCAGTGGTCTCTGCCAGCCTTTGTGGACTGCTCAGAACTGAAGGAAAGATCCTTCTGGGGTTACTGGAAAGGGTCTGCCTGACTTGCTGGACACTGAGTCAGATTCATGTATGGTTGGTACTTCTTCTCGTGTAGGGAAGACAAATAGCAGCACTGCTGTCCCTTGTGCCCTGTGTACCTAAGTGGAGGACAGAACACGAGCTGAGTGCCTGGCTGGAGCCTCATTTGGTGTGGGTGGTGGCAGGGAGCCTCTTGCTGGTGTGGGTGGTGGAGGGAGGAGTGACTGAGATGGAGGCAGTGGCTACAGCCATGTATGGCAAGGTGAATTTGGGAATCCCTCAGCTAAGCTGTTATTAAGACAAAGCATTTTCTGCAGTGTAGCTCTTCAAAACTGCCTGGGCTCCTTTCCAGTTGCATTTTGTTCTTTGAGAAGAGAGCTTGTTTTCCTCTTACAAGAGGTAGGAGAAACTTGCCCTTTTTAATTGCAGCTTTGCTCCTCCTACATAAACCCAAAATACCTTAAAAAAAAAAAAAACCCAAAAAAAGAGCAGACAAATGTATTCAGCCACCCACCCATTTCTCTTTTTGCTGGGGTGATGCAACAGCCAGCTAAGGAGGTGAAGAAACTGTGCTCATTTAGGGTGGAGCCTTTGGGTAGGGCTCATCTAATAGAAATGAGATGGTTTGTGTTGGGTTTTATTTAATACATAGCTCACATGGTTCACAGAGCAGCTGTACAGCAGAAATGAAATTAAAGCTCACTGTTGTCACTAGTAAGCAAAGAAACTTTATTTCATGATATTTCAACTTGTAATGGCTTTCCTGAAATACCAGATATGTCCAGTCTTGATGTGTTCTGTTTGAGGTCAAATGTGGGTTTTGTCACTCATTGCTATGGCCTTAGCTTACTAAATTGACAGTGTGGATGTGAAAACAGCAAGTGTGCTCCTGGGCTGTGCAGAATGCTTCTTATGAACTTAGGGAAGGTTCAAGGGCACTGTTGTGAACACTGTTTGTCATGGTCAAAAAACTGAATGCAGTCTGCTGTGGCACAGGGAAGGTCTTCTGCGCTGATGAAGTAATTGCAGAGTCTTTTGCAAAGAGGAAGAAAAGGGGAGACTCAGCCTGTTTAGCAAATTGAAAGCAAAAGAGGATCTGACTGATGTCTACAGATGTCAAACACTGAGGAGGGAAACAAAGCTGTGAAGATGATGGTTAAGATTAAATGAGTCTAGACTGGCCATGGGTACAGTTAGACTGGAAATTAAAAGGAGGTTGCTAAACAGTAGAGCAGCCTGGAACAGGAGTTTCTGGACCAGCTTGTCATCAGAGGAGCAGAAGGAAGAACCCCTCAGCCCTTGGTTGCCCTGAACACAGAGCTGGTCAGTCCTTGAAATGGTGTCAAGGGAGTGGTGCTTGTACAGCAGGACCCTGCTGTTTCCAGTCTTTCCTGGGTTCATCTTTTACTTGGATCCCACTTTGCTTCATTGTCTGTAAGAGAAAACCACTTCCCCTCTGATGACAAACAACACAAAAAAGGGAAGTGTTTACCAAAAAAAAAAAAAAGGCTGGTTTCAAATTAAGGTGGTTCATGACGTCTTTTGTCTTTTGCCCATGGTCTGGCTCAGTGACACCCACTTCAATCCAGAATAACCAGATTCAAATTGCTTATAAAAGCACAATTAAACCCCTTTGCTATAGTAGAGAAATTATTGTAACAGCAGGGTGGTATTCACTGGTTGCAGTCCTTCCAGGAAGACTTAACCAAGCTGATATACAAATATGGGGTTTCTATTTATTCTTTGTATGGCATGGGGATATCCCCTCCATTAACAAGACCTTGGCAGAAAAAGATATCTATATATATAAACCATTATATGTATAAAAAGAGTAACCACTTATTCAAAATGTCATCCTGCAGTCATATTTAAAATTTATGGATTGGGGGCATGGTAGCACAAATACCCAGTTTGCAATTACATAGAAACCACATCACATGTATCACAGTTACAGCCCAGACTCTTAAATGTGGTATGAATGGTTCATGTTATAAAAAACAAAACACAACTCAAGTCTGCCATGGAGATCCTGGACACACTGACCTACTGGGCCCACCTTTGGGAATTTTTTCAACATCTAGCCATTTTGAGGCCTCTTAGTATTTGTCAAAGCCTGGTCCCATAAGATCAGGAAGGCTGGGACTGACTGGCAGAGCAATAGCCCAGCTGGAAGGCAGACAGGGTTTATGGTAGGTGCCAGGTTCAGTCTGAGCCAGCGGTGCAGCCCTGTGGAATGTGAGCTAAATTAGGGCTGGGCTGCTTCAGGAACTTGGCACAGTCATTATCTGTTCTGTCTGGCACTGGTGAGGCTGCACCTGACACAGGGGTGTCCAGTTACAGCCTGCTCCATCCCAGTTCAAGAGGAAATCATGGAAACTCAAAAGGAAGGCTCTGGGAGGCGCCTGAGATGCTGCTGCATTTGAGAACAGAGCACTCATAGGGTCTGAGAATTTAGCTGGGTTCAGAGCCATTTGAATTCTGTTTCTTTTATCCCACCCAAACCAGCAAACTCTTCCCCTCTCTGAAGCAGCCTGGGGGTGGCTTTAAGAGCCTGGGACATGTCTGTTCTGCACAGTGATGTTGTGTGGTGCCAGGAGTGCAGCATTATTCCAAGGATGCCCCATCCTTGGAAATGTCCAAGGCCAGGTTGGATGAAGCTCTAAGCAACCTGATCTAGTGAAAGGCATCCCTGTACAGGAGAGAAGGGTTGTAACTGGATGATCTTTAACATCCCTTTCTACCCAAACCATTCTGTGATTCTATGATTATCTGAGCAGGCACAAATACCAAAACAGCACTGCATTACCTGAGTTCCTCTATATTCCTGCTACCTCTGCTTGCCTATTTTAGAACTGGCTGAGGTTTTTCTGAGCTTACAATTAGCCACTGGTGGTTTTCAGAAAGGTTTTCTGTTCTCTTGTGCTGCCTCTGTGCTCAGTGTGAGCCTGCTTTAGTCTCAGCTGCAGCCTAAGTGCTTGCCTGCCAGCAAGGGCAGCTTTATTTGCCCAGGGTGGGCTGAGGCTGCCTGACCTCCGGGCAGGCCTCCTCGCCTCTGCAGGGCTCAGTTCTGCAGCCACTAGGTGGTAGGAGCTGCAAGGGCTGTCTCTGCTTGCTGTGGGTCACAGTTTCCATATTGTAAAGTTGAAATATCAACAGCTCAGTGGGCTGTCAGAGGCTGGATGTAGCCATCTGTGTGCCCAGCACTGGGCTGGGGCAGTTTTGGACTTGCACCTCTGGATTCCTTTCCTATGAAAGGCAAGGAAGGAGTTCAGATGCTCCATTGCAGGAGGAGTTTAAATTCTGCTTCAGCTGCATCTGTGGGAACTCTGCCTTGCTCACCACCTCTCTGTTACTTTAATTTTTTTTTTTCTTTTAATTGAAGGCCTTGCCTTGGGAGCTTTCCACCTTGCCTAAGCCATTTACTTCTGCTTTTTCTAGGCCCTCAGAATAATTCTTTAGACTCAGAGAGGATTATGTTTCTGCTCCAGTAATCTGTGAGTTGCTGACAGGTGCTGGGACCTGTGGATAATCGTGGATCCTGCATTAGGGGTCACAAGCACCAAAAAGTGTTTTGTTTACCTGACACTGGTGTCATCCAACACCTCAACAATTGTGTCCTAGAATGGGTGAAAGAGGCTATATGTATAAATAGCTAAGTCAGTAATATAATCCTGGGGAATGTGAATCCTGGAATGTTTTAATTAAAATCAGTTTGCAGTAAGTAGGTCCTGTCTTCTTTGGGTTTTAGGAGCCATCCTTCCTGCACAGGTGGTTTGCTTTTAAATCCTTTTGTCTCCACTTATATGCATGAGAATGAAGAGGGCTGGGGGAGATCAGCTTCCCATGCAAATAGTGTCGAATAGCTTCTGGGTTTTATGTTTATTGCCCTTATCTCTTTTCTCATGACCAAAGGGTCCTTCTAGGGGACTGTCCCCCAGGCAATGCTGTTCCCAGCACTGTCCCTGTCAGCCAGCCTGATCGTTATATGGATTTGCTTTCCCTCTGTCTCTGCTGACAGTTGCTGAGGCTCAGAGCCTGCCCCTGTTGTTCCAAAAATAGTGAGACACGAGAACTTGGCAGAGGGATGTGATTTTCTATAATGAGCGTCCTTCAAGATAATAATGAGCAGGGTGCTATTTAAGCCAGCAGGACTGGCCTGGGACTCCAGGACAGTATAATCATGGAACTGGTCCCATTTTACGAGGGCAGCCTTCTGTTTGGCACACAGCTTTTTGTCCCCATTACTGGCTGAGGGCTGATGCCGTGCTCTCAGCATGGAAGGGGAAGGCTTCTCTGCATCTCCACTGGGGCATTCAGGCAGTTCTGCAAGGGTCAGCATGGTCATCTTCTCATGGGTCACCCAGTTGTTTAGAGAGATGAGCTTGCATTTCACCTCCTGGAAGTGTCAGAGCTGACTGGAGCCTTCAACAGGGGCATCATTTTCAAGTGAGGGCCCAAAAGCCAAAGTGGCAGGACTGAGAGGTAGCAGCACCCACCACTTGCCCCCAAGTGCCAGAAGGGAGGTCTAAGTGCCCTTGTATGTCCAGGGGAGTCCTCGGTCGTGGTCCCCCCAGGGGAGCTCCAGCCTCAGCCTGGTTGTCCACTGGCCACTCCAGTGTCACCAAATGGGTGGAGCACAGGGCAGAGTGGTGTGGTGGCGGTGAAGGAGGCTGGAGAGGCAGTGACAGCTTTTCTGGGGGTTTGGGAGATGAACAAAAGCCCTGACACAGATTTGGAGTGTGCTGGTGGGCGTTCAGGAAGCAGTGAGGCCTGTTGGATGTTCTCTTTGAAAGGCACTGGGAGGGAGCAGGGAGGATGGCTTTGATCCACCCCAGGCTCTGAGCCCCAGCATTCCCTCTGTGGCATGTTGTGGAGGCACAACTCTACATGTGCATTCATGTGACAGCCAAATTCACACTGACCCTTTTCTGCCATCATTGAGACTTATATTCTTGAGAGTTGACACCCATGTGAGCCCCAAGCCCCTCTGTTGGAAGGCTCTGCTTTCAGGCTTGAGTTGTTCTTTCCCTGGGGTGGCAGGTTGGTTTTTGGGGGCTTCTTGGGCAGGGAGGTACAGGGGAATTTCCTCTCTGTCCCTTCACTCTCCAGTCAGATCCTGCAGGTGTGTGCACTGTGGTGCCCTCATGCTGGCTGTGTGACCACAGCAGACACAGCCAGTTTCTGCTTTCCTCTGGCACAGAATAAAGGCAGGCTGGTAGAAAGCCATCTTCCTGTGGTTTGAAGGTGTTCACATCCACCAAACACCCCTGATGTGTTTGCTGGTTCCGGCTGTCAGTGAACCGGCCGTCGAGGCCTCCGCGGCCTGCTCGGGAAGTCTCCGCTTTCTCTGCCATCTGCAGTGGCACCTTGCAGTGGTCACTTCGTTGCACGAACATTGAGGCCAGGGTTTTCTTTCACCAGGAGGTGAAACAAGATCAGACTGACATTTCTGACTCTAATCTGTGAACTTTGCTGGATGTCCACGCTTGGGCTGCACACCGAGGCGATGTGAGCTGAGGTGAAAACATGAGCTGGAGGGTTGGAAGGGTCAGCTGCCATCGTCCTGTCACAGCTCCCCAGAGTAACTTTCTGACCCCAGTTGAGGGACTTTGGATATTTGCATTTTCATGAAGCTGATATAAACGCCTCTCTCTCTGCAGTGCTTAGGGAAGAGGCTGCAGCTTGGACAAATCATCAAGCGCAGTGCAAGGGTAGCCAAGTGTGTTGCCTATGGTTAGCCACAGTATGTGACACTGGTATTTTTTGTCCTTAAAATCAAGGAAGTTGCAGCATAAAAAGAGATTAAAATGGAAGCAGCCCTGAGCAAGCAGGTGCAGTTAGTATTGAGGAGGAAGGGGAAGAAAAAAACAAAGGCAATCTAAGTTCAGAGAAGAGGTAACTAACTGAGGTGTGAGCCAGTGATGCTTTAGGTTTCAGTCTCTTTGAATCCATATTGCTTTCCAGGTGATGTTTAAGGTGAGAAGGTGATTCACAAATCCTCACAGCAAGCTGTTTCCAGGTGGCTTTTGGGTGTTTTGGCACTCTTAATTTTTGTGAAGAACCTTGGCTGAGCTTGTAGCAGTCTCTAGCCTTCCCTAGCCCTGCCTGAGCCAGCAGATATTGCAGTGCTCAGTATTTTGTAAAACAGGAAGAGCTGTTGCACGTTGGTCACTCTAAACTGAAAAGACCAATTTCAGTAGCCTTTTTGAACTGAGGGCTGTAAAAAAGCATGGTATTTACAGGACTATTCTCTTCTGAGACACTAAGATGCCAGCAGTCAGCTGAGGGGTGTAGATGACCTATAAATCTTTGATTAACAGGTAATATCTATCGTGTCATACACTCCAGTTCCTTATTTCTCAATTTATCCCCCTCTAAGTTCAGTCAGTCCTTTGAATTTTTTAATCTTTCAGGTGGCAAAGAGAATTTATGTAGTTTTATTTACCATTTTAAAAGGTTGGAGAGGGAAGATTTTGTGTTGCTTCTTTGTTCAGTTTGTTTTATATCCTTTTGATATTTCATTTTAATGATGCTCAAAGTTTTTTTAATCGGGATTTAAAAAAGATATTTTTTGTACATAATTGGTTGGCTTATCTTAGTTTTGTTTTTTTTCTAATTTGGGTCTGGTCTTGTTTCAAATGGAACAGATACAAGTGAACAGGATGATCATCCTTTTGCACATATGCTGTATAAAAATTTCTAGTGAAAAGATGAGCTATTAGTGTAATGCTGCTGTGAATTAGGATGTCTTGCAGGGAGGGGATGAGAAGGAAGGATGCGTGTACAGTTCACTTGAATACCCCAGAAGATGCATTGTTCCAGACAAACGACTGAATTTGCCTGTTACAAAAACTCTCCAGCGTATCAGCTTGAAATGTCAGCCAAGTGGTTAAGAAAATAGGACCAGGAATTTGGAGGATGCAGTTTTGGAGGATGTTTGTTTTGTTTTGTTTTTATTTCCCTGGGGCCAAGTGGGAACTCACAACTCCCCTCAACTCATCCTGGTTTGCGGTTGTCGTTGTTGGGCTCCTCTGGAATGAGCTTGGTGTTGATGCTGCACTGTGCACCCCAGTGCCAGGGCAGCCTTCACCCCGAGGGACTCTGCAGAGTTTATTTATGCAAGTGGCAAGAGCCAATTTATGATTCTCTGGGGATGTGTGTGTGCCTTGCTGCAGTGGCCTCACAGGGAGCCTGGTGGTGCCCACTGTCAGCAGTGTCAGAGAGCAGAGCCTGGTGGGGTGATAGATAACCAGTGATAACTGCCTCATTTATGTGGCTGTGACTGTGCTTGGTGACTCTTTATTAAAGGAAATGAGCCTGGTGTGGGGAAGTGACCTGGGATTCTCAGAAATGTGTTCACCAGCTGCCCAGCCTGGAGGAGACACCACATGCACCTTCTGCCCATTCTGAGTTGGCTTCATTTTCACCGCACCTCCGTCTAGATAAAAAACCACCCAAAACCAGCAGAAGAAAGAAATCTTCCCTTTCTTAGCCTTTCAGCTGCATCACACAGTGAGCCCTCATCTGGGTAACCCCAGACCTGTCTGTGGCTTGGTTCCCTGAGGCAGAAGTGGTTCCTGGGACTGGCAGGCACTTTTGCAGCCACTGAAGCAGGGAGGAAGAACAGCTCAGAGCAGCACTGCAGATGGCTGTAAAACCTGCTGCCTCTCTGGGAGACTTGGGCCACGTGCATGGTGTTCCATCTGAGCCAGCATGGGGCAGAGGTGTTCCTTGATGTAGTTGCTGTGATTTGAAATCAAAGCACCAAGTCATGACACCAGATCTGACATCAGTCACTGCCTTGCTCTGCTGCAGTCAGGCAAGAGTGGCTTTGTCTGGAAATTTGGAGCTGAGCTCGTTAGGTCTGCCCTTGTGCTCACACACGTATTTGTGCAAGGGTTGTGGTGACTGCTTCGTGGTGAGGCTGTTCACAGGACACCTGTGATCCTCCCTGGCTTTGAAACCATGTGTAATCCCCCTGGATAGCCTGTTCTCCTGAACCCTTGGAGCTGGGAGCAGCAGGTGGCTCGTGGGGGTGCAGGGCTGCCTTGGTCCCAGGGCTGGGTATAGAGGGGAGGCATTTCCAACAGGAATTCACAGAATCTGTGTATTCTGTGAAGGGCTGGGTATGGAATCACAGAATCATAGAATATGCTGACTTGGAAGAGACCCATTAGCACCACTGAGTCCAACTCCTGGCCCTGCATGGCACCATCCCTAAGAGTCACCCCCTGTGCCTGAGAGCATTGTCCAAACACTCCTTGAGCTCTGGTAGGTTTGGTGCTGTGACCACTGCTCTGGGGAGCCAGTTCTAGTGCCCAGCCACCCTCTGAGAGAAGAATCTTTCCTGATATCCAACCTAAACCTTCCCTGACACAACTTCAGGCCATTCCCTTGGCTTCACTGGGTGCCAGGGAGATCAGTGCCTGCCCCTCAGCTTCCCCATGGGCATGTTGAAGAACCACTTTGAGGGAGGGAAAGCATTTCCATTTGGAATTCCTAGGTTCTGTGGAGGCCTGGGTATGGAGGATGGCATTTCCTCACAGAGCAGCATCTAAGAGTGGGGCATGACTGTGCTAGTCCTACAAAAATAAATATTCATTGTAAACCTCTTTCTTATTCCTCCTTTGGATCCTGTGCTGTGCAGTGCCTTGACCCAGATACAGATGGCGACTTGCACTGCTGGGAAATTGGACATGTGGCTTTCTGGAGCCCAGTGCTGAGAAATCACAGTTTATTTGCTCGCTCTCAGCAAGACCTAGGGGAGATTTGCTTTGTGTGGGGGTTGTGGACCACGAAGGGAGAACATTGGGAACACTGAGAGAGCCTGCCAGCTCTTGTAATTATCTGGTAATAATTTGCTTGCAAGCTCCCTAAGCCCTGCTACTCTTTTTGGAAACAATAAAGTTTCTCTGGGAAGCAGTGACACAGCTGTCTCTGTTTGGGGGGGATTTGGAAAGCCTCCCTTCTGCTCTGCAAAGCATAAACTACCAAAACAGGGAAAAATGACTGGAAAGCCCTTTGGCTTCAGTGAACTCAGATTGAGCCCAAAGCTGATTTTCTAAGAAATTGTGTGCACGAATTATTTCCAAAAATATAAAATCCAAACTAAGTGGAATTCCTGAGCCAGGCTATCTTTTGTGGGGGGAAATTTGACCCTTATGATTGGCCTTTGGTCTTGTGTGGGTTGTACATGGGCATAAGCTATGACTTTTAAGTGGATGAGGGTAGAAGTTGGCCATCACACTGTCCTTTTTGGGCACAGGGAGAAAAAGCTCTTTAAATAAAATCTGGACTTCTTTTCTTCCTCTGTGATGACAAAGAGGAAAGGTATGAGGATCCAAAACAGTTTGTAGAGCTGGTGAAGACAAAGGGCTAAAGTGATACTTGAGATAGATTTTAGTGTTTGCAAGGGGCAGTAACCAGTGTATGGATTGTCCTTCTTGGTGGCTCTTGCTGTCTTTCTTCAAGCCTCACAAAACCCCCTAAAACAATGAACAAATATAATGAGTATATGTAGCTGCTGTCAACCATTGCTGTGCTTCCAACAGCCCCTGCCCTACTAAGAGGTGAACAGATAGGGATGGAAAACTGAAATGAAAAGAAATATTATTTTTAAAGCCAAGAAAAAATAAAAAAGACAGCTCTCCTGTGTGAAAATTTACAGGATTAATCTCTACACGTAGGTCAACCTTGAAATAAACCCTCCTGATCCCATGGATTTTGTTTCCTTCAAATTTTTTATTTTGTGTTTATTTCCTCCAAATTTCATTTTATGTTTCCTCCAATTTTTAAAAAAATTATAGTAACAATTGCTCTGAGAGTTTATTAATCTTGATCTCAGTCCAGGAGTGGTGCAATGTGATTTCCTCCTGTGGCTGCCACTTGCTGTGAAGCCTTTCGTGTCACTGTTTCCTGTTGACTCAAATACTCCTTTCTTACCACGTCAAACAGAGATACCAGATCAGGCAACTTCTGGGCAAAGCACAATAGAAAAATAGACATGTGAGGAGTTCAGCATTGGGCCCTGTCAAAAAACAATCCAGCTTTCAACTCCTCCTAATTCCCACTGGTAGTCCCCAAGAAAGGAGGAGACACAAAACTAACTCTTAGGTCAAATTTGCAAGTGTCTGAACTACCTACTGTTTTTGGATTTATTTTTCCTGGCCTCTTCTTTAGTTATTTACTCAGTCTTATTCTTCTGGCAGCAAATTACGTTTTTTTTCTTCTTTCCTCTTTTTTTTTTCTGTTTGTTTCCCCCCACCTTTCCTTCCCCTCCTCTCTTTTTTTTTTTTTTTTTTTTTTTTTTTTTAAATAAGATACTACTGTTTATTTTATTTCTTAATGATTCCTGGGAGAGTTGCTGATCTTTGCAGTTTTGCAAGCTGATAGTCTTTCTTAAGAGTAAAAATGGAAGGCCTTGCCTGACTTTTACATGCTTTTCCCCAAAGGATGATTATTAGTGCTGATTTTCCAAATGCTTGTTGCCAGGCACGTAGTAGACCAGTGCACAAATGCTGCATTATAAACCAGCTGTAATACCCATTCTGCTTTTTTTCTTCAGCAGCCCTATAGGATTTCTAAGTGTTAGGAAATTGGGCAGACAATAAAGCTGGACCTCCTTAAATAAATTGAAAAACAAAAATTAAAAAACAAGAATGAGTAACCCAAAGTTCTGTATCTATGCTTGACCAGTGAAATGAGCCATGGGTGGGTGTGACCACACAACACGTGCAGTTATATTTGCTCAGGTTTGCAGTCAGTCTAAAGCAAAAACAAATTTTTAGAAAAAAGCTGCTTATACCACGGCAGCAGTGATGTGAATTTTCAAATCAGCTGTTTGGTGCTTACCTGAACATTTGAGAAAGAAGTAGTTTTTTTCTCTAAGTATCACAGTAAAACGAGTACAACCAAGGTCTGAGGTGGGCTGTGGAGTTTGGCTGCTCTGGAGAAGCTGCTATACATGTTTCAAGATAGGAAGCATTAATTTTGTTTCCCTGAAGGTCACCTTTAAGGAAACAGTAGAAAATCCATGTGTATTCACCTAATGCATGTTTATACAGGCATATGTATCACTTACATAAATACACACACCATCCCTCACCAGGCTGCTGGTAAATTAAATTGCTTCCTGTTGGGAATCTGGCAAGAGGGATTTCTTTTTAAGTAGGGGCTTGAGGAGATGCCTGGACAAGCTGGGCTAGATAAGCATGTGTCATGTGGAGAGATCAGCAAGGAAGGAGGTGGGAAAGAACAACAAGGAGATGTAAAAGCCGGCCTGACTGGTGAGGCAGAGGTGAGACCTGTGCTGCAGCTGGAGGAACAGGCAGGCACAGCACAGCCAGGCTGAGTTTAACCATCTGCACTGAAGATGTGGCATTAGAGGGCTGATGTGGGCTGAAGAGCCACAACTAGTGATGAGTTTGCACAGTTTGTACTGCTCTGGCTCAGACTGCTGCCTAGACAAGCCAGCCTGGGTGTCTTTCAGTGCCCTCTCACAAAGAGTGAAACAATGAGGTGTTGTTGTTTATATGGACTGGAGATAACATTCAACTCACGGCCTTGGTGCTGCAGTGGTGTTGTGAGAGTGCTGGGAGCAATGGTGAGGCTGCACCTCAAATGTTGTTTTCAGTTCAGGACCCTCACTGCAGGAAGGACATTGAGAGGTGCTGGAGTGTGTCCAGGGATGTCACAACTAAGTCGAGACAGACAGGGCTGGTATCAGCACCAGTCCTTTATTCACAAACTCTACCTGCCTTCTCTTACAGACCTTTCTCTCATGCAACCCTGACCTCTTATAGACCTCTCTCTGATAATTGTGGCTCCTCCTCTTATTGGCAGCTTCACACTGTACTGATACCTTTTTTTATAGGCAGTTCCACATAGCTCTGACTTGTTCTTTCACTCTGCATGACTGGCTAACCCCAAGCTGTCCCTTTCCTGACTGCCTCTCACACAACCTCTTCTTACCTTATCTGTCCCTTGCCTCCTCACAGTACAGCCTCCTTCTCTTACTCCATCAGACTCTTGGTCTTATACCCCAGCTCAAACTACAAGTACCTGTAACTAGTAGCTAGCTAACCCACTCCTTTATATCCCCCAAACCCATTGGGCAGACACAAGTATTTCCACTCCTTGGTAATCAGTACCGCTGCAAGTCATTGGGAAAGATTCCCTCCTGCACTATCCTTTCAGCCTAGCTCTCCACACAGGGAGGGACAGCAGAGCTGGGCAGGGGTCTGGAGCACAGGTCTGTTGAGGAGCAGCTGAGGGAGCTGGAGGGGCTGAGATTGAGGAAGAGGAGGCTCGGGGGGACTTTATCACTCTCTACAGTTTCCTGATAGAAGGGTGGAGTAGCCAGGTGGGGATCAGGCTCTGTTCCCAGGGAACAATGGGCAGGACAAGAGGAAATGGTCTGAAGTTGCACCAAGGGAAGTTTAGATTGGATATTAGGAACAATTTATTCATAGAAAGGGTGGTCATACTGCCTGGGACAGTCTGCCCAGGGCAGTGGTGGAGTCACCATCATTGGAGGTATTTAAAAGATGTGTAGATGTGTGGTACTTGGGGACATGGTTTAGTGGTGGGCTTGGCAGAGTTGGGTTAGTGGTTGATGATCTCTGAAAGTCTTTTCCAACCCAGATATTCTATAATTTAATGATCCTTACCTTCTGGAAGGAGCCCAGAGGAGCTGCTGGGCAAAGCCCAAGCTGGCTATGTGGAACAAGCTGTCCTCATGTTACAAACCATTTGCTTTCCTGCTCATGTCCACTGAGAAATGAGGGAATTTCTGGTTGTTTTCCTTCTGCCGTGTGCCTCTCAAGATGTTAATAGCAGTAGTCATTTCAAGCTGGCTGGCTGCCAGAAAGTGGAGCACGACAATGCTTATCCTCTTAAACTTAGAGAGGCTTTAAAAGTAGCTTGTAGATAATTAACATCAGACCTGGCAAGAGGCTTGTGGGAAAGAAGGGCAAATATTGCCATTAAAAGCCTGGCTGATCTCAGTCGAACTCTGTGCCTGTTTTCCAATCTGCTTGTTCCTGATATTCAGAGAAAAACTGAAACAACAAATACCAAAAGTCCTGAAACAATTGCTGAGAGAAATTTTTGAACTGGGCTGCAGCAATTCCAGGGTTTATTTTTGTGCCAAATCTCTCTGTGTTTTTCCTCTCACAATCAAGTGAACACATGCAAAAACTCTACTCACTGTTGATCATGCAGCTTGAGCAAGTGCCTCCCTATCTGTAGGGTTTTGCAAAAGCCAGAACAAAGCCAAAACAGAAACCTCAGAGACCAACAGCTGTGGTTAATGAACTGAACTTTCTCAAACAGGTTGCTTTTCTCATCAGCAGAAACTTTTATTTATACTTCATCCTTATCAGTTCCTTTATTGCCCAGAGGTGTCGGCAGGTTAATCAGAGCAAAGCTGGAACCTGAGGGCCCAAAAAGCAGCTGCCATGCAAGTGTATGGCAGGAAATCCCATCCTGGAAAACAGCCCACATTCTCCAGAAATAATGTTGGGATATCCTCGAGACAATGTTGTGCTGTTGAGGTGAAGCTGCAGTCTGGTTATGTACATTGTGTTATGGAGCAGCTTTTCCCAGAGGTCTGAGGTGTTTACTAGGGAGTGAGTGATTTTTTGCAGATTTCTCTTGTGCCACTCAGCTCAGAGAGTACTGATAAAGGGGTATCATTCATCATTCCCTGCTGATTGAGGCTAAGGATAATTCAGAGAAACCAATGGGAGCTGATTACTGATGAGCACATGCCCAATCCACATGTGAACAGCAATTCATTTCACAACTAGGGCCAAAACTTTTAGGAGGAGTGCAGAGCAAGGAGGTACCAACAGGTAACTTCCTGCTATTGATTTGATTTTTCCTGAAAAAATCAGCCTTTCCCCCCACGCACTCTCACGCTTACAGTAATTTCACGATTATAAGCTGCACCATTTTGACTAAAATTTTGGTCTGAACCCAGAAGTGCAGCTTATAATCAGGTGTGGCTTATATATGGACAAAGAACGAAAAGTTGCTGTTTTAGTTTGGAGGACAGGTGTCTGCTGAGAAAGGCAGGAGCTTCTCTTAGAAATGGAGAATGTAAACCCCCTCCCTCCAAATTATTAGAATTTTGAAATCAAGGGGCTCTCAGGCAAAGATATGGGAAATAGGAATAACAGTTCTTTTCTAGGGAAATTAAAATAGAAATACAGTACTACAAAGAAACAAACCCCAAACCCTGACAAAGTCAGAGTACAACCTGACACCCGTCAGGCAGGGTGTTGGCAGCAGTCCCATTCCATGGTGGCTGCATCCTCCTGCAGTGACAGATGTGGCTCAGTTGGAGCAGTGCTCCTGTACAAGGTGCAGTTTCCCTCCGGAGCTCCAGTGGTGATGTGGAGAAATCCGGTTTTCCTCTGGAGTCCAGTGGAGAAAGGGGCTCCCTTAGTGTCCCAAAACCTCTGTTTTTATCTTGGTAAGAAATGTTGGGCTCTTCCCCCTGTCTGGAGCATCTCCCAATAGGATGCAGTAATTTTATCAGTGCCACAGTGGGACTCAATGGCCATGAGCAGAAAATGACTGGCTGGAGGAAGGATGGGTTGTGAAAAGATAAAGAGCAATGCCCTGCCTGGTTTCAATGGATGGCTCATTAGCAGAATATCTCCCAGGGAGATAAGGATCACTGCCCCCACCCTCAACAGATGGTGATAGAATAGATACCTTTTATCACACTCTGTATTGTAACCCCAGACAGTTGCCGACACCTGGATGTGCGGCTTATAATTGTGAAATTACTGTACTTAATCTGTTTTTGTTTGGGAGATAATAGTTTTACTAAGACTTTTCCAAGCCTGGGTGAGGATGTGGTTAATGCTGTTGATGTTTGTTGTGCCTGCCCTGTGTGTAGGATCGCCTGTTCTTCGTGATGGAGTTTGTCAACGGCGGGGACTTGATGTTCCACATCCAGAAATCGCGGCGCTTCGATGAAGAGCGGGCCCGCTTCTACGCTGCAGAAATTATTTCAGCCCTCATGTTCCTCCATGGCAGAGGCATCATTTACCGGTGAGCTCTGCATTCATTGCTTCTCTTTGTCTGAACCCACGGCTGAGATGAGAGTCGGAGTTTTCTGCTTTAATAAAGGAGTGTCACTTCTGTCCATCAGAACACGTTGTCAGCTGGGATCACAGTGCCTCCACGTTGCCCCTGCACATTGGCCAAGGTGCACCACTTTCCAGGAGGGACTGAAATCCTGGGCAGGCATTAAATGAAACCTTCCCAGATTTTCTGCGAGGATCTGTTGCTTTTGCCACAGTGTGCCACGTTATTTCAAGGCTGGTCACACCAAAGCCTCTGCTTCCCTGCCACAGCTACTGTGTTTAAACCCTATCAATTTTACATACCTATTCAGTGCCACTCATCTCAGCCACAAAGTGTTTTCATTCCTTCCATGGTCCTACAGCAGGAGTTTTTCTTTCCTGTCCGTGTCTGGCATCTCTGTGTTTGCAGCAGGATTGGAGCATCGTTGCCTCCATGCGTTAGCCTCCACTTGAGGTCTCAAGGCTGTTCTCAGGAAGCTATTTCCCATACATAGCTCTCCTTTGTTATTTGCAATTTTTCTGTACTCAGGGGGGCAGTTTGGTTATATTTTTTCCTTTCTGTGCTGCTGAAGTGCTCCCCTGTCAGCTCAGGCATAAAGCAGTCAATAATCCCAGCATGGATCAGAGCCAGGCTGCCGTGCAGAGCCCTCCCTGGGCCAGCATCACCATTGGACCAGCATCCTCCCTCATGCCCCAGAGGCAGAGCAAGGCCTCTTCTGGGATGGAGTAGGACAACTGGGAGGTGTCAGCACTGAGACACTCTGGTTGTACAGAAAGGTTTCTTTCTGCCATGCTTCACAGAACACCTCTGGCATCCTTGTGCCCAGAGCGCTGGGGAGGAAGAACAGGCTGTTGTTTTTTCTGGAATGCTGTTACCTGGAATCCAGCAGCAGAGCATTTTTGAGCATGGTCTGCTGTAGCCCTGCTCAGTCCCAGTTGTGGCATGCCAGCACTGCAAAGAATGATGCCAAGTCTCTCTTTTTTGCTGCTTGGTTACAATTGCACTGCTGGGATCCAGAGCTGGGTGCAGGATGGGACCAGTTCCAATCCCAGTCTGGCTCTGTTAATGCCATTTCTGTGAGTTGGGCCAAATATCATCTGATTTGGGACTTTACATAGTTTAACTCAGTCAGATAAACTCAGGTTTGAACTAAAGAAAAACAGAATAGCTGAGGGCTAAAGTGGCCAAAGGGCTGGGGGTTGTGCAAGGGGCACTTTCCTATCTGATGGGGAGATGATAGCATCTGTCAAGTAAAAGCAGCTTCTCTGTCTCTTCCTAGCTTGAGGTCCAGTAAGAAACAGATGGTCAGGTGAGGACAGAGAATATTAAAATTTTTTAAAGTATGAACTCATGTGACGCATATGGCACAGTGAAATAGAGAAGGATGTCATTTTAATATTCTTCATGTCCTGAGAGCCTGAAGATGACTAATGATATATACCCTATGTATCAGGCTCCTAAAGCACAGTGATTGTCTGTATAGAATAGCAAATCTCCTTACTCTACAGCTGGATTTCAGTCTAATTCTTCCCTTGTGAATAATGCCAGCCGCTGAGCAGGGACCCTGCCAGATAATTACGCAAATGACATTATCCTTAAAATAATGCCATCCAGTAGTTATTGTCAATCACTCAGCAGCAAAACTGGGTCTGTGCATAATGTAATGCCTTGTGCTTACAGCTTGTCCTGTCTGCCCCAGCCTGCTGCCTGTCACAGGGCAGGAGTAACTGATCCCTCTGGGTTTTGGCACTCTTCAAGTGCTGCTGTAATTCATGATAGAAACTGGAGGAGTAATTGGAAAGCTCCTCGAACAACTGCACAGGCTTTGATCTTGTTGAGAAACTGGTTAAGCTGTGGAGTCAGGTGGCTTCAGCTGCACATGGCAGATCTGCAGGGGGCTGGGTAACTTGGTTTCTAATAATTAGTTGGGGTTCTGGAAGATGTAAGAGAAGAGAGCTGCTGGCTGGGGCTGTGCTGAGCCAAGGTTGATTCTGTCAGGTCACAAACACCAGGCTCTGGGAGGGAGTGTGCAGGATAGAAGAGGATACTCAGAATGGAGTCACTGCACTTGTATGAGAGAGTTTGGATCAGATTTTATGGCAAGAATGTGAGTGCTTGCTTAGGGAGCAGAGTCACCAGAAATAGCCTGACCAGAAAGGATTTTACCACAGGCTCTTCAAAGTGTCTTCTTTCTGGGTTTCCAGGGTCAGTGGAGGAAGAGAGTTGCTGCCCTAGAATACTCTGTGTAGTTTGTTTTTCTTCTGGGCTTAACTTAATAATACTGTATTTTTCCTTGCCCCCTTCAAGGTTGAGCAGAATCTGCTCAATCTGCACTTACCAGTGGGATGAGTGTTCTCCTGGTAAGTCAAGTTGCATTTGCCACAAGTGCTGCCAAAAGCTACGTTTTCTCTTCTTTGAAATGCTAGAGAGGTTTGAGAGACAGCACTGAAAGTTCATCAAGAAGCAGCTGAAACTTGTCATTGTGGCCTGTCAGGACAGTGCTGGTGGCTGCTCAGATCAGGTGTTCATTGATTCCTTTTTCAGCCACACACAAGCAATTTGAAATAGCTGTAGAGCAATATTTTTGCAATTGCTACTGTAAGTCCTTGAGAATAGGGTTCTGAGGCAGATGGTGCGTTTTGGCTATATGTGATTTTTAATTTTAAAACTGGACTTACAGCTGGGTTAGTTCTCTCATGGAGTACTATTGTGAATGTTTTCACAATTCAACTGAAATTTTCTGTGAGTCTGCTCTTCATTTTGAGGAAATTCCTTTTTTGTTACTAAGCTGTGGCCAGAATAGGAGTCCTATAAACATACATTAAATGTATTTGGGGCTCTTTAAAAGAGAGCTTTCAGTTTCAAAATCCTTTCTTTTTTCTCTTCATTTGCAGCACTACAAAGGAGAGATGGCTTTCTGGCCTTACCAGGGAAAGGTCTCTGTCTTGCCCTGAGCTGAGGTTTAGCTGTCAACTTAGCAGCACCAACTTAGAGCTGCTTCCTGAAAAAAAGAAATCAGCAATATAGGGAGGTTCCTTAGCCCATCGTACAGGGGAGTGTATCCAGACATGAAAACAATTATTTTGCATGTCACATCACAGTGTATTGTGCACCCCTAACCATAGAGGAGTGGGAAAAGAACTTGGGTATTTGGGATCAGCTCATGGTGGATGCTGCCAGGAAAATGTTAGGTAATAATCATAGTTATTGTAAATAAAATCTTTGCTCACAGTGTAGTATTTGTGCACTGCTGCTTTCTCTAAGATTATTTCTAAAGGAAATTACTGTGCTGGGCTCTGTTGCAGATAGATAGGTTGGTTTGTCATGTTTTCTAATGGCTGTATGTGCTATTTTTCTTGAGGCAGCTCTTGCCGACTTTCACTTTCCAGTTCAGCAGTCCCAGGGTAGGGGAAGTGAATTTTGGCTTCTGTGCATGCCAGAAACAAAAAAAAGCAGGGCATCTGAGCAGAATTAGGTTGCACAGTGGCTTACTCATTATAAGGGAGCTGGTCCACTCACAGCCTGCTAAAATGACTGTAAGGGTTTATTTTAAAAGCAGGACATTTCCTTCTGTGTAGCACTACTGTAAAAATTGATGGTCTGCTCTGCTGCCCTCAAATTCAGAGCTTGGCACAGGCTGATGTGCAGCTTTGGGATCCACATCCCAAGGTCACCTACTTGCATATTGAGGGCAAATGCAAGTATTTCCTTAAATTTGGTTGTTGTGGGGTTGGATTTTTTTTGGAGGAGGAGGCTTCAAGGTTTACAGCAAGACACAATAAGACCTTTCTAAAGGCAGCATGAAGCAGTCAGCCCAGCCCAGTGGCACAGCCTTAATTTCTATTACAAACCTTTCTCTCTCTCTTTGCAAATATGTCTCCCTAGCAGGATGCCTGGGCTGAGAGGGTCTCTTTTCAGAGCACACCTCCACTACCTGCAGAGGTGATAGAGCATGCAGGACACAGTGTCAGCTGTGCACCCTGCACTTCAGTGGTGGTTTTGCCAGCCTGAGGTGCAGAGTTGGACAGCAGGGACACCTCCATGCCCCAGGTCACTGCTTGTGGGGGCACATCCATCCTTAACATGGTGTAACATGGAGGTAATGTAGCTGAGCAGGAGCCAGAGGAGCTAAAAGGCTGGTGAGAAGGACCTTGTTTTTATCCTGAGGGCTTATGCTAATCAGCTGATTTCACTGCCTATATTTATATTTCTAAAGCAGCTGACCCCTCTGGAGGTGGTGGGGATCTGCTGGTACCCTATCACACCTCTGGATGTGGGATGGTGTGCAGAGAATCCCTGTACTCTGGTGTGCTGGTCCTGGGACTTGATGGTGTTTCATAGGATGTGTGGTCCTTTTGGAAGGCAAAAGATAATTATGCAGTTATCCAGATGAGAACATGGTCTGGCCTTGGGGCTGAACTGCAGCTCTTGGGGAAAATAAAATAAGCATATTGACAGGCAGTGGTTACTTGTCTGTGTGCTGCCTGCATCTCCTTAACATGTAGGGAACTTCTTATGACAGGGAACAGCTTTCTCCTCTGGGATCTGGAAAGGCTGCAGGATACTGGCCAGGGCTCTGCAATCATCACCTTTTCTGTATGGAGGAGACTCATCAGGTCTGCAGCTGTGTGTCTCATGACTGTTGGCTTTTATAGGGAATGGGCTTTTTGCAACAGGTTAATTCCCTGTCAGTTTAAACAATGAGCCTGTGACACTTGAAGGAAGCTTTACATAAGCTTTTTACAGAGACCAGTTTTGCTGGAAAGACTCCTGTTCACTGAAACAACACTAAGGTCTCTTTCAGCAAAATCAATTAAAAATTACGTGCTGAAAACAGAAGCTGAATGCCTTTCCTAATTGCATACAGCCACTGTTAACAGAGCAACTTTTATTAGTGTGCTGTTTGCTTTTTCCATGGGTCAAGACAGTGTAGACATGGAATTCCTTACATTCGCTCTTTGCTGGTTTTTGGTTGTTGGTTTTTTGTTTGGTGCTCTTTTATTTTTGCAACTGATGATCTTGTTTATTCTCATCTCATGCCCTTTTTCACATCTGGAGCTAGATCTTGTTTCCCCTGAAGTCAAGGGGCTTTCCCCAGGGAGGTAAATGAGCAGTTGAGCTGGATCTGTGGCTGATAGCAGCAGTGCTCTGCAAGGCAAACTGCCTGGCTGTGGGGGCTATCCAGGGCTATCCAGGGATTACTGCTGGTTTGCTTAGGTGCTGCTCACAGCTTTGTTTTCCTGGCAAATAAAGATAAGCCTTTGGTTCAATGAGGTGTTTTTAAGCTTTTCTGAAAGAGAAAGACCTTATAGCCTGGAGACCTGATATCAGCCTTTTAATATCAAAGAGGGGCTAAAAGAAGGCTGGAGAGAGGGTTTTTTGCAAGGGTATGCAGTGATAAGACATGGCCTTAAGCTGAAGAAGGGTAGATTGAGGTTAGATACTGAAAAGAAATTCTTTACTGTGAGGGTGCTGAGGTGCTGGCACAGGCTGCTTAGAGAAGCTGTGGATGTCCCATCCCTGGAAGTGATGGCAGGTGGGAGAAGGGAAGGTGTCCCTGCCCATGGCAGTGAGGGTTGGAATGAGATGATCTTTAAGGTGCCTTCCAGCCCAAACTGTTTTATTGCTCAGTGAAAGTTTTTGTTTGAATGTGCTAAAGGTAATCTTTGCTGATTTGATGTATTTTATGCCTCTCTTCCCCATGAATTCAGCTGTGTGGGCAGAGTTGTTTGCATCTGAGGAAAGGGTGGGAAGAAAACAGTGCCAAAATGGGTGTGAGTCTCCATAACCTCAGCTGTGGGATCTGCTGGCTGTCACTTCGAGAACTCTATTTGGGAGAGCTCCAAGGCTCAGTGCTGTGTGGGATTGGGGCTCTAAAGACCAGAGTGGACATAAATGTAAGCAGAGCAAAATGAAGGATATGCTGTGTTCTGAGAGCAGCAGAAGGGATGAAATATAAGCTGATTATCTGGTGAATGAGTGAAGCAAATCAGCTAAAAGCTGCAAACTGGCACAGAATAGCCCACCAGCAATCCCATCCCTACAACAACTGCTTAGTGTACAAGAGGAATTTTCATGCTGGAGTCTCTGAAAACACTTCATTCAGCTTTAGAAAACATAAAGGGATGTCTCTGAGGGTCAGGAGTGTAGTGATGTCTGTGGCTATCTTATCTGACAGTCAACAGCTCGTGTAGACTGATTTGTGCTTCTAGACAGTGCATCTTCCACAGAGCTTTCCACTCAGATGTGGTTGCTGCATGCTTGTGAGATGGGCTCTTTTACAGCCTCTGGCATGCAGTGCTTAAAGGGTTGTTTCTCTGCACTTGATCAAATGGAAAGTGCAGAGAGGAAAAAAAAAAACCCAGCCTCTCACGTTTCCATGTCATGTTTAATCAGTCAGAGAGCAGGACAGTTGAGTCCTGATTTACAGTTATGCTTACGAAGAGCAGTCCTGTTTTGAGATCCACATATCAGATCTCTGTGCCCCATTGACTCCACTGTATATCGTCTGTGAACTTTGGTGGAACTTTCCACATGACTAAGGACTACTGAATAGCCTACAGAAGTTGTTGGCTCTGCTAGTGTCTACTTTTCCTTTATGGTTATTTAAAGGGGCTGATTTGAAACCTGCAAACCCTGCACATAATGAGTTTGTATAAATCATTAAAAAATTCAGCTCGAAGGGGCCTGAAGAGTTTGTGTAGTTCATCCACCTGCCCCAAGGCTGGAGAACCTTTGCTTCAATGCCAGTCTCTCATACTTTCACTCTTTTTTGGTGTAGCTGCTACATTTGCATATAAAAACATGTGGACTATTACAGGCACAGACTCATTCAGTGAATGCTTGCAATGAGAGCTGGATGTTGTTTGAGAATCCTGGTGCTGGTGCAATAAAAATAAGCAGTTCTGCTCATATGTGGAGGGGATAAGTGATTAGATGTGAGTTCTGTTCTGGAATTCCTTTTGTGACTAATATATCCTCGTGGAGGCATTTCACAACTAAAGAGCATGCAGATGCAATTAAGAAATAGCTATGTGTAACAATTGCAGACAAGTTCACAAAGAAAGGAGAGGTAGAATCCAGAATTAGGCTCAATCTTTAAGTTCCAGAGCACCTGGGAATATTTAGATTAGAACTTTTGAAACTAAGAAACTTTTCTACAAAATATTTGTTTTCTGTCTTTCCTGCTGTCTTCATTCTATTTTAAAGGCATATAGGCCACCAGAAGGAGAAAACATAAAATCTGAAATATATTTTATGTTACTTAAAATTTATTTTTAAAAACTGCCTGTAAATGTTACTGTAATGTTTTTAGCCAGAGCTGCTCGTCTGATCTTTAACATGTTCTCTGATACCAAGGGCATTCAGGTATATGATTTCACAAATTTTTAAAACATTTGCTCTGAGATCTCCAGAAGTGCCCAGCGTTAATCCAGTGATTTTATTGATCTTTGTACCCATCTCAAAACGAGGAAGCTTTCAGTGTCACTCTCTGAGAACATGAGCCCTGGGTTGGCATTAGGGAGGCTGATATATATAGCTGGGGAAAAGGTCTCTCTGTCAACCTTAATAAATGTTTTGTACAACTTCTCGAAGGAAGGATTATGCTGACAAAACGCTGTTGCATCTGCTTCTCTGACTTGCTGAAATGGAAGATTTCTTGCATCACAACGTGTTGCACTGAGTGAAGTTGCTATATTTGTGAGGGACACCATGAGAGACTCTGTGTTGAAATACTTGGCCTGCAGCAACAGCTGTAGTTATCCAGGGAGAATCTGACTTACTCTTTTAGCTGCAGCGAGATTGGTACCTGATGTTTCCTTGGTCAATAATTCCAATGTTTAGGTCTTGTTCTTTGTGCTGGGGTTACTCTGCTTTTATGCAAGCAGAGAAATTTTGTAAATCCACCTAGCAGCTTTTAATATCAGTGGTGCATCACTGTCATACCTTGTCTATAGGTTCTATTTCAGAGCTGCCTGTAGTGATACAGATATAAACTAAAAATAATAACACACTGGAAAATGTCAAGTATTACAGGGTAGTGCTGCAGTAATAAGTGTTTTACAATTCAGAATTTCTGTGGGAGAGAATTCCCTCTTCTGCCAGTGGTACCCTGGGCAGGATGGTTGGCACAGCTTTATTTCTGCCCTCTGTGTGCCAGCTGCACTGGTGCTGGGGCTTGTCCTTAGCTGCTGGTGCAGGCCAGGATGGTGTTTATGGGGCCTGTTCTCATGGAGCAAGGGCAAAGCTTTGCTCATCATTTGGCCTTTGAGTCATGGCACCTTTGCTGTTAATAGGATGGAGAACCTCCCCTTTTATGAGGCTGTGCCTGAGGGCACAATTTAATCTTGGGATTGTATTACCTGGTTATTATTCCACCAAAGCAGTGGCAGTATTCCAGCTGACAACAATGGAAAGGAGAGCAAGCCTTCAAGTCTCAAGTGTGTACAAATGTGGTGTGTTCAGAAACAGGGAGATCCTCCACGCTCCGAGCTGATTTCTTCTGAATCAATTAAAGTTTCACAAGCACGATTTATTATTAACAGCCAGAGCTGCTTTCACAAATCTCTCAGCAGCATTGTAGGGGAGTGCTCATGAATCAAGAAAATTACTTCCAAGTGGGAGAGGTTATTTGCTAGCTAAATCCCTGATCCAGGCATACTGCCACAGCTAAGTCTGTCCAATAGGATGTGTGCGTTCACATCTGAAGCATTTCTGATCTGAAGCATTTTTGTCGTGGTGCCTGGCCAGAGTGGGTCATGCCATCTTTAGTTGTTCTGCTGGGAAAGGCAGGGGGATGGAGGAGGGGGTAAATTGGGAAAAGCACCTAGCCAGCAAGGTGGCAGAGGGGCATTTTGCCATGTGCAGACCTGTGGCAGCAGGGGCAGAGGGAAGGGCTCCCTGCAGACTCTCCAAGGACACTGCAGTCAGCCAGCGTGGGCTGTGGCAGGGAGCCTGCCCTGTGTCTCAGGGCCCAGACTCTGTGGCACTTGTGCTGAGTCTGAGCCGGTGTGTGACATTTCACAAGCAGGCTTTGGGTTTTCTCCTCCCCTCTCTGGATCTTGTTACGTTCCTTTTGACATTTACCTGGGCATGAAAATGTAGCAGGGTCCCACGTCCTTGACTCGTGCCTAAAAGCTGAATTAGTGTGCTTTGTAGTTCTGGTTGTGAGTATCTCTTAACCATAAGTTGAGGAATTGTATGCTTATCTGTGCTTTGGGGATTTTGACACAATCTTATTGAATTAATGTAACCTTTGACATTTCCTGCATCATCTCTCTCTTTTTTTCTTTTTTTTTATTTTTACTTTATAACCATTCTTCCTAGCTGGAGCTCCTCATTCCAATATTACTCATACAATTTCTCATGTATTTTGAGCAGTATTTTGGAACTTGGTACCCAAACAGCAGCTTTCCAGCCAGAATTTCTACCTTCAGACCCTGTTGAGCACAGAGGGAGCAAAAACCTTGGCAGCTGACTCCTGTTTCTTGCTGCTCTGTCCAGGCTTGATAAATGAGAAAGCCAAGGAGACACTGTGATTCCTGCCAGCTGGCCAAGCTCCCAGAGAGGTAGTCCACCCACTGGGAAGGTCAGAAGGCAGCACTGCCCAGCCACTCCACCCTTGCAGCATCACAGTGTGGAGCCAGAGCTGGGCCTGCTGGGGTCTCTTTGGGGCCAGCTCCCACAGGAGGGTGACAGCTCTCAGTGTCCTTTGTGCTGCTTGGGATGCAGCAAGCCAGGGGAGAGTGAGGCAGTCAGCACGTGTCACACTGCAGAGTTAATTTTGAAGTTGGGGTGGCCCATGGATGGCAGCTGATCTGCTGGTGGTAGATTTGAGATAGGACTGGTGTAACTCCCACCTGAATTGATGGTTTTTTCCCCCTATCCTTGCATAAAGAGAAAATGCCCAAATAAGCCTTTGTGGCACCATATCTGTTAAATAAATATCTTATATCTGTGACTGAGCCACTTGAAACATAGTTCCCTGTCTGCTTTCCAAAAAGGCAATACTAAGCTGTGCTGTTCTTGGAACCCATGAGGTTTTGGAAATGAGCCAGAGCAAAAGGGAAACCAGGTTGCAAACCCCTAAAGCCACAGGTTATCTGTGGCTTGAGTGGGCTGAAGGTGGATTAATGCGTGAAAAGTCTGTGTCACAGATCCCCCTACACTCTCTTGATCTTGTGGAATTGCCCTGTTCACTCAAACTGGTGACTGCCCTGACAGGGATAGCCCCAGGGGAAGGACAGCTATTTGGTGTGATAAGATTAATGGGAAACTATCTTGCAGCCTGCCCTATTTACTGCCCCTCATCATCTCCACTCAGAGCTGCCTTGGGACTGACAGTTTTCCCAAGGCACAGGACAGTCAGGAGAAGTTCCTGCCAGAACTGTTGGATGCTGCTTCCCATCATCAGCCTGTAGCCAGGAAGCAAGGCAGCAAATGCCAAATATTGCCAGTAAGCTGATGTTGGAGTGGGGACATGGAAGAGAGAGGATGGTGTTTGGAAGCCTGTCTGTTGCCTGTGCATGAGTTCAATGTGGAATGGAGTGTTTGGTATCTCACATTCTGTCATGTCTAGGACAGGGTAATTGAAGTCACTGTTTGACTGCCTGAGAGCCTTCCCTACTTTCTCTTCACTTTCTTACAACCAGGCTCATGCTGAAATTCTCCATCTCTTTTCCAGGGAAGCTCCTAATATTTCCAGCTGTTTGCTCTGCCTGTGTCTTTCTTGCTGAGATGTGGGGTAGTTCAGGTTGTTCTCCTGTTTGCTGGGGGATGCAGTTAAAGGACAATTGTCCTTCAGTAGAGCTGGGTTATAGAAATAAGCACATCATTCCCATCCAATCCCTATTTCCCTGAAGCCCACACTATGTGAGGATGCCTGGAGCCTCTGGGTGTAGCACAGGCACTGCTCCCATGCTTTCTTTGGGCTCTGCTGGCACAGCCATGCACAGCACTGGCCAAGTGAGTGTCTGTCCCAGCACTGTTATATAAGGAGGAATTTCAACATTAATTACCTGTCTTGGCTTTGGGTTTCATTCTGTCTCTTCAGACACTAGAATGAGTCTCAGAAGATTCAGCATGGCTTCTGCAATCCAAACAAACTTCATTTCACAGGCTCTGGGCTTTGCTGCTTTCTGCCAGGAGGATCCACTCTTCTGGGATGTTTTCCCTTTGTTTCCCTGCCACTGAGGAGGGACAGCAGTTTTTTGGAGATGCTGCCAAGCATAGCTAACATGCTCAAGTATTTGAGCTGCAGGGAGGCTGGCACTTCCAGTCAGGCCAATTAAAGGGGAAAAATTAACATTTCCCTTTGCTCTCAGCCACCTTCCTGCATTCTGAAGGGCTGGAGGAGGGAGGGATGCCATCAGGGCTGTACAGGTTGGCTGGGACAGAAGTGTGTGCTGGGCCAGAGGTATCTGTGTGGATCATGTTCTCCCTAATGGCTTTCCTCCCCCCATCTGAAGTCATTAATGCTCGTTAAGCGAGGATGGAAACAAACCCAAACAACAACAGTCTACAAAATAATTCCGTCACTCCAGACTGGTTCTTTTTTTATTTCCAGTGAAGCAATTAGTCTCCTGTGATCCCATTTTTAGCCAGACTGGAAACAACCAGCTGGACAATAGTGAATTCCTCTTCTGGCAGAGCAGTCATTGGATCTACTCCCTGATGGGAAAGGTGAGGTGAGTTCCCTTGCCTGTCTCTAGGGGAAGAATCTCCCTGCAGAAATTCCTGTGGGCCTTGCTGAAAGCCCTATTTTTGTGCAGCTTTCCCAGTGAGTCACAACCCCTGGCTCTCTGGTGACTCTGAGAGCTCTCAGTACCACTGTGAGTTTTCTGCCAGCCCACTGCAGGGTTAACCCCTCTGTGGTTTTGTACAGCCTGTCCCACTCGCTGGCTGGTGATGCTGATTGTGGCTGCCAGAAAGTCATAAAGTAACTTGTGGTTATACCAGTGACAGATCCATGTAGGACTGGTGTAGAGGCAGGGCGAGGCTTTTCCAGTCTCACTCATTTGGGTGGTCCTTGGTCCTAGGAATGGCTCAGCCCGTGCCAGGGGACAGTGCTGGGGAGCAGCAGAGTGTGATATGAGCAGGGTCTGGCAAAATTTGGGGTGTGTGATAGGGAAGAGAGGGGCTGGCTGAAGTCACTGAGACTGCCACCTGAGCAGAGAAGCTGTGGATGCCCCATCCCTGGAAGGGTTCAAGGACAGGCTGGAGGGGGCTTGGAGCAGCCTGGGATAGGGGAAGGTGTTCCTGCCCATGGCAGCTGGGTTGGAATGAGAGAACCTTTAGGGTCCTTCCTAACCACAACCATTCTGTGATTCTCTTTGTGATTCTCTTTATGATTCCCTGAAGTCCTGTGGGGGGAGCTTGGCCAGAGGCACCCGGGAAATGCCTCCATTCCTGTAACTGCTTGTAATATGAGTAACGTGAAGTGCTGTCCTCTGCCCAGGGCAGAGCCTGCAGCTGTGCCACACACAGGGCCTTCCTCTGCCTTTGAGGGTTTTGTGGGGTGTGGGGAAGCACTGGGTTCCACCTGCATTGCTGCAGCTCCCTGCAGGGTGTGCAGCACCTCACTGCCCTGAAAAGCACGGATGGGACAGTTTATAAAAGGGCAGGTGCAGTTGAGAGCACTGTGGCTGTGCTGCTGGAGGAGGACACTGAAATCACCAGAAAAAGGGATCCTGCTGTCTCTAGCTTCTGAAAAGCAGCTGCCTTAGTGCTAAACCCAAACACTTCCCTTTCAAGATGCAGGAAGGCTCTAAGCCCAAATCCATGTTTTACCTCGTGCACATGAGGTAAAAGCCACAGGGTTTCCAGTCAGGTGCCAGGAAAAGCTGCAGCTGCCCGGAAAAGGGCAGCTGAGGACAGAGGGGAGCTCTGCTCGCCTGGCTGCTGGGATTAAGAGCGGCTCACCGCGTGTTTGAGTCATGTGTCACCAGCTCCGAGCTCTGACTCCTGTGGAATGAAGGTGCTGTGTGGCTGTGCACTGCTCCTGCTTGAGATGGAAAGCTGGGGTGGAGAAGCACTTGGCAAAGAAGTCTGCCAGGCAGGCTCATCTGGGGATGTGTGGTAAAAGTTTCTGCCTGATCCCTACAGCTTGGATCACTCTGGGGCAGAGCCTGCTGCATCCCTGCATCACCCTGGGTGAGGCTGCTCCTGCTCCATGCCTGGGCAGAGCTGCCCTGGTTGCTGTGGAAGGATCAGAGGCTGTTGATAAACGTTGTCATCTTGTTGGGTGTTCTCTGTTTTGAGTCATTCCAGCCATGGTGATGGTTGCTGGTGATGCCAGGAGTGCCAGCAAGCGCTTGGGGTGGGAAGAGCAAACCAAATGCCCAAGGGTTGAGTTCCAGGTGGGTGGGATGGCTGTGGAAATGCAGATGTGTGCAGGGGAAACTCAGGGATTCAATACCTGCAGCACAAAATTAAGGGATTGGCTGGAGAGGAAGCAGAATGGGTTTGTGTTTGTACCACTGTGGTGCTTCCCAGGTCACCGCAGGGACAATGGGAGGTGGGATGGGAAGTAAACCAGTGTTTAAAAGCTGATTCCAAATGCTCTTGGACATAACCTTGATGGGAAAGCAGCTGCTGTGTAATGGTGTGGTTGCTGTCCTGTTAACAGCCCAGGACAAAGCACTCTGCAGCACCCACACCACCCCCAGACAGTGTCCTGTGCTCTCACAGCCATGGGATCGTTTCAGGTACTGTGGAATCATTCCTCATGCAAAACCATGGACAAGTGTGCAAACCATTTGTGAAGTAAAGCACTGTGGAGTCTGTTTGAGAGCAGAGATGGAGGACAAATGATGTCCCCAAAGTGCAGAGAGGACACAGGCCACCTATTGCTCCACGTCTGCAAATCAATATAGAAAAGTTGCAGGGGTTCATTAGCTTTAATGTGTCTATTTTGGGTGATGCATTTCAGCATGATGGTATTAAAATAATGCCCTTTTTATTTCTTTTTCTCAGGACAGTACAGTCATTCTGCTTTCCCTGAGCCTCCATGGTGTTCCATTAGGACTCAATCAATTATTTATTCCTGGGAGAGTATCTGAGAGCAGCAGTCCAGTCTTAGAGCAGCAGTACTTGACTGTGGAGTTTGAAGTACTTGATGGCTGAACCCACTGGAATTGTCAATAGCATTAAGAACTGCTTTCCTGCCACAAAATAAAAATATAACCTTGTAGGTGGAGAATGCTAAATTTTGATGAGGACATGAGCTAAAAACCTGCACTTTAGATGTCATCTCGGTGTAACTTTAGTGAGCACAGACAAGGAGTTTTTTGAAAATCACCTTGCCTTCAAGTTGACTGACTTGTATTGTGATAGAAAATATGTATTGTTGTGCAATTCTGGCCTGTGTTTAAACATGGGAGGTCTAGGTAGAAAATCTGTAATTCTGAGTTTTCATCTGATGTGGTGCCTCAGCAAGAGGCACCAAGGTCTTTGCCTGATGTTTCTTGTCTCCCTAGACTAGAAATAAGTTTTGGTGGAGATTTGGGAATCCCTCCTGTCCAAAGGGATTTATAAGCAAGACATATAGTTGGAACCTATGTAAGCAAGATTCACCTGACAGCTTCAGATCTAAACTGGTAAAATCTGAATATTCCAAGGGGCACATTTCCAGATAGACACACAGTACTCTGGGTGCCCTTTTCCATGGTCACACATTGCAGAGGCCAAAGGAACTTGCAGGACTTGATATGTGAATGTGCTAAAAATTCAAGGGCTGAGCAGTAGCCCTCATTCATGTCCCATTTCTATATTTTTCTTGATGGGGTCAGTGGCAACAGTGCTTATTTCACTTTGTGATTAATTTGTTTCATTCATAACAGGAACAAGGCAGCTGGCAGCTCCTTGTGCCTGGTAGCTGTGTCAGGTGAGCATCACTTGACTCCTGCTCAGAGTTACTGCTACTTTACTAGCAATCAGGCACCTCATTTAGGAATTTTGGTAACCTTGTCAGCTGGTGAGTCAAATTTGGAGGGCTTGGGAAAGCTTCTGTTCCTCTGGACAGCTGAAGAGGGAGCCCAGACCAGTGAGACTCGAGGGTTAAGTACTTGATGTGATGTGGGGATAACACCAGCCAGCATTGTTGAGGGGCAGTTTAGGGTCTGTTGGATGCTGTGTGGCATTTGGGGTGACACATGGGCTCTGGTCTGTCCCTGCTGGCCTGGCACAAGGGTCAGTGCTGCTGGTTCCTGCACACAGGCAGCCTGGGAGGAGCCAGAGTGGGACTGCAGAGAGCTCAGCATGCCCAGCCAGGAATTCCACCAGCTTATCCAGGATCCTTGGGCTTCACACAGCTCTGGGTGAATCACCTGTAATGAGTGAATAACAGTAATTCACATGAGATGAGAAACTACATCTTGGGATAATGACCCATCTTCTAGGTTCCTACAAAAGCCTCTTCCATTTTATATGTAAATGATTGTTGTGGTCAAAATCAGAGAGATCAGAGCAGTCAGAAAAGCACTGTGTTTGTCAAAAAGTTCCCTGGAGTCTTAGAAAAAAAAAAAGAGCCAATTATATCAGTGATGGTGTCAGTTTGTTTTTTTAAGAAACAGCTCTCAAGACAGCATTTCCTAGGAAATTAATTCATTTATTCCAAGGGGAACCAGGCAGAACTCCCTCCTGTGCAGCATGGGATGGCTGTGTGCTTTGTGCCCACAATGTGTCACTAGCAGGGAGACTGTTCTTTTCTCTCTGCATAAAAATTCAGTGCAGATGGTGAGATTTTCAAAAGCAGCCATGCTGGGCCAGCATGGATGCTCCCTCAGAAGTTAATAGTAAGTTTGGCAGTGGAAATCCACAGGCCAAAGCAAGGTGCTTTTTAAAATCCTGTCTAAAAATACAGTACTTCTGCCTTCAGCTTTGTTTATTCCATTATGGAAAGGAGATTAGCACCTATAGCCTTAGCTTTATAAATCTGGATCTGTAATTCAGAGCCTTAATAAGGTTAAGTTTTTGTTGTTTTTTTTCTCAGGGCCTATTTTGAAATTGAGTGAACTTGACAGGAGGTTTTTTTTTGTTGTTTTTTTTTTTTTCCACTGATTTCCCTGGATTTAGAGTCAGGCTCAGAGTACAGTGAACCTTACCTGTATCAGATGAATGTGGAGAAGTCTGCCTGACCAGATTTACAGGTTCCAGGCAGGAGTGTCCTTCCCACAGAGCCCTGCTGGCATTGCCAGTACCAGCACAGCTTACAGTGCCAGAGGCAGTCTGCACACATCATCCTCATGGATGGGGACACCTTCATTTTTATTTTCTTTGATATTTCTAGGAGTGAAATATTCCTGCTGAGACTGGGGGGTGGGGATCCCATGGCAGCTGTGGGATGGGCAGGAGGGTCTCTTTGGTGTGGGCTGCTGGCTCATTCCCCCAGGGCAGGCTTAGTGACACACAGCAGTGAAATGGGGACATGTGTTGTGTGCTGGGGAAAGGAGGAGCTTTTTCAACAGCACAGACCAACCCTGATGCTACCAGGACAGCTTGGAGCTGGGACAGGGCTTTCAGCAGCCCTGTGGTGGGCTGTGGGCAGCTGGTGATGACTAATCCTGGATAACTCTCACTCCATCTTGCAGTGTTGAGACCATGCTGTGCTGCGGCCACAAACCTGATTTCATTTTAATTTACATATCAGGCTTTGAATCAAGATTGATCTATTTTTGTCAAAGTGACACAACAAAATTGTGCTTTTCAACCTCTCGTAGCTCCATCAGTCCCCTGATTCTTGTTCCTGCATTTGTGTCTTGAGTCTGTTGTGTGCTTCCTCTGAAGACTTCGGGCAATGTGATGCACAAAAAGAAGCATTGTGGTTGATTTTTTTTTTCTTTATTTTTTGTTTTCCTTTTTCCCTCTTTTTCTGGCAACAGTAAAATAGGAGCTCTGTTGGGAGCAACTCAGCAAGTAATGTTTCAGGGCCAGCAAATTCCAGTGTTGCTGCCCAGTGGGACTGAGGAGTCTATCACAGGACCAGGCTGGCAGCTCATCCGGACAGGGAACGCGTGGCATCCATACCAAAAGCTGCACACCAGGCCCTTTTCATCCACCTCTCCCCTTCCTGCACTAAATGGGAGGACAATTGCTCTGGAATTCAGGGAAACGCTTCAAGTGTAGCTCTTCTTTCCTGATTAGAGTCCCACATAAAAGTGCAGCAAATAATACATAGATTATATACAAGTATTTATGAAAAATGCACGCACACCAGTTTGGATGTGTAACTAGATTATAGGGATTGTGCCATCTTTGGGATTACTCCAGCGTGGCAACCTCCAGCACGCCTGTGTTTCACCAGTAATGGCTCTGGCTCGTGGCTGCCTCATTTCACATGCCCCCCATGTCTTTTTGCCCTTGTAAAGCTGCCTTTGGACACTGTCATCAGCCCTCTTAGAGCTGTGGGTGTAATGAAGGAGAAGCCTGTAGGTGTGCCTGACCCCAGAGGGACTCAGGGCACCTGTGAGGTCCCACTGGATCTGTACCACCAGCATGAGGGAAGCTCTGTGATAATCTCTCATGGTATGCCCAGGGTTTCTAGTCTCTGCCTTTATCCTTAAGCCTACCACTCTTGTTTTAAGTGGAGAATGAACCACGCCTGCTCATCTCAGCAGCAATGAAATCCTGTGAGTAATTGTGTTAAGCTTCCACAGGTGCCCTTCTGAAGTGCCCAGAGGGAGGGGAGGTGGGAATGCTGCTGCTTCAAACCACAGGAGAGGCCTTGGATGCCAGGTAATGCCATCTCCTGTGCTCTGAGAGAAGTCAGTGCCTTGGGCACTGCTTTGTCTCCAGAGCAGCAGCCTGGGGTTCAGCAGGAGAGGGCCAAGTGCTCTGATGTGGGCCTGGGAGCTGCTCCCAGGGAGCCCTTGCTGGCAGGAAGGGGTCAGGCAGATGGACAGCCAGCAGTGCTGGGTGCCAGCCCATCGCTGCCAAAACCCCATGGTGCTGCCTTAGTGCAGGCAGGTTGCTTGCAGAAACTTGTCCTTGTGCTTGAAGGGCTGCTTGAGTTTAAGATAATAATAGCAGAGCACTTCTGGATGCAGTGCTTGCCAGTCTGTTTAGTCTGAAGCCCAAGCAGCAGAGCAAGAATCAGACTTACCCTGTGAGAGTGCAAGATTGATACCAGGTGCCTTTGGACATCCTGAAGAGCACAGCTGCAGGTGTGAGGATGTGTCCTGGGCTAATTCACACCTGACCTTGCCCTCAGGGCAGTCCTTGGCCATGTGCTGTGGTGAGAGTTTTCAGAATGTTCTAGTGCTGTGTCTGACCCCAGACTTGATGACATATTGCATCAGTCTGTAACATCTTGTGTTGCAAGAGAGGTGGAGCCTGCTTTGGAGGCTGAGCATCCCTAATCCATCACACCTTTATCCTAACCCATGGGTGCAGAGCCTTTCCAAAGGTGCCAGCAGGGCAGGTTGGAGAAGCAGAGCCAAGGCAGGAGCAGACAATACAACTCTGGTTGTATTCTGCCACATTCCCCTCCCCAGCTGTCTGTGGAGTCTGTGGTGGGATGAGGCTGTGAAAGCCTCAGGAATGGTGCTGGGCTCCTGGCTGGAGCACTGCTCACATGCTGAGTGCCTCTAGGATGGACCTTTCCCACGAGCCTCCTCTGGCCCCATGGCCAGCAAGAACAGGCAGCTGTCTACTGTTAAATGGCCCAGCAATCAGTGTGGATTTTCACTGGACTTTTACTTATTTGTACCACTTAGCCCAAGTCTGAGTTGGATCCTTGAATCATTCTATCACATTTCTGCTATTGCTTTGTTTGTGAGAAATGAGGAGGTCAGCCTGGAGCCGTGGTGGCTGTATTTACAGTCCCTAAACAGTGAAGTCTGGTCAGCTTTTGAAAACAGCTGCTGGCTGTTAGGCCAGTGTAGAAAGGCACTTGCTATGTTTCATTCCTACTTTCTGGTAATTACGAATTACAAATATCTGCAGAGATCTTCCCTTCATTTCTGTCCTGTTACACTGCACTGCAGGTTGCAGTTTGCTGTAGCCGGGCTGTCTGTGTGGCTGGCAGTGGTCTGGGTGGGTTTCACCTCAGAGGTTGTTTGGAAACAAAAAGAAATGTTTTCTTTACCCAAAGGAATGTTTTTCAAGGGAACAAAGCGCTGAAGTTATGTTTTGCAGTCCCTGTTTTGCAGTGCTGGGGAGGATGGGGCTCACAGACTAAATCCCATGGGATTTCAGGGATTGTGCTGGGAAGCTGCAGGTGTATAAAGCAACACTTTCCATCTCAGCCTGCAATGCCCACACAGTGGTGTGTGTAAATACCTACACTCTGCTGATATGCTGGGTAACAACAGTGTCCTACCTCTATTTATTTGGCAGCAAAACTCAGGATTCCAACATTTTCTCTCCAGCTCACTGCTTGCAGCTTGATCCTTTTCTGATCTCTGCTTTGTTGCTCCCTTTATCAAAGGCCAGTAGCTTGATGTTTCCTTTGTGATTTCAGTGTTTCCTCCTGTCCTAAAGATGTGCCTAAGCAAATACCAGCAGCTCAACCTGGGTTTTTATGTCTTAGCTCTGCTAGAATATGTTGCAAGTGTCAGCTTCAACCTGTATTTATTGCTGCCACTCAGCTTTACCACTGCCTGGAACACGCTTAACTTTTCCTTGGGGCTGTGAGAGTATGAGTTTCTGGTTCTAAAAGCTTACTTGATCATAGAAATAAATAATGTTTGGTTGTTATTAGAAAAATGTGGGAGATGTGAACCATTTTCTGTGAAGGAATTTATAAGCAAGTTCTCTACAACCCAAGACTTACAGTAGAAATGGCCTTAATTACCAAAGTGGTATAAAATGTTGGGAACAAATTGTGGAGAGCCCTAGTCCAAAACTAGTGGGAATAGATTCATGAAAATAATTATGTTCTTTGAGTTTCCTAACCGAGTCTCCAAAATTTAGTATGGAAAGAAAGATAGAAAATAATTTTGTGGGCCCAAAATAAATGTTAGAGTTTTTTAAAAGCAATTATCTATTTTTTGCAAGTCAAGAGAACGTTGGATTCAGGTAAAATGAAGTAGTTTTGATGTTCCTTATGAATGGAAAGGAAAATGGGAAACATTATCAGCTTCACATGATTATTTAGGGCTTTACATAAAACTGAGACCTCCATCTGTTCTCCTCCTTATTTAATCAAAGTATGGGTTTAAATCTGTTGTCCACTGTATTTGGAGCAAAGCCTCCAACTTGAAAACTGCAGCCTTTTCCTTAACTATCTTACCAACTGTGCTATTCTGCAGGTTGTACATCTTTCTTTCTCCTCTGTTGAAGCTGCCTCATTAAAAAAAAATTAAAATGTTTTTGAAGCAGGAGTTGGAAATATGCATTACTTGGCTACCAGAGCAACCAATAGAAAAGCATTTTTCTGCATCATGATGGAGATTGCAGCATTTTTGTGAAGTAAAATTACTTCAGCAGAAGAGGTGGAGAAAAATTAAAATCTCATCCCTTGCAAAGGGATTTAAATGTACATTTGCTCACCTAAAAATGTTTCCAAGGAGTGTCTAAAGGGAAAGTTTTCCCCTTTGGAAAAGCCAAAGTTACTCATTTAGCTAATTTCAGGTTTGGTGATTTTGTTTTTCATTGTGTATATTTTGGAAACCGTTTGGCTGGAGTTTTATGTTAGCCACACTTACCTTTTGTGGCTGTCACCCACAGTTTTCACAGTGAGTGATTTGCATTGAGATGGGAACACCAGGCTTTAATGAGCTTTAAACTGGACCTTTGAGATTAGCAAACCTGGGATAACCTTGTGGAGGCAGTGGAAGGAAGCCCCTTACTCCTCTGGATCCTTACTACGTGTACAGCCCTTACCACAACAGGGTGATGATACCAAAATAAGGAAAAAGCTCACCAAACTTCATCCTCCAAATGCAGTTCCTACATCAGGAGTGAGATGGTCAGAGCAGAGTGAGTGGCAGGTACGTGTATAACACACATTCCCTGGCACAACTCCCCAGTGCAGGGAAATTGCATTTGACAGATGCTTTGGAAAAGGACCAGATCATCTGCAATTGTAATTTTGGGTTTTTTACGAATGTCAAACTCGAGCAGCAGATGTGCAAAGAACACCTCTCCCAGTGAGTAACGCTGAAACAGCTCATTTTGTCATTTCTTCTGGGTCTAGACTAAACAAGGCCATTAAGCCAGTGTGCCATAGCTGAGGGTGAGGACAAAGACAGCCTTTTCTTAGTTAGGGTGAAGTCTGTTTTCCAGGGAGGGTTTGCCAGTGAAAGGCAGAAGCTCAGCCGGACCTTAGAAACGCAGCCTCAGAAAACCTCTCTGCCGTTACTGCTTCATGGAACTGCTAAAAATATTGAATGGAAAATGCAAGTATTAAGGAAATGAGGTAGATTTGGCTTTTCTGAACTGGATGGCTTCCAGTTTCATCAGCTTCCCGGAATCCTTGCTGTGAAAATGAAGAGCTCCTTGTAAATCTCAGAGAACTGTCAGTGTTTTTCCTCTCATGTGGCCGTGCTGGCTTACAGGGTTCGGTGCGTGGGGAGACCTGTCAGCATCAAGCAGTGAGTTCAGAGCTCACAACTGCTGGGATGGCTTGGGATAAATGCTCAAACCACAGCTTTCCCAGGCAGTTATCTTATGTGGGAGCCAGAGAGAGCAGGCTCCAGAGGAGCCCATAGCTGAGGCTGCCACTGTGCTGGCCCACGAGATCCGCTCCAAAAGGGAAGTGTAGGATGATCTCCTGTCACTTTGCCGAGCAAAGAGCATCAAACAGCCTTCTGTGGTCATGGGAGGTCCTCTTCTGAAATGATCTGCACGTAGCCAAGGGCCTGAGCAAGTGAGAGCCAGAGTAACGTCACATTACAGGTTATGTGAAAATAGAAAATGCAAGTGTTGGGTTTCACGCTGCTGGACAGAAGTCAGGAGGAGACAACAGACACTGTTAATGGGTTTAACGTGCAGTGTGGAGAAGCCAAGGGCTGGAGCTCTGCCTCGTGTGGTTAAAACTATGCTTACCCAGCGAGAGGCAGACAGTTTAAATTTAATGGCAATTACAGAGATGGAGGCTCTGTGGGAGGACACAGCCAGAGCAGCGCTCTCACACCTGCAGGACTCCTGCCATCTCAGAGCTGGGATGAGCATGGTGCACTGTGCAGCTAGCAGGGGTTTGGGAGTTCCTGCAGCGTGTCCTGGGGGGCAGAGGCTGGGAAGTGGCACTGTGCCCTGGTGACGCGGTCAGCAGAGCTGCCCAGCCCTGCAGCTGTCTCTTGCCTCTGCTCTTCCACGTTTGTGGCTGTTCCTGCTGGCTCAGATGTTAGGATGGTGTATTTTGAGTATTCCCAAAGCGTTCCAGGGCATGGTGGGTGTTTCAGGGGACAGGAGGAAGTTTGCTGGGGGGATCTTCACCAAAATTCCCCTTCCAGCTGTATCTCTAAGGCACACCACAACAGTCAGCACTGCCCAGAACCGAGAAGGTGTTTGCTGCATTTAAACCTGAGCCAAGAATAAACTGTGTGTTTCAGCCACAGCGTGGCAGATTCCTGAAAACAAGGCCTGCCTTCATGCTTGGAGGGCTTCCTTGCCCTGCCAGGAACCACAGGGAAGAGCAACAGGAGCTTTGGCTGTAAACTGCTGCTGAAGATGGGCTGTTGTGGGCAACCATGCACAAACCTCTCCCTGTGCTTGCCTAAAGCCTTTCCAGGACAAGCCTTTGCCCACATGCCTCAACCATCATTTGTGATTCTCAGAAGGGAAAAAATAAGTGTCTTCTGCTGAGCATCCCACCCAGAGCAAACACTGCAGTGTGAGACAGGCATGGGCACTGTCCTTGGCATCCAAATTTCACCGGGTAGCTCGTGGGCCTGCTGGGAAGGGCAGCAGCATTGCAGAAGGCTTTTTGCTGGCTTGCCTTGCCAAGCCATCTTAAAGTTGAAGAGAGAGGATGTGTGATCTTGTGATTAAGATCCAAGCTGGAATTCAGGAAGCTGGTGTTCAGTCTTGTCTCTGGGGGACACGGGCAAATTTCTTAATTTCTATCCTTTGATTTCCCATCCATTCAAAAGAGGCTAAGAATACTTTTCCTTATCTCTTTAGGAGAGGATGTGGCTCTGATTGTCTTACACAATGTGTCCTTGATCTTTCCAGGGCAGCAGTGGAGTTGAGGGAGGGCTGTCTGGAGTCCCATGGACTGTGGAAATGCCAATGCACAACAGAGCCATCAACCCCTTGATTTCCACTTTAGGGTCACAGATGGAGGATGAACAGGATCAAGCTGGATTCAGATTTCAGCTCAACCCTAGGTTTTTATGTTGATTGTTGATATGGAGATATCACCACCTATGTTACCACCCTCCCTACTGCTCCCCCTTCCCAGGGAAACAGATATCCATCCAAAGGGCAAAATGGATCAAGATCCAGTATGAAGGGGCTCTGAGACCCTAAATGTAGTTTTTTGATCCTGATGTGGGCATCAGAATGACTTTGAGGGTGGCTTTGTCAAGGCCCCCTCTTATGGTGCTGCTGTGACAGCTCTTGGGCCAACATCTGAGACAGTTCAAAAACGAACTGTGACCTGTTTGTGCTCCTGCATCTGCAGTGGTGCCTGGGGCTTGTCTGGCAGCTGCAAAGCAGAGGTGCTACAAGCTGGTGTATTTTTAGGCAGGCATTCCTTAAGTCTGCAGATGACCCTGTGCTTTCTGGTCCTGCTCCTGACAGTGCTTTTGACTGCAGGCTGTTCCCCTGGGCAATCTCAAGGTCAGGCAAGCTGATAAACTTTGTTAGGGCTCTGTCATTTTGGTAGCTCTGCTTTCAGTGAGGAGCTCCCAAGCTGTTAGATATGATGTATTAAAAAACGTCCCCCTATAGCTTGTTGGGCTGCAGGTCTCTTGTGACATGACAAGGAGGTCCCCCCTCCAGTGAGTACTGTGGGGGATGTTCCCTGCTTTTGTTAGTGCACTGCTGGAATTGATACAGCTGGGAGGAGTTTAAGACTTTGCCTTATGATGGAGGCATCCTGTGCTGCCCAAGATTCCCCCTGCCCATGTGGTGTGATGTCAGTGGGGAGTTTCTTCTCTTCTCAGCTTGGATAATGCTCCAGATGGGATTTATCAGTCAGGCTGATAAAAAGGAGATCTGGGACTGAAGCCCCAACACCTCAGGAGAATAGGGAATGTGCTTCCCCTCTGCAGAGGCCCTGCTCTGCTCCCCAGATCCAGTGTGTGCTCCAGTGCAGCTTTGCTGAATCAGAGCGTGGCCCATGCACAGCCTTTTGCTGCATCACAGCATCCTTACGCAATCTGACAGCTCTGGCAAACTCTGCTCCAGTGAGTCCCAGAGCTAAAGCAGCAGGAGCCCTGCCAGCCAGGCTTGTGGGGTGCTTGGAAACTCATGAGGACAAAGTCTTGCAGCCATTGGCAGAATGATGCTTCTTCCTTCCTCCCTTTTGTAAGAGATGAAGCGAAAGAAAACCTCTCCTGCACGACTTCTGTTTATTTTTTATGATGATGAGGTTTGTCCAGGTTGCAGGTTGAGCTTCTGAGCCCTGGGATGGTGCCTTCATCTGTGTGAGGCTGCTCCAAGCAGGCAGTGACTCTGAATGATTCTCATTTTAGGGACTTGAAGCTGGACAATGTGCTGCTGGACTACGAGGGGCACTGCAAGCTGGCAGACTTTGGAATGTGCAAAGAGGGCATCCACGATGGCATCACCACAGCCACCTTCTGTGGCACGCCAGACTACATCGCTCCAGAGGTACAGGAAACCTTTCTGTAGTCATGTGAGAAGTGTAGGTTAGCTTTGGAACTGACAGTGTCTTTGGCTTTGCCTTATTGGATTGCTGAGCTCAAGGTTTCCTCCTTAGATGTATCATCAGCCCCTTGTGAAGTAAAGCATGAGTAAATCTTCATGCTGCTGTATGCACCAAAATAAGCCTATATTTTTCTCTAGAAAATGTGAGGTGAAAAATGGAAATATAGCTGCAAAAACCTTGAGAAGCACATAGAAATGCTGACCCAACTTGATTTGAAAAGATATTGAATTCCCCTTCGTTACACAGTTCCTTTTTCTACTTCCTCACACTCCCTGTCATTCCCCAATCTCACTACAAAATTAATAAACACCTCTTTAAGGAACAGCTGCCCTCCAGATGCTGCCAGATGTTCTGACAAGGTTTCACATCCTTCAACACAATTGAATTTCTGTCTGTGGTTGATGTTTGCACCTTTCTCCCACACTCACAGCTGAAAGCCTTGCTGTTAGGGCCAGGTAGGTGTTTTCTTCCCAAGGGCAGGGGGAAGGCGATGTCAGCTCACACACGTGGCGGCTCAGCCAGTTTTGCTGTTCCCCTTCTCCTCCAGCTCAGCCCCAGCATCATTCTAAGGGCTTGCTTCCCAAGTGACCCAGCCAAGCTAATTCAGCCCTTAAAGCATCTGAGGTACCTTTGTGCTGACCTGGGGGTTCCCAAAGTGAGATCATGTGGTTTTCTTTTTCGGTCCCTGATGGTATTTACCAGGACCAGAGAGTGCTAATATCAACTAGCTATCTCTCAGAAAGCTCACATTTAGCCAGCAGAGAAAGACCGGAGACCTTACTTGATGAGTTCCACAATAATCTTTATTTCATGTGAAGGGTGGCAAGCAGGGATTCTCTCAGAACAAAGGGCAGACAGTCATATTTATAGGTTCAGGGAGGATTCAAACTACAACCAATAAAAGTTTATACAAAGAACAGCATCCAATCTAAGTGAGAGGTTCTAAAGGCGAACTGACCAATTACACAGACTAATTTCTAACCAATTATCTTCCGAAGTGTTAGAGTGTGACCAAATTCTTAAGGAATTTGGCTCAACCTTGGTATCTAGGATACCTTACCTATTATAGCAAGTTCCAGGGGCCAGGGGAAGATGGCTTTGGAGGAATTGTATCATCCACAAGATCACTTTATCCACCAGCCTAACAGAGAGCGCTGCTAGCGAGAGCTTTTGTGTTATTGTTTCCCAATCCCTCTTTCCTCCCCTGCTCCGACATGAAGCTTCAGGGTTGGTGTTTTTTCCTGTGTGTGCTGCAGATCCTGCAGGAGATGCTGTATGGCCCTGATGTGGACTGGTGGGCCATGGGGGTGCTGCTGTACGAGATGCTGTGCGGCCACGCGCCCTTCGAGGCCGAGAACGAGGACGACCTCTTCGAGGCCATTCTGAATGATGAAGTCGTCTACCCAACGTGGCTCCAGCAGGATGCAGTGGCAATCCTCAAAGCAGTGAGTTCCTTTGGCTGTTTGCTCTATGTCCTAGCTTTCTCCAGCCTAACTCCAGCAGAGGAAAGCAGAGCCAGGGTATTGGCATGCAGAAATGGCGTGATTCCCTGACCCTGACCCTCTTCTTATCTCAGATTGAAGGCTAAACAGAAAAAACATCCTGCCACACTTAGGTATGTTTGCACAGTTATGGCCTTTATATGGTTTAGTAGCCAGCTTGGCAAGCAGAGTGTGAGCCTGTCTTTGTGTCAGGGCATTCCCCTGCTTGCTTAATGATTGACAGTGTGTGGTTGTCTCCCAGAAGAGAAGCAGCAGGTAAACACTGGGTTTAATCAGTAGCAACCATATGGCCAAGAAGTGAAGGCTTCCTGATAATCCTCTCTGGTAATGCCAATGTCCCTCACAGTTGCTGCCTATCTGCATGCAAAGACAGGGGTTTGATTTTTTGTGTGTTTGGGAGGAAAAAAAATGGAACTGTACAGCAAAAAGTTTGAGGAGAGCTGTTGCTGGCGACACTCTGTCCTTGTCCTGCCATGTATTCCTAACATTTTCCATGAGCTCTTTTATCCACATGCCTCACATCTTTGCCTGTGACATGGCAATTAAACTTTTAAGATTTTGGGCTGTGTGTGAGCCTAATGCACTGGAACTGTCTGGATTTTCTGTAAGGAATCAAAAGGTGATTCTATGACAAGAGTGTTAAACTACAAACTGGGAGACCCAACGTGACTCTTCTGCTACTGAATTCTTCCTGGCATTCATCACATCATCAAATATCTCTAAGAACCTTTTGGAAAGAGAAGGATCAGAGTATTCCCTTTTCTTGAGAAAGCACTGTGGACAAAGATGTATTTAAGAGTGGATACCAGTAAATATTATGCTAATAGAGGATCTAAGAAATAATTGGGTAAGGTAGTAATTTATAGAAACTCATGGAGCACTGACTCTGAGAAATGGGGTGGTCAATGATTGGACCATTTGAGGGAAAGAGGGGAGTTTTTAGTAGTGAAAATCTGGAAATTTTCTGCTGAAGGGTTTCTGTTGTATGCAAGTTAAGCAACTACTTCCTACAGCTGAAAATACATCTGATAAATTTCACAGAAATCAACTGACAATAAAATCCGCTCCTGGAGGAGTAGGAGGAGCTTTGAAATCAGAATTTGTTGTGCTCAGAATTGATTGTTTGTGATGCTGGAGGCTCTCTTGAGTTTTGGAAATAACTCACTACATGTTCTAAATATAAACATGAACTTCAGACTCATTGCAGCTTCCGGAGCAGCGTTTATGTGGTTGAACTGGGACTCCTAAGTACCTCTTAAGTACCAATTCCTCTTCTGCAGTGACAAGTGCTGGAGGAGTGGATTTGCTGCAGGTATATTGCATAATTATGAGATGGAGGCAAAATGTGGTCATGTAGATGCTTGTCATAACAGGAATTTCAGGGTGTAATAAAATATCATTTGTGTTTTAGCCTCTTGATAAAATGAGTGTTTTCCTCATTCTGATAGGGCCTCCCAGAAACAGCCAGTGCAAACTTCAGTCACTCCAGGCTGCTCTAGTTTGTGTTCAATGCCCAAATTTTAACAGTTTAAGGTCCCTTCTGTGATTACCATACAAGGAACATGATGAGGGACACTGGAGGAAGAGGGCCAGAACTGAGGAGGGAGCTGAGAATTTAAATAGAAAGCATTGAGCATCTCCAAAACCCAGTCAGCTCAGTAACTGCTGGTTCCTTGCCTGAAAAAGTCTCCTCTCCAGCCCCTCTGCTTGTCTGCTCTATTATGTGTTGCTGGTGACAAACAAATGAAATCAAAACTGCCTCTCTGAAATGCATGTGTGCTGCTCAAGAGAAGCACTACACTGTGTCTGCTCTGGGGAAAAAGGCTGAAATTTGGGGCATTCACCAGGAGTCTTGGGATTAACTAGTGGGAATTGACAGCCGAGATGTTCACTGGACCTTCAGTTCCTCAGTGTTTCTGCTCCCTGGAGGTGATTGTTGCATCTTATTTCACAGGCTGAATTTCTGCAGCTTCAAGAAAAAGTAGCTGCTTTTGGCCCCAAGAGCTGTTCACTGAAAGAGCTCCTTTCTTCTTTTCCTCCTTACACTGAGTTCTAAAGAAGCATCAGAGCATGTTGGCTTTAGTGGGAAGGAAACATCCTGTCAAGAGATTGTCTGGGGCTCTAGATTAAAATAGAAGCCACACACAGACACTTTGATTTCTTTTGAATGATAACAAATGTTATCACTGCTGAGGTATTACGTTTTCAGTGCACTGATAATATTTTGGTCAGTATTTTTAGGTGTTAGTATAACACAGAGTGGTAAACCTGGGGGGTTTTTATTGAGAGAGTAGATTTTCTAGCTGCTAAATATGTAGATTTTCTTTTACACACACTTCTGATACTAATATTTCTCTTAGATGCAGCATTATGACTAAATGATGATCTAATTGCCATTTTGCTTTTCTCCAACAAAACATACACTTAAGCTCTCTGGTTTAGAGCTGTGACAGTGCTGTCTAACCACAATGCAAAGAGCTCTGGAAAATCAGCATCCAACTATTTCAGTGACATAATGATTGTAAGTAATTACATGGCATAGGAAGCCTGTGGAAGATCAGGGAATTAAACCTGGATTCTCTTGTATTGCAGGCTAAGGCCTTAGTAGCCTTAATAACTGGATTATCCCCTCACTAAAAGTTCTGCTCTCTAACCTTGAACAGGGCTAGTGAGAATTCACCAAGTTTAAATGATAGAAAGCTCTGAAATGAAAATCAATTGTTCTGCTAGCAAGATGCCCTTAGGTGTAGGTGCTTAGAGATGCTCTACAAATAGATATATCTAGGTTTAGAAAGCACTTGATCCATTTGCCTTTGTGAAGGGTTTCATTTGAAACAAGGATGGTGAGTTTTAATACGCATTTCACAGATGCTGTTGCCTCGTTTGGCTTTCATTTAGCGTAATTTCATTTCACCAACTTCCCCCCATAAGAAACCACATGATTTCTGAAGATTGCACCCTGTTCATCTTTGCATAATAACAAAACTACGTTCTTAGGACCTCATTTACGTCACTGGGTGTTCCTGGAGGGTTTGTGAATTCTGGTACCAAGGAAAACAAAACTAACCTCAGTGCTCTGGGACTTTGTGTAGAATCGAAAGCAGAAATATTTGTGCTCTGGGAAAAAAACCTTTTCATCTGGCTTTTTTATCTGTTTCCTTTTCTAATTTTTTTCTTTCTTTTTTGTCCTTGAAATTTCCTCTGAAGGGTTGGGGAGGGAGTAGGACAGAGGTAAACCAGCAGGATTTGATGGAGTCAATATTACCAGAAGAGGAAAGTTGAACATCTCAGTTGTGTACACTGCCCTGTCTGATTGTGTCACTGGGGAATTCAGGTACTGATGCTTCAAGTCAGGAGAAGGCTCAGACTGAGCTCTCCTCTGCTTGTGTGAGCAAGTCAAACTCCTAGGGCATGGATTTCCTTTTAGGAGTAATAAAATGCAGAAGAGGAGAATTGCTGCTGAATGGATTCAATCCACTTCAGCTTATTCTAGACATAAGTTTGGCTTTGATTTTAATTGCTAAAGGAAAAAGATTTCTCCATCACCCTACCTGAATGCAGTTACAAGTTCACAGCAGTTACAAGGAGCTATTGGGTTTGTGTGTGTCAGATAAATTCTTTCAAATACTCTTTGTCATCAGCTGACAGAGCAGTCACCAGGGTCTGATCATGGAGAAACTGTGAGGGATAAACTGTGTGAGCGTGCAGAGAGCAGAGACTGCTGCACCCAATCTCTTACAGGGAGAATGCAGCTAGAGATTACTTTGTTACAGCATATCAATATTCTGAATTTGTTAATTGTCACCATCAAAAAGTGCTGGAGCAGAGAGGGGAGCTTTCCAGGCAGCCTGAAGCTTTGGGATTCAGCCAAGTGAACTGCAAAATGAAATACAATCCTCTTGCTTCCCATAAGTGGGGTGGGTTTCTGGCAGTGTGTTTCACTCACTTGGTACATGACTTTCTCAAATGCAATTCAGCCACCCTGCCTGGCTCACAGGCAGCTTAGTTTGAGGGGAGAATGGAGGGACAGGCTGAAAATCAGGTCTCAGAAGTCCATGGCATAATGGGAAGCAAATTCCCAGGGAAAGCTGCAGGGATTTTCCTTTCCATGCCTGGTTTTGGATGAGGAAAGAAGGGCTAAGCCTATTGAGTCACTGCATGGACTGGTGATCACAAGTAGCAATGCTTGGCCCAAAGGCTTGGAAATTTGGATGAGCAATTGCAGCTTAGATGTTTTCACCCTCAGAGCCTGGTAACAGCAGGGGCTGGAAAGCAGCATCTCCCTAGGGAAGTGTTAGTACTGCTCTGCCTTCTGCACCCTGGATTTCCAAACTCCTGTCACAGCTGAGTTTGCTAAAGCCAAGGATGTCTCTTGGCATTTTTATGCTAACCCCCAGTCTTAATGAGAGCTCTGAAACACTTCTGGCTTAGCTGAAATGCTCTCTCCAAAAGTGAGGCTTAGGCAGCCTTGCCTGTAGCTTTATATTTTGAGGACACAAATGAGACTAAAGTCTGTTCTTCCTCCAGCTGGTTAAGGGCATGCATTTTGAGAAAAGCACTACTGGAGTTAAGAGAGTGGGCAGAAGTGGTTATATTCACCTCCAAGTGGGTTTGTGTGAAACATAAACACCAGACAAGAAAAGGGGAAGGTGCAGAGGAAATTGGCTGTGGTTTTAGCAGCTTGTGCTCTCTCTCAGCACAGGTGGAACAGCACCAGAGAGCCCAAATGCCCCTGGATTAGTGGGAAGAGTGAAAGGAGTGGGAAAGTGAGGGAGCTTGGCTGAGGGCAAGCATGAGAAAAATTGCATCAGCATTTAATGCCAAGGATGCAAAAGAAAAACTTGATTTGTGTTTCTAGAGAACAACAGCCTAGAAGTTACTCAAAAGGCAAATGGTCTGGTTGAGTGAACTCCTTCCTGCTTTGTGTCACTGAGTTCCTTTCCCTCCTCCAGATACCACTGAGACTTTGTTCTTGCAGAATTGTGTAAAATCCCCTTTGCACTGTCAGGTTAACTCCTGGCTGGGAGTGGTGCTTCAGACCCAGCTGCAGCAATAATGGTGCTGGGTCAGCAGGAGCAGGGTCCTGCTCTGATGGCCTGTGGTTTATGGACTTGTTTATGGCTGTCAGACCACAAGGTGAGGGAGTTGGGATTTCCTGTGTGTACCCAAGTGCATGCATAGAAATAAGTTTGGTGGAAGTTAGGAATGTGTGTGTATGTGTATGATTTTTTTCTTCCTTATATTTGCAGCTGATACTAGGTAAGGAAAAACTGTATTTGAAGGATACCTTTCTCTGTCCCTCCTTGTCATGCAAAGGAGCAGTGTTTCCCATTGTTTTTCAGGAATCATTAATAATGATAAAGTAAGATAAATTTTATTGCTATGTTTGTGTGTGTGAGTTGAATCCAGGACTCCCTGGGGAGTACAGGTTGTCATTCCAAAGAAATACTGAAGAGCTGCTCATGTCCCACGTGGCTGTGCACAGGGCAGTCCAGTTTGGCTGGATGCAGGATAACAGCTCCAGCAGAGCCCCTGGAGACTCAGGCTGTGCAGGCACTTACCTGAGAAGAAAAGATTGGAGAGATCACAGATTTTTGGTTTGGAAGGGACTTTAAACACCAGCTAGTTCCAACCTCCTGCCATGCATAGGGAAACCTTCCACCAGACTGGGTTGCTCCAAGTCCTGCCCAGCCTGACCTTGAACACTTCCAGGGATAGTTCACAGCTTCTCTGGGCATCCTGTGCCAGTGCCTCACTAGCCCATGAACAAGAATTTCTTCCTTATATCTAATCTATATCTCTCATAACAGTTTAAAACTGTTCCCTTTGTCCCTATCTGCCTGTGTAAAAAGTCTCTCTCCCTCTTTTTTATTAGCTTCCTTTAAGTACTGGAAGTGTCCACATACAGATAAAAAACCAAATTCCCTGGGACATTTCATCCAGGGCTTACTGTGGGACAAAAAGCAAAGTGAGCACTGAGCTGTGCTGTGGGAGCTGCCCACCCTAAGGGCTGAGTGCCCAAAGCCTTGGTGTGCACCCCTTATTTTCAGAAAAGCTTTGTGAATGGTGAATGCTCCATGCTGAACCAGACTGGCCCCACCACTGTGGGCAAATTGAAAATGCCTCGATGAGGAGAGGGGGCCAAGGGGTGGAGCTCTTACAGCAGAAAGACTGAGAGGCAGATTTTTTAACACAATCAAAGCAAACAGTCTGCTGTGACAGAGGAGTGGAAGGGAAAGGGCTGTTTCCAAACTGCTGATGAGGATGTCTGAATTCAGGAGAGGTGTGGATGATCCCAGCTGCCTACTTGCTGCAGCTGCTCACCCCAGACAGCTCCTCTGGACTTGGGAGAAGTTTATTCTGTTCATTCTGTTATTCTGTTTATTCTGCAGTTGTTTGGGGTCGAGCACCTCTGGATAGGGGGAGGTCAGAAGTAGCTGTCACCAGCCCAGATACCACAGGGGTGTCTGCCTGCTCCTCCATCACTCATTATAACATCTGTGCTCTCTGCTGCCTTCATCACTCATTATAGCATCTGTGCTTTCTGCTGCCTTCATGCCTCACCTTTTCCCCAAGTCCTGCACAGTCAATCTGGCCCCTGTGTAAACTCAACCAAAGCTCAGTGTTTGTGCTTCCCAGCCCTCTGCTGAACACCTCCAGGGAGTGAACAGAGGCAGCCAGATGCTGATGGTGCCCTTGTGTCACTCTGCACCAGTTGTGCCTCCCCTTTGCATTTGTATCCTGCAGATCTGGGTCAGGTTCTTCCTTTCCAAGTGAGAGAAAAAGGCAGATAATCTGTTTCACATTCAGTGCTGGAATAGACAGAATGAACTTGTTTCTGAATGAACCAGATGTATTTTTTAGGCAAGGTTCAAAAGGAAAAGGGACAGCATGATGGACCCACTGAAATCAAAGAGGGAGCTGGATGAGCTCATTGCTTTATCCTCAGAGCTGAGGATCCTGCTAACAAAGGCAGACAGATATTAAAAGTGCCTTCAAATGCCAATAAATTATTCTCCTTGGCATCTCTTCAGAGTTGGCAGTCTCCATAAATTCTCTTGCACAATTTGATTAAGCTTTGGCTTTCAGCATGAGGCTGATATTTAAATCTCTCTGTGAAGCTCCATGCTGGATCTGTGTGCACATTTTTCCTTTATTTTGTTTTTCAGAAATGCTTTCATCTTGCATTTCCTGGTTTGCCACTGTTGCAAAAGCAAGGCTCTGGAGCCTTTTGTTTCCCAGCTGGGGAGGAGTTCTGCAGTTCTAAATGATCTCTTGCCTAGACCATTTCTGCTATAAACCCACTGTGGTGAGGTGACAGGGTTGTGCCCCCACCACAGGTTGCCTTCTTACCCCTTTTGCCACAGCTTGCACATCCATATCTGTAACCTGCTGTCTCCTCTCAAACAGCAAATAGCTTTCCCCAGTGATTTTAATCTCTTCTTTTGATTGATCACACCTCTTTCTCAAGTGCTCCTCTTCCCCACAGTGATAGTCTCGTGCTTCTGAATAATTCACTCTGAAAGAAAACTACAGATATCTATATAGAGCTTGCCAAGGCCAAATTCATCTTGAAACAGTTATTAGGTCTTTTACCATTCCCTTTCCAACAGGCTGAAATTAGCTTCTCATTTAAGTGTGCAGCATGCAAGCTCAGATTTACTTCAGACAAAGCTCCTAAACCAGCCTAGAGTAACATCAAGTGTGACTCATCCTCCTCTTTCCTGCCAGGGGTGAGGGGAAATGAAGGTGTGTTCACAGTGCCAACATTGTCTTCCCCATCTTTTCTTCCTCCTTACTCCCTGGTGCTCAGGAAGGAGAGATTCCCATGTCTGAACCCAAGACTTGTGGCCCAGGCTCCTTCCTCAGCTCTGCCTTATCTAAACTGATATTAAAGACCCACAAAAGGGGTTTGGTGAAGTCCATTAAAATCCAGCCTTGGGGCAAATCCTAAGGATTCTCTTGAGAGCCTGTGTCTGGGTTTGGGAATGATTGCTGTTTGATGGGGTGAGCTCTGGCTGTGCAGCCCCTGGCAGAAGGGGCCAGTCCATCTAACTGGGAGGTCTTCACTGAGATAGAGGTAACAAAGCTCTGACTGAGCTACCCAGGGCTTTAGGTCCTACTCATCCCTCCAGCTTTGAACTTTATGGCATACTGTGTCTTCTCAGGAACTTTAAAATTAAAAGAATTGGAATATAACCAGGACTACAAAAAAAGCTCCTTTGAAGTATTTTTTTTCTTAGTTGGACTTTACAGGTTTGTTCAGGGCACTTTAGTCCCCTTTGTACTTGACCCTATGTAAATAGACCACCCAGGGTTGTGTAACAGATTCCCAGTTCCTCTTGACAGGACTATCAGAAAAGGATTAATTGTTTTCCCTTGCAACCCAAGGGAGATTTTACTCCTGCTTAAAATGAGAGCAGGATCATGCTCCCAGTCTGTTAATAAGTGGGATGCTCATTTTGCCTTCATGTTTGTGCTGCTCTGATGGATGTATTGATTTAGTAATGGACCTGCATATCCCCATGCTGTACCTGTAGCCTGACTGGTAATTGAAAACCAGCAGCAGGATTGTGATATTGTCTGAGCAGCCCCTGCAGCTGGTGACCCCTGTGGGGGTGACCCCTCAGTTCTGAAAGCACAGCTTTCTGGGGTGTCATCCTGACTAAAACCTTTGTCAAACACTCCATTTAGCCAATGACTGAAGTTAGTGTCTACTTTTTATTACTTATTACAGAATTACCAAAAGCAGAAGTATCAAAAATCACTAATTATCCTCAGAGGCCAGTGCATTTGATACTTGGCCTTTTTATTCTGCATTAGTGCTGATGAGTTAGTTGTTGATGGGTGGGGAGAGGCAAGGAGACAGGTAGATTTTAGCACAGTGAGGAGGTTTGTAGCTATTCAGACAGCATTTCATTGTGGTAGTCAGCAGAGTCTCATCAGTTTACACCACTGGGAGATCTGGAGCCAGATGAGTCTGTCCCACATGGGAGTTGCTCTCTCCACCTGGGTTTATTTTGCTAGTCAGTCCACCTTGGTTTATTTTGCTATTCTCTTGCTCAGCACTGGTTGCAATCCAGTTAATCCTCCTTGTTCCCTTGAGCTCTGTCTGGGCAGCATCAAGCAGCCATTTCTGCACCAGGGGAAAGTGAGATCAAATTTATCTGCTTAATACCCACTGCACTGACATTTTGTCCTTCTTGCCTGGGGCTTGTACACTGGACATGTGACTGCTGTCATGCTTATTGTTACAGTCTTCTGGCTTTTAGGGAGCTGGGCTGAGGACTTATTTTTACCTCTCTTTCCCTTTCTATCTGGAAAAGGAGATAACAGATATTTCACACTCTGTCTCTTCCTCCCCCCACACTCCTTAAAATGCTTTCAGGGCAGTCTTGTACTTCTGAACCCTGGCACTGTGCTTGCTGGACCTTGCTGCACTGAAGGATTTCAGCTGCTCCCAGTTTTGTGCAGCCAGGACTGCAGTGTGGGGGTACCCACACCCCTGGGGTCACATCCTGGCTCAGCACCACGATGGATTGCTGGTGGGAATCAGAGCTCCCAACAACTGATCCCTGTGTGTGCAGGGGAGGAGCAGGAACACCACATGGCCTCTGATGTCTGCAGTCAGAGCAAATCCCCAGGTGAAACAGAGCTGACATTTGAGACATCCAGGTGACTCCAGGCCTGCCCTCAGCAGCACAGTGCTCAGGGAAGGTCTGGAGGATTCCAGATTCCAAGTTCCTGGCTCACACCCACACCAGGCACTGGCTGAGCTGCCCTAAGTACAAGGACTCCCATGGGACAGCTCTCTGACCACACCTTGTAACTCACTCGTGTGTCCAAGCCCTGGATTGCTCTTGCATGGGGAAATGAGACACATTTATGAGCATCACCTGGCAGGACTGGGAGGGAGGCTGATGGGAGCTTTGCCCAGGAGAGAGAAAGACAATTCTGGCTCAAAATGAGCAGCTTTTTATTAAAAAAAAAAAAAAAAAAATTCCTGGCTTCCAATCATTAAAAATAACACAGGCATTAACAGACAGAGCCATAGAACCATCTTTCTTCTTCTTTGTTTGAAGGCTAATGACACCCCAGTCCATGGGTTTGTTTGCCTTACATAACAGGCAGCCAAACTGTTTTCAGCAACTGCAGCATTCAGTCGAGAGATTAATGGAGGGAAGCCTTAATTAGAGTAATTGCTCTATTTATATAATGATTCCCTTTTGTCTCAGATCAAATGGATCTTTGAGAAATCTTATTTCCTTTCCAGTTAATTTCTGCCCTGTTAGTTTAGCTCATGAATCTTAATGAAGAGAAGCACCTTGGGTATCTCCTGATCTCCTGCTGTCCCTCGTTACTGAAGGGGAGACTGTGGGGCATTAATCTCCTGTGCTGCTGCTGCTGCTGCTCTTTACTTTGGTACCAACATGGGAGAAACATCAACAGGCAAATTTTAAAGCCATGAGCAGGGAAATCTTCCATTCTTTTAACAGTTTGACTTGACTATTACACTGCCACAGTTTGAGTGGGGGCTCTGTGAGGCACAGGAGTGATGCAGAGGAGGTGACACTGAGGTGCTGCCATCCTATCTGTGACAGGCTGCCCTTGGGCTCCTGGTAGAATAAAATGATGAGTTTTCCTTGGTCCCTGCCTGTATGATTGGGAATATCCTCCCTCTCTGCTGTGTGCTTGTGTTTGAAAGATGAGCTGCTGGGACACAGGCTTTCTCTTACAGGATAAATACACCAATGTCCTGGTGGGAACTGCTATGTCTGAAAGGTTCTTTCTTATCCAGATGCCTGACAGTGTGAAGGGACTGGCTGAACAAAAAGCTGTATTTCTCTTCCTGAAGTGCAGCACTCCTATGACAGGATTGAGCCTTGTTAATGTTTTCCTAGAAAGTGATGCAATTTCACGTAATCTGTGATATTACTCATGAAATTAATTGTCCTGGTGCAAATAACACATACATCAATTACGTAAAACCAATCAGGAACTCCAGTATTGAGAAAGGAGACTTGTAATTCAAGGAAATTTATGCAAGGAAGTGGCTGGTTTGTGCAAACATCCCACCAGTGACTCCCAGGCCATTAGACTGATTTGCAGACTCAGCCTTCCTGAGAAGTTGCAATGCTGCATGTGAGCAGCACTGGAAGTGTTCACTGCAGCCTTGCACAGTGTCCTGGAGTCCTGGAGCCCTTTCCAGCATGGTCTGAGCTCTGGGTGAAGGGAAGGACCAGCACAGATCCCCCTCACCTGCTGCAGGCTGAGCTCCCAGGGCTGACACAGATTTTCCCCAATGGTTGGCACTGCTATGGCAGCATTTTTTCCTTGTAACTTCACGGGCCCTCTGTGGACTAACCCCCAGCTTTTCATTTCTTGTCATGGCTTGCTGCATTTTCTCTCAGCAAAGGTTCTCAAATGATCTCGTGAAGTCATGGTTTTGGCTGATGCCAGCTGCTGGTTTTGGCTGCGATGCTGCAGGGAGGGTTAGCTGAGGTCAGGGACAGCCTTGCTCCAGTTTGCTGCTCAGCAAACTGGTGCAGCCCAAAGGATCCCAGGCTGAGGATGCTCCCAAGGGGCTCCTTACCCTGGGAATGGGATCATTTCCCATGGCTGGATGTGGTCACAGAGCAAGGGCTTGACAGTCTGGTTCAGGTTTGAGCTTGATAGTGTTGCCATTGGTTTTGCTGGGAGGCATCTTGGATTTCTTTGGGTTTCTTTTTGCTCAGAAACATCTCTGGTTTGCCTTGTTGTTACTGTTGATTTTTTTTCTTTGCATTTCTTCATTTCTTCATCTGTGTGCCAGAGGCTGAGGTTTGTGATGCATTCATGGTTATTGTGGAAGAATAGAGATAACTAAGTATTAGGAGATGACATCTTTCCACAAAAAACTTTCTGCTGAACATCTCTCACCACCTGCACTGGAGGGCTGTCCTTGGAAGGACACTGAGGGCTATCAAACCTATGAAGCAAATGTCAAACTCTGGCCTTTCCAGGCATGCCACGAGCAGCCAACACTTTGTGAGACACTTTCCAGCTGTTTCTGAGTGCAGCCAAGGGGAATGTGGGGAAGAGGAGCTGCACTTCTGGAAATCTGTCCCCTGTGTGTGCAGAGGTCAGTGTCTGTGCAGTCTCAGCACTTCACCCCTCCTGCTGCACAAGAGCCTCTCACATGGTCGGGACAGGGGCATGGGCTGCAGGTTCTCATTTCAGAGATGGAGGCTGAGCTTGTCATTAAGTTTTTCAGAAATCTCGAGCTCTTTGCTTTGCAGGAAGTGCCATCAGACAGCAGAGGCAGCATGAGATGGTCTGCCAGATGCTGCCCTGCTGCAGCAGAGAAATGTCAGTGCTGCCTCAGGCAGGGAGGAAGCAGGATTCATGGGTTTTGGAGCCTTTGAGAGGTCATTAGAGTCTTTTGGGTTTTTCTGCCTACTGGGCAATACAAACTGAAAATCCATCCATTTCTGTGTCAGTGCAGTAATTCCTGGTGAATTCAAATAGTGTTTGAGAGGCTTTGTTATTCATTTTAGTGGAAGCAGACTTCAAAAATTTCATTCTGTCATTTATATACCTCTTACAGCAAAGCAGGCAGCTGTTCCAGTGCAGAACATCAGAGCTGTCTCTATTGGAGTCATTTGTACTCCTGCTTTTCAGCCCAGATAAAGAGTGGAGCCTCTCCCCAGAGAAACACCCCCCTTCACCAGACTGAGATGGACCTGCTGCCTCCAAAATTCACCAGGAGATTTTATGCAAGGGAGGAGCAGCCATGGCCAGCCTGTGGTTTTCCATCACAGCCCCTGGGTGCAGAGGTGTGTGTGCTCCACAGGCTGGGTAGCCTGGCATGGTTCTGCACTGCCCAGAATACAGGGCTGTGTTTCACCTGCCACATTGCTCAGAGCCCCATCCAACCTGACCCTGAGCTCTTCCAGGGATGAGGAAGCCACACCTGGGCCACATTTCTGCTGAAGCAGACCAGTGTGAGTTTGTCTGCCATGAAAGGGGAGCCTCTTCATGTTGTGTTCACACTCTTGGTAGAGTGCATGGCCTGTAACTCATTTTCAGGATCCTGCTAGCCTGCACTGGGTGCTTCCAGTACCTGGAAAACAAGAATCCTCTCCAGAGAGGTTTGTGGTGCTGTGGGGTCACTGCAGCCCATTGTGCTTCACAGCCCTGTTGTTACAGACCCAGAGAGGCAGCAGCACTGAGCATAGCTCAGCTCATCCCTGTTGGAGGAAAGGAATAATTCAGAGGGGTTTTGTGGGAGCCTGGCATCGGTTTCAGGAGCCAACCAGGGGAATGTGCTCCAGCAGTGGATGAATTTGAATCCTTCACCTGTCTCCTGTCTCCATTAGGCACTCATTGTGGGGTGGATGGTGCCTAGAGTTCCCCAGCTGAGGTTTCCCAATCTCTGGGTCCAGTGGGCAAACCAGACCTGGCCATTTGAATTTGAAGAGTTTTGGTTCAAATGTTGTTTTACTTTCTCAGACCTCAAAATAGCCCAGTTTAAGAGATGGCCTTTGCCTAATCCTCATTGTCCTAACAAAATGGGTGTTTTTAAGCAGCCAGGGATGAATTTATGTTGGCTCTTCATTTGTTGCATTGGATGCCTTTGCTTGGTGCAGTTCTGGTATCACATGGAATACATCAAGCAAAGAGGAATGTAAACACACTTTTATATCCCAGGGCTCTAAACTGGTCTGGAAATGAGCAGTTGGGTTCAGGTTTTGGTCTTATATGGTTGAGCATGAATGGGAACCCAAGCAAAGTGTGTTGCCAGTCCTTTTCAGAGTTTATTTACTTTCATGATTATTTTTTCCCTTTCCACATTTAACAGAAGGCTCTTGGTCCAATGGAGGTGATGGTAGGGCAGGAGCCAGGAGACATGTGATGTATTCCCAGATCTTTTCTCCATTTTTGTTGGAGAATGTCTTGTCTTTTTGGAATGTTTTGGTCTATACCACTCCCAGCACCAGCAAACTCTGGTCTTGTTTGAGCTTTCTAGGTGTTCCAGCAATGCAAATAAGACCTAGTGAGGTGCAGATATTCATCTGTGGGGACAAAGAATGAATTTCTAGAGAAAGACAGGGCTGCCAGGAGGTTTCTGGTTTGTTTTGCAAAACAAAGGAGCTTAGTTCAAGACTTGCAAAGGCTTGTCTGAACCAGGTCTCTCAGACCCATTTCTTTTTTGAAAACCAAGGTGTTTCTGGGGATATCACTATCCCACAGAAATGTTGGGGCAGTCTCTTGGGAAAGAAATGGTGTTGAATTTCTGCTGGTAGAAGGGAGAAGAGCAAGCTGGAAGGGTTGGGGAGACACAGAAGTTCTGCTTGTCCTTGGGCCTGACACTGGAAATGCTGCATCACCAGGAGCTGAAGAGTCCAGAGGAGCATGAGAGGAGCCCAGCTGCAGCTGCCACCTTGGCTTTGTTCCTGTCCTGGTGACTTCTCATGCAAATCTGGCACCTGGCAGCTCTTTCCACTGATATTTTGGGTGGAATGCTGGAAAACAGAACTGCTGTGGGGAATCCTGTGGCAGCACATGAGCTCAAAGGGCTCAGGGGGTCAGGGTGGAGCTGGGGAGTTTGTCTGGGGTTCTGCAGGGTGTCAGCTAAAGATGTCCCATCTGCTTTGTCCCTGTAGCCCCCTCAAATGGGGTGTTGGGGAGAATTCTGTAAATTGGGCACTCGTCTTTCTCCTCCCCACCTTCTCTCTAGATGGGGAATGACTGGACCTTTTATCCACTTGTCCTAGGAGAGTTTGTACCTTGTGAAAGGCTCCTGCAGCCAGAATGAAGTTGCTCTCATTTCCCCATTGCTGAGATGCAGCAGACTTGGCCATTCCTGAAACAGTGACCGATTGTCTGGTTTGGCTGGTTCAGCTGTTTGCTAAACATAATGCTCTTTCATCTTCCAGGAAATCGTCTGGACACCTCCACCAGAGTGCAGCTTGCTTTATGCTGCTGTTTCAATAGGCAAATAAAAGCAGCTATTTTCCCAGTTTAAACATGATTTCTCCAGTGAATTGGAAATACTCGAGGGGAGGAGAAAGATTGTTTATTACTGAATTTTCAAGAACTGTAATCCTAAATTAACAAGCCAACCAGCTCTTTTCCTTTCTGGGGAAAGGATTCTCCTCCTCCCCTTTAAGAATATCCACAGCACTCACATTTCATCATTTTCATCAGGACCTAAAGGGCACCCACCAGGGTCCTCTCACACCGTCTGTGTGATGTATGGCTTTCCTCATCGCTCCCTGGCAAATCAGGGCTTTGATTTTTGGCTGAGATTTGAGATTTCTTTTTGTTGGCAGCAGAATAAAAATGTTACAAAATGAAATCCTTTATTGGTGTTTCAGCAGTGAGGAGATGGTGACCTGTCTGCTCTCATCAGCTCAGGGTCAGAGGGCTCTAAAAGCCAGAGCCAGAGTCTTGCCCGTTTTCCTGTGTTTCCTGAGATGACAGGAAGAAAAGCGTAGGCATCTGGCAGTGCTTCAGCAGGGAGAGGTTTAGGAAAAAGGCACAGCTCAGGACTGACTCAAGGCCAAAGCCTGGCTGGCTGCTGGGCAGCATTTGAGAGCGAGCGTGTACTCCTGAGAAATTAATACAGAAACAAATAATGACCAAACACACTGCGCAATATTTGTACTGTTGCAAATGATGCAATTCAACTTTCTTTTCTTACTGTGGTAACCAAGGACTTCACCAAATGCAAAAGAAAATAGAAGTACACCCAGCTTCCTCCTGTGGGGAGCGAGTTAAGTTCCTTGCATGCGGTTCCATTACAAGGAACTCGCGAAGTCTGGCCAGCAACTGGGTTCAACAGGAAAGCTGAGGACAAGCTTTTGTGTGGCTGCTAATGGGCACCCCTGCCGTGGCCGTGCCGGATGGGAGGGAACAAACAGCCCTTTCTGTCTTGCAGTTCATGACCAAGAACCCCACGATGCGGCTGGGCAGCCCCGGGCTGGGCGGCGAGAGCGCGATCCTGCGGCACCCCTACTTCAAGGAGCTGGACTGGGACCTGCTGAACCAGCGGCAGATGGAGCCCCCCTTCAGGCCCCGCATTGTACGTGGGGAGGGGGCTGGGGGAAGGGGATCCCTCGGGGCTTTTCCCTCTCTTTTGGCTCTATAAGCAGATTTATTCCCGTGAGACAGGAAAGAGGTGGAGGAAGGGAAGTGAGGAAGCCGCTGGCCTTGGTTTGGCTGCTGGTTGGCCACCTGGTCAGCCTCCTCTTTTCCCCTCCATGCTGGATTTTCAAAGGCAGCTCAGTGAAAAGATGCAGATCTGTAAAAGCAGCTGCAGCAGGTTAGGCACTCAAGTACCCTTTGGCGTGCCCCAAAGATAAAACAGGGTAAGTAATCCTCATCCTGCTCACTCCACCTACCCTCCACAGCAGGGCTGTCTCTCCCTTGTCTCTCTGTGTCTGTTCAGCACCCACCACTGCTCCCTGCTCAGGCCACTGTCACTGAATGCTTCAAATGGCAGAGAGGCTGCACAGGACACAGCGCTGTCCCTGTCCCCAATGGTGCCACTCAGCCCTAAGGATGCTCTGGGAGAGAAGAGCGCTGCTCTTCAGGGACAGCCTTCCCAGGGTTGTCACTGTGGCTTCCTTGTCTCTCACATTATTGCCTGGGGTGGCTTGTCTCATGCTGTGGTCACTCTGCAAGCTCTCAGTGGCAATGGTCCACCCAGTCCTGCTCCCTGAATACTGGGTGCAGGTACCTGGGGAGGTGTGACAGCTCAAAAGCAGAATCTTGAGTTGCCCCTTAGCCTGAATCAAAGGCTAAGGGAGCCTGCTCAGTATTCCACAAGCTGGCCAGGATCTGGGAATGTTAGACTTCAATGTCAATACATTTTATTGACCTCAATGTCAATAAAATATCTTGCTCTGGGTGCAGGAAAAACACGTGCCTCATGAAAATGTGCCACAAACCCAGTTTGTGTGTGTGCATTCTAAACAGCCCCACTCTGTGGCACACAGCAAGGAATCCAGCACCTGGAGGCCAGCCATTTGTCCTCCCACAGCCCAGTAATTCAGTATTGTGCAAGTTTAATGGCTGGCACTGAGAGGAGAGTCCTCCACCTCCTCCCCAAAACCCAGCTGAGGCACTCTGCAGATAAGGAGGGGCTGTGTGGAGTCAGCCAGGTGGGAACACAGCTGATAACATGGGGTGTGTGCTGCCACTTGAGGGGAGGGATTGATGTATGTGCCTTGCCCTGCCCTGTCTGGCCAGGGAAGCCCCCCAGAGTTGCTGTCAGTTAAATTTGAGAGGGGGTTCCCTGTCAGAAACCTTCAGAGGCTGAAAAAGGCTTTTCTCTGTGAGAGGCTCTGTGGGGGCAGCTGCTCCCAGTCCAAGCCCAGAAAAAGCTCCCAGTCAGCTCAGCCTGGGTTATGGAAGTGATGGTTCAGTGCACTCAGGTGCAGAGCAAGGACCAAGCAGACGATGCATACTTTTGACATGTCTTTCCTTTGTGTTTTCTATTTGACAGAAATCCAAAGATGACGTGAGCAACTTTGATCCAGATTTTATAAAAGAGGAGCCCATCCTGACCCCCATTGAAGAAGGGATCCTTCCAATGATAAACCAAGATGAATTTAGAAACTTTTCATTCACCAGCCCAGAACTGCAGCAATAGCTATGGCTCTGGAGAAAGGTTGCTTAGAGGACTGGGAGGAAATTAAATGAAAACCAAGTTTACCAGTAATTTCATTCTCAAGGAGTAGCAGTGCACTGACTTGAACAATACAGCAGCACCACTGTCAGTGTTACCTTAATGTGAAATTGAAACCTTCCTGTGTTTGTAGGACTTCTGCAGCTCTTGGATCAAATATTGACAGGGGTGGAACAAACATGAGATTGTAAACAGCTGATGCAGACAGAGCATTGGATGCTGAGCTGGGTGGCTCAGCCTGAATGTCACCACTTGCAGTGGATTTGAGGAGTCGGCATGAGCATGAAGCAAGTGTCTTGCAGCCCTGAGCCAAACAGACTTGTTACAATGCTGATTGTTTGCAAGACTCTTTTGAGGAGTCCCAGCACTGTCCAGCCTTTTGGAACGTGATACAACATCCCATGGCCTGACTGAACCAGGTGTCCCCACTGACTTTACCTTTCCTGCAGTATTTATTTCTTTCTGAAGCACAAATGGCTCTTTTTGACACTGTTTGGGTTCCCATGTGAAATATTTCATTGTGCTGACTAGCAGAAGGAAAAAAAAAACAAATGCCCTGTGCCCCACACAGATTCTTCCAAATCAAAGGGAAGTCATGTGCTTGTAGTGTTTTACTCTTTGTGCGTGTTGAAAAGTTTTAGTGTTTGCATTCTGTGAAATGCCTTTTTACATCATGCATCTTCAATGCTCCTTTCTTTGCCTCCCAGCTGTTTTCAACTATAATGTAACTTGTTGTACTGTTTATTTAGGCCCTTTCTATTTAATTATGTTACACAGAGCCCCTTTTGTGGGTTTAGTGCCTCATTAAAATTTTGATCCAAAGTGGTAGCACTTAAATTATTTGTAGCGTTATTGCGATGGGAGCCGCAGAGCTGGCAAGCTGCTTGAAAGCAGAGTTAGTTGTCAACCAACAGGTAACACAAAAGGACAGCTTTTCTCCCATGAGAGTGATAAATCTTATCTAAAGATAGAGTGACTTGGTTTGGTTTGGATTTAAGAGCTCATTACTTACAGGGCACTTCTTATCGGTTGCATCCTCAAGCTTCTGCTGCAGGCAGACTGAGATGAATTTTCATTGCAGATTTTAGAGCCCAGATGCTCTGGGAGATGGTTCTGTGCTTTTCCTGTTTTTCTTGAAGTTGGATGATTTTTCTGTAGCTCCTTGGCACACATTTGCACTCCTTGCTGGGCTTGAAGCTGTATGACAGGTTTATAGCCTCCTCCTTGGGCAGATATGAATTACTGGAGAAGGATTTCTAGCATCTTGCAAAACTGATGATGTTTGTATAGGGCTCCTCACATGCTTTAACTTGAGAGAAGAGTGAGGTGCAGCAGAGAGGGGCAGTTCTGCACAGACCTTGCCCCACTGCAGCTGTGGAGGTTGTGTAAGGTAGCAGGAGCCTTGGGCATGGAAATTACAGAGGCACAACCCCCATTACAGCACAGACCCCGGGTCTGTACGTGCTCACCTGCTGGGAGAACAAGTCAGAAAGAAGAAATCAAAGCTGAGATGTACATGCAAGAATCATTCCTTCCCACTCCAGTCCCCTCTCCTTGACTTCTACCTCTAAAGCATCTCTGAGCTCTCTGACAGGTGGGGAAGAGACTCAGTTACCCTTGGACTTTGTGCCTCTGTGTTCCATCAGTTCTCCCCCTTTTTCCCCTGTGTCTCCTCTTTTGGTAAGCACAGCTTCATCCTCTGATCTCCCTTCCCTTCCATGGACACCTTCTGGCCACATTGCAGCCCACCCCTTTGCTGCTGTGTACTTTCCCAGCCACTCCAAAGTGGGGCAAGAGAGGAAGAGGGACAGATTGTGTTGTGTAAACTGGAGAAAAAGAGCAGATTTCCAGAAAAATCATCCAAGAACCTGCCCTGCAGGCTGCCTTGAGTTGCTTTCCCATATGGGAAGAAGCAGTACAGGGATGGATGCATTTGCATGAGGGGGCCACTGTGACACCTTGTTCATGTATGAATGACACGTGGTGTTCACTCTTCTGGTGCAGACATGACCCAAAGCAATTCCTCACTCCAGTTCCTGCTCAGTTTTGTGGGATTACAACTGCAGCAGTGCTCACTTAGCAAGGTGTAAGTGCAGCTAAGTTGGGCACCAAGAGTGGGAGCCCCAAAACTGTCTGAATTTCATGTTGGTGGCTCTTTGACTCTCCCACTCCTTCCCTGGTGGTCAGTGCTGCAGACCAGTGATACACCTTTTTTTTGCCAGCACAATGGTATCATCCCAGGGTTTCATTGGCGGTGTTATTCTCTGGGGCTCAGGAGACCTTATGGAATAGTTCCTGTTGAAGAAGCTACTGCCACAGTGTTGCCTTCAGCATCAAAATGTGATACCATTTCCATGGCCCCAGCATCTGAGAGTTCACATCACTGACAGCATGAAGAATGTGCAGTAGTCACCTTTGAAGAGCTTTATTGGGGTGTCAGTATCATATCATCATACCATATCATCATATCACATATCAATCATATCATATTTCATATCAATACCCCCCAATCTGTGCCCTGCAAGTTTGGAGAGTGGGAACTGACTCACCCCTGGAGATGGTCTGTTAGGATTGCTGTGAACTGCAAACCAGAAAGCTTGTACATCTCTGGAGGGTATAAGATGGTATTTTGGGGAGCAGGAAAGCTCTCACTGTGGCCAGTCAATACTTGCTGTGGCCCCAGGGCTTGTTGGCTTAATGGGGCAGGGTTCAAATGACAAAGGGAGTTTTTCCTTCACTTTTCATTGATTTAAAGTGGCGTGAGGGTCACTGCACCCTTCCATCACCCTCAGTGCAAATTCATGGGCAGATCTGTGGTTGGACTTGGAAGCCTAGGGTTTTCTGCTATGTAGGAATTTTCTTGATTTTCACAATTTTTACCTGGATCCTGATTTATAATTTAGGGCAGCTCTTCCCCTCCATTGGCTGCCTGGAACTCGTATGTCTGTGTAATGCTTCCAGCCACTGGAGTCAGCAGATCCTGAGTCAGCCACATTTGGCCAAGGTCCCTGAACTCTCCCATACTTTTTTGAGGAGCTGCCTTTTCAGCTGTGTTCCCTGAGACTCTGTCAGCAGTATGGATGAAGATCAGCTCATTAAAAAGCATCAATGCAATAGCTTTGCTTTTGAAAAAGCTGGATTACTGTTTGCACTACCATTGAAAATATAAAGAAATACTGATTTATTAATGAAAGAAAAAATCAAGGAAGGGTACAAAAAAAATGCAAGAGTTTTCCAGGAGCTACCCTGCCAGCTTTTTTGGCTTCAGTGCTTGCCTCAGTGGATGCAAGATGGTTTTAGTCTATTAATTTGCTTCTGGCTTTAGAAGTACATTAAGCTGGCAGCCACAAGTTTGTAAGGTTTAAAGCATAAAATGCTTGTATTCACTCCAGTGTGAAAACTGGCAATTGAGCAGATTGTAATTAGTTCCCTTTGCACTGCTTTTAGTGCTTGCATGAAGAAAGAAGATCCCTTTGATGTCTGTAAATTTGTGTTCGGTGCAATCCTTTCATTTTCAAAGAGGTTCATGAAATCTAGCTATAAAATTCAGTGGCCTACGTCTCCTTCAAGGCCTTTGAAAGTTGAGGGTAAGAAGCAGATGGTCTGGGATGAAGAGATGAAAATCATCTTGCAACTCCTCATGCTGGTTGTGCTGCCAAAGACATCGCTTTTAATACCGCTGCTTGATAGGCAATGGAAAAAATCTCACAGACTTCCAGTGCCCAAGGGATTTTAAGGTAAAAAATTCAATTCTGACTGATGGCTGAGAATGCTTTGAATGCATTCTCAAGGACTGGCACAGGTTCCTCACTCCTTGTGAAGTCCTAAATGGTTTGCAACAGTAGTTGTTTCCCTGGAGCCGCTCCTCCTACAGAAGCTGCTCTTTCTCCAGATTTGAGAGCGGCTCCAGCGGCTGTGGGATGGCAATGGACTTGATTAGCAAAGCACAGAGCCAGGAGCAGTGAAGAGGAAAACATGGCTGGGATCATCTGCTCTGTCCCTTGGCCAGAAAGGAAAGAGCTGCTCACTGCTGCCTGCTCCCCTCGGTTCAGCTGCTCGAGCGTGTAGCCAGAAGGTTTCTGCTCCTCCCCAGGGAAACCATTCCACAGCTTTTACAACTCTTCCCGCTCAGTAAATGTCCTGATATTTGGAAATGACGTGAGTGAGATGAAAATCTGTCTTATCATGCCATTAGGATTCTCATTGGAAGCTGCAAGTCAGGGTTTGTATTACTAAATATATACAGAGCTGCCAAACCAAAGCATTCAGAAATGATGAGTCAGGTTGTCTGAAAATCGCAGCTCACTCAGGAATCAAGTGCTTTCCAAAATAATAAATGTCAAAGTCCTTTTCTTTCTTTTTTTATCCCCCCCACCTTTTTTTTTTTTTTAACATCTGTATTATGAGCATTTTGGATCCTGACTTTCACTTCTCCACATCAATAGGAGCTGGAATGTCATGCAATTATAATTTTTTTAGATGAAAGCTGAGGTCTGTGAATTGATGTGAAGCCAGGCATTGGAGCTTGGAGAAAAATGCCAAGCACCAAGAGGTGGGTGATAAAAGTGTGAGCAGGCATGGGCTTTATGTATTTTTCCATCTCTTCCTATTGTTTATGTACAGTCACCACAGTGTGGGAGAGGAGAGGAGAGGAGAGGAGAGGAGAGGAGAGGAGAGGAGAGGAGAGGAGAGGAGAGGAGAGGAGAGGAGAGGAGAGGAGAGGAGAGGAGAGGAGAGGAGAGGAGAGGAGAGGAGAGGAGAGGAGAGGAGAGGAGAGGAGAGGAGAGGAGAGGAGAGGAGAGGAGAGGAGAGGAGAGGAGAGGAGAGGAGAGGAGAGGAGAGGAGAGGAGAGGAGAGGAGAGGAGAGGAGAGGAGAGGAGAGGAGAGGAGAGGAGAGGAGAGGAGAGGAGAGGAGAGGAGAGGAGAGGAGAGGAGAGGAGAGGAGAGGAGAGGAGAGGAGAGGAGAGGAGAGGAGAGGAGAGGAGAGGAGAGGAGAGGAGAGGAGAGGAGAGGAGAGGAGAGGAGAGGAGAGGAGAGGAGAGGAGAGGAGAGGAGAGGAGAGGAGAGGAGAGGAGAGGAGAGGAGAGGAGAGGAGAGGAGAGGAGAGGAGAGGAGAGGAGAGGAGAGGAGAGGAGAGGAGAGGAGAGGAGAGGAGAGGAGAGGAGAGGAGAGGAGAGGAGAGGAGAGGAGAGGAGAGGAGAGGAGAGGAGAGGAGAGGAGAGGAGAGGAGAGGAGAGGAGAGGAGAGGAGAGGAGAGGAGAGGAGAGGAGAGGAGAGGAGAGGAGAGGAGAGGAGAGGAGAGGAGAGGAGAGGAGAGGAGAGGAGAGGAGAGGAGAGGAAGGCATTTATGTGCTGTGTAGTCACTGTGTGTAGGGCTGGTCCAGCAGCATTTCTGAACATGTGCATCAGCCCTTGCTCAAGCCTGTCCCCTTCTGCATCCCACACTGCCAATGTGCCTTCCCCTGGGCACAGCACTCAGCATCCTCCCTCGGCTGCCACGGGCTGGAAGTGTCCTGCTGGTGGAGCCAGGCCTGGAGGAAGAGCAGGAGGTGAAAAAGCACGGAGGAAAGGGAGCACTGTTGGTGTTTGGCAACTTTGGTGTCTTCTCATGGGGACAGCCAGTGTCCCAGTGATGTCCATATGTATGGCTGGCCAGCCTGTCTCCCCTCTCATGCCTTTAAGAGAAACTAAAAAAGAGAGGAGAGAGGGCAATGTCCTCAAGAAATGGGGTCCCAGCTCTGGGCTGTGAGTGAGAAGATTCACTGTGTTTTAGAGGTGCCTCAGGCCACTTGCAGGCAGTGTATTTTTGCCATCAGCCTGATTTTCTCTGTTTCTGCATAAATGCTTAACATTCTTCTGAAATGGACTTCTAAAATTTTCCATTTTGAATAAAATCTGGAAGGTAAAACAATTTAAAAAAAAAATAAAATAGCAAGCTGCATGTAGCCAGAACGGACTAAATTGCCAGTATAAAGGGTTTGTGCTGAATCATCATGTCTGCCCCATCCACTCTGGGGAAGACCCTCCATGAGGGCAGTTTGAGCAAAGAGGTTTGAGGACCACAGGTCTCAGGGATGTGGGGGTTAGGAGGCTAAAGGCTGCCAGGCAGAACTGCAAAGGAAAGTCCCCAAACCCTTTGATCTCAAGAAGGAAGATTGAAATGAGCTTAGGTCAGACAAAGACAAAGCCTTGCCTGTGTGGGCTCCACCAGGTAATGTGTCAGTGTGAAGTTAGCCCTGAAACAGTTTTGACTTGCCCGTGGTTCAGTTCTGCTCCAGCTCTGGGCTCCCACAGATGTTGTTGGCAGCAGGTCTTAGAAAAGTGGAGTTGAGAGAGTTTAGCAGTGAGTTCAGGATTGCTCAAAACTGGTGACTCAGTTCCTCCAGTGCCTCCTTCCCCCTTTTCAAATGAGGGGTTTATTCATCACCTGGCTTCTCATTTCCAACCATTTAATGTGGGGTCAGGGCCTCAGTTTTTCTTCAACAGTGGCAACTAAAACTGCATTTCTTCTTAAATGGAACCTCACTTGATTCCAGGAACAGGATCTCCAGATCTTCAAACCACTGCAACAACTTTAACACCCCCTCTGTAACCACCACATCTGCCAGGAGAAGAGCATTGCTGGAGTTGCTAATGAGGCCTTTTTGGAGACTAGCCAAGGTGTGCTGTAGTTCAGCAATTTCATGTGTCTCCATCTTATCTGCTGCTAGACCCAGACGGGAAGCAGTTCCAGACCTCCCAGTCATTGCAGACCTGTCTGCTGCCCAGAGATGCCTCCTGCACTGAAGTCTGGCTTTCTTTTCCCAAATGCTGCCTGGAAGAGACAGGATATCAAGATCTTTGTGAGGGATTGGTGCTAACCACAGTTTTTCTCTGAACTGACACAGTGTCATGTTTATCCCAAGCATGGAGTTGTTGGGTTTGCAAATCACTCTGGCCAGTGTCTCCTCCAGCTTCTGGGATGTTGCTGTCTCCAAACTTTGGAGCCATGGCAGCACCATCAGTAGTTCAAACCTGACTGAGGCAGGAGGGCAACATTACAGGTGAGTATTTCACCTGGAATTGAGTCATCACTATTTTTAAGCTCTGTGAAGGGCTTGAGCTGAGGTATTGTTATCTGACAGACGTATCTGGACATGTTGCTCTCCTTGGGGCAGCCTTTCTGCTTGTCTCTTCTCAGGCCCTTTATTCTCACTCATCACCAGCCCTTTCTCCAAGGGGAAAGGCTGGGTGGTGGTTTTGAGCAGCCTGGTGCTTCTGCCACTTCCCTGGACAGTGGGGAAAGCCTGCCTCCAGCTGCCTGAGGAAAGGGGTCAAGTGAGCCCTGTGTAATGGGACAGTGTTCTCTTTCAAATGCTAATCTCAATAGTTTAAAACCCAATTTTAACTGGAGAGAAAAAAAAAAGTAAGTGGGACCTTTAAGCATGTTCAGCTAGGCATGGACTTCAGCAAAATCCCTGCATTTGTGAGAACCTTCATCCCCAGGTTTCACCAGGGCTCCCTGCAGACCCACAGAAATTGCCACGTACAGCCTGTGTCTAAATTAGACCCTGGCAACCAAAGGCTCTTTTGTTTCTGTTTACAATGAGCAAGAGTTTCCCCTGCCAGTTTGGGATGTCTTCTCTCATCTGTTACCCCAACTCCTTTAATTTTCCTCCCAGTGCACCAATTTAGCATGGCCCCGAGTGTCCTGCTCACACAATGGGGATTTCTGCTGGTGCCCATCTGGTGAAGATGTTGTAACCCAAAATGGGGCTGTCTCTCTGCTATTTTGGTGGAGTCTCATAATTTGTCTGACATGGAAAATCCCCAAGCTGCAATCAGTGCAAAATGACAAAATTATAACGTAGTTCATCTCCCCGTGGTCAAAAACTCTGTGCCTACACAGTCTGGAGCAGCCAGGGTGACTGTAAAGGTATCCATGGCTCCATGGCCTCTCTGTTTGGTTAAACATAGGGGAAACAAAGCACCCATGGCCTAACAGTTGTTAGAGGTGGGTGCTCCTCAGTTCCTCTGAGAGCATCTTGGGCAAAGAGCTCTACCCTCCCATTTAGCCAGGCCTGGGCAGAGGGATGGATGATGGATGGATGGATGATGGATGGATGGATGGATGGATGGATGGATGGATGGATGGATGGATGGATGGATGGATGATGGATGGATGATGGATGGATGATGGATGGATGGATGGATGGATGGATGGATGGAGGGATGGATGGATGATGGATGGATGGTGGATGGATGGATGGATGGATGATGGATGGATGGATGGATGGATGGATGGATGGATGATGGATGGATGGATGGATGGATGGATGGATGGATGGATGGATGGATGATGGATGGATGATGGATGGATGGATGGATGGATGATGGATGGATGGATGGATGGATGGATGGATGCCCTCTCCTCTCAGCAAGAGGGGATGTGTCTTCTCCTGGGACAGAGGGAGGTACCAGGAAGCCAAATTAGTCGTGGCCAAATTTTCAGGATGACTTGATACAGGTGTCACATAATTTTGGTGGAGTGTGAGTGTATCCCAAGGACTCCTCCAGTGATTTAGGGCCCTAACAAATGGGTTTGGAGCACCTGGAGCTCCCCACCAGGCACATGGCCCATGGTATCCTGCCTTGGAGACTGGTTCCTAGGCAGAGACAAGGCATGAGCAAGGAGCTGCCTGGAGCTACCCTGGCCTGGAGTGAAAGCCTTAATGCAGAAAGCTTATTAGTGCTCAGCTGGGCTGGAAGAGGCACTTGAGGTCACTCAGGGACTTTGCTTTAGTCCTCCACCCACCTGTGCACTCAGGCTGAGGCCATGGTGAGCAGCTCCTGTGGGACTGGAGCCTACCTGGTGTGCAGGACCTTGGGCTAGGGCATTGTAGGAGAAGGCACCTGAGATTGGAATCAGGAAGCTGCTTTTAAGCAAAGAATCATAGAATATTCTGAGTTATTGGGACTCACAAGGATCATTGAGCCCAGCTCCTGGCCCTGCACAGCACCACCCTCATTTAGACCATATTTAGATGAGCATTCTGGCTGAGAAAAGGTGATTGAACCCTAAGATGTTGTTGGTGCCTAGACCTTCCCCTTTTCCTGGCCCCCTGGGCACTGCTGCCCCTGAGACAGTTGTTTATGGAGTGATGAACACAGGCAGCAGGAGCCCTGTGCTGATTTGGGGCATCAGGAAAAGGTCACACAGGAACATCTAAGCTTCTAAATCGTGATATCCACCAAGATAGAAAGGGTTCTGCAGCTTGTTTTTATGACCATCATAAACTAAATCCAGCATCTTCCTGAGATAGGGTACAAGATAAGCCTGCAACAAACCCAAGTAGAGAAGTTATTTTCTTTTAATTGCTATTGGAGGACAGTAGAGTTGAAAAAACCAAGTGTCCAAGGGTATAGGAGCCCTCATCCCCTCATTAGATCCATATAATGAGATGGAAAGCTAATCTATCATATTTAGAGTCAGTCAATTAGAGGGTTAGGGTTATAGATGCATTTAGCTTTAGTGTTAGGGAGATATTTAAACCACATACTGTACTTAGTCATTACCATGCTAAGTGATAGTAGATGCAGGTCACCCTATATATATGGCCATGGTAATCAGCTTGAAGTGTTACTAATTAAGCCTTTTCACCTTTGGGTTCCCTTCCATGCCACCACATGAAATGGGCCTTTGAGGTCACGGTGAGATGCTCCTTAAAACCCAACACCCAGTGTTTATGGTGAAGTGCAGGGTGATTTGGCTCTCTAGTTCTGTCTCTGCTGCGTGGAGAGAGTTGCTTTAATCAAGTATTTTGCTCCTGAGTCTCAAGATGCCAGCTGGGCACTGCCAGCCCTTCACTTGCCCAGCTGTCTGCCTGGCATTATTTGAAGCCCACGAACTATCCAGGTAAATAAACCACATCAAAGTGAGCTGTGGCATCTCCCTCCTAGCAATCCCCAATTGTGTTTTCAGAGGAAGTCAATAAAAGCTGCAAAGGCTGTAGTTGCTCTAGAAAGCAGCTTATGTGATTAGGCAGAAGGTCAAAAATAGAAAAGCCCACAAAGGAAGGGATGAAAAATTGTGGGTGTGGTGCAGTGATGCCCAGCAATGGCTTCACTCCCTCCCTCCCCACACCCTGAGACACAGGCGGGTGTCCAAGGTCCTCAGCTGGCTCTGGCACCAGCCCCTTCTCCTCAGACTTCATGGATCACTCAGCCCAAAAGCTCTTGATGACTTTGTATTAATATGCAGTTGCATCTGCTTTGAGGACCTGCCTGTGTCAGGATGGTGGCAGAGCCACCCTGCTGCAAAGGGCAGGAGAACAGGGAGCCCTCCAGTGCCTCCCAGCCCAGGAGAAAGGCAGGGGCAGCTGTGGAAATGGGGGTGCAATGACTCCAGCCCAAGGGGAGCAGCTGTTTTGGAGCAGCTTTTCTCTGACAGTGTTACTGAGATATTCCTGGGAACACTCAGGCTCCACTTTCATAGAAGCACAGAATATCCTGAGTTGGGAGGGACCCACAAGGATCATCCAAGTCCAACTCCTGGCTCTGCACAGGACAACCCCAAGAATCCCACCATGTGCCTGAGAGCCTTGTCCAAATGTTTCTCTGTCAGGACTGGGGCTGAGAAACAACCACCCTGCCCTTAAACCTTCCCTTCTCCATCCTTTCCTCAGGGGCTAATTGCTCCATTTCTGCCTTCATGTCTGTTCTTCCAGGAATCTGAGTAAGATCCTCATGCCTGTGATGGGTAAAACTGAATACATGCCCACAGCAGCCTTTTCCAGGCACTTCCAAACCCTTCAACCCCATTCCTCTGGGGCAAGTCTTTGCAAGCTGGCAGGAGCTGGCACAGAGGGCTTGGAGCAGGGGTTCTGGTATTGTGTCTCAGGAGAACTCCAGGAACTGGTGCTGCTCACCAGGTACTGGAAAAGGTCTTGATTTTGGCATGCCCTGTGACCAGGAAATGATTTGCAATATTGGGTATTTTCTGGAACATGGGGCAAACACTTCCCCAGCTCCTCTCAGCTGGCTGGGCCAGCTGGTGAAGATCCCCCAGGGAAAGTTGGCAGGTTTGGGGCTGATGGAGACCTGCCCCAGGGAGCTGGAGTGGGGATGATGCAATGAGCCACAGCTCTTGCACTGCCGGGGCTGGAGCGTGGGCAGGGAAAGTGTCCATGGTGTCCAGGGCTGGTGCTGGGCAGCCAGGGTCTGTGACATGGTACCAGCTCTTCACCAAGCTCTGGAGAGACAGCCAAAGCTCTTGGCTTTCTTGGTAGGTCCCTGGTGTTTTGCAGCTGTGTTCCCAAGGGTCAGGGACACTGTAGGTAGAGCACAGAACCTTGATAAAGAGTTAAATTAGCAGCAAGTACCTGTGGCAGGAAGCCTGGGACAAACATTTCATGTTTTCATGCAATCACAAAATGGTTTGAGACCTTGAGGATCATCTTGTTCCAGACCTCTGCTACACCAGGTTGCTCCAATCCCCATCCAACCCCAGTGATAGTTCCCTTATGCTGATGGGGAAGCATTTTTGTTCCCTGAACTGTGCTCTCCAGCAGCAGTAAAATCTTCTGTTCATTTTTCTCCCCCTAATTCTTAGCCAGTAACTGCAGGTCTTTGAGGGACTCTCTTGTTATCAGGTCATGTTCAGCTGCACCTTGGCACCTGCAGGTTGGTCAATCACTGGACAAGTCTTTGCAAATCCATGTTCAGCCAAGCCAGCCCACAGACACACCTCTCTCTGTACCTGCAGGATCTGTGCATTGTCTTATTCATCCTCCTCCTTTTGTCTTTTTGCCCATCTGTGATCCTCTGCTGCATTTCAGCTCCCTGTTTGGGGAGGAGCAGCATTGTACCAAAGAAAAATTATCAATGTGACCTCTGAGAAGTTGATTGTATCACTCTCTGAACCTGTGTTTTGTTTTGGGGGGGTCACTCACCCTGCTTGCTGAGTGCTCCAGTGCTCAGTCAGCACTTGGAGGTGGTGTAAATAAACCCAGCTCTGCCCAGCTGGGTTGGGATGTCTTTGCTGTGGTGTGAGCAGTGTTGCCTTTGGTTTGAATGTCAGTTTTGGTGGTGGCATGGCCACCTCTCCATCACTGGTGGAGAGGGCAGTGCTTCCCCTTGCTCAGCACAAGGGGGGCAGACACTCTCTCCTTTTCCATGGGAAGAGGCAGGCACTGAGCACAGGGAGTTCTTCCTACCCCTCCCAATAGCATCCATCACCGTTTTTGTTGCCTGTTTTTCCCATGAACTTTGCCAGTTTTCCACAGGTACCAGAGGTGTCCTGCCAGCCTTCCTCTGAGCCCATCTGTGATAGCCCAGGAGCAAAAGGGCTGGAACTGTGGGGGTCCTGCATGTCAGAGCCCCCCAGCTGGAACCTGTCTCTGCTTGGAAAGATGAAGATCTGCCAGCTGGATGTTGTGGAAGAACAGCCATGCCCAGGGTGGGAAGGTGGAGCCAGCAGGAAGCACCCCTGTGGTTTAGATATGAGGTGAGAGCCTGGATTTTCAGAAACAAACTTTGGGTCATGTTTTTGGGAGGTGCTGGGGTTGGGTTGGTATATTCCTGTTTGTTTTCTTACATTGCAGCTCGAGGTTCTCATCAAGAGGCCTGAATTTCTGAAGGTGGGTGCTCAGCCTGGACTCCATGCCTGGTGATGGAAATCCTGTCTGTGACCTGAAACACCATCAGCTTTCCAAATCCTGAGCACACTGTGTGACCCTCCCTGTGCATCTTTGGGAAGAGCCCTCTCCTGACTACCTGCTGCAGGGATTTAGGGGATAAAAAAGGGCAGGAGCCATGCTGGTCACTGACCCAGCTGCCAAGCCCAGAGCTGAGGTGGGGTGAACATTGTGGGGGTGACTCTCATGCTGTGAAATGAGAGCTAAAGACAGATCTGCTCTCAAGGCACAAGTAGCACAGGCTGTGGTGTCCATCCCACAGGGATGGTTTTCCTGCAGCATCCCTGGTGCAGGAATAGGGGCTGTGGCAGTGTTTGTCCTCCAGCACACACAGCAGACAGCTCAGCTGTCAGTCCTGCCTGGCTGGGGCAGGGACTGCTGCCATCCCTGGGGGATGGACACCCAAGCCTACCACAGAAAGAGGCATCTTTTCAGCTGAGAGAAGCCCAGAGACGGTTTTTTTGGGGAGACCCCAGTTTCAGAAGCCAAGCATGAGCTGCAGTGGCAGGAGGAGCTGCCTCTGCTGCTCTGGGGCTGCTGTGCCATAATCAAACCCAGCATGGCAAGGAGTGCCCTTTATCCTTCCTGGGTCAGGCACTGCTGATTCACTCACTGTTTGCTCTGCTTACATGGCCCTTCTTATCAGAGCTTTTTCTACTTCACCCTTCCACTTCCTGGCACACCAGGATTCATTTCCTGACCCACCTGGCATTTCCAAGCTCTGTTTCCAGTCTGGGTTTTCCATCCTGGCCCTGTGAGTGAGGCAGGCTCAGCAGCCCCACTGCCTTCCCAAGCACTCATCAGGGCTGGCTAAGGGCTCTATTTCACTGTCCCAGAGGATAAAGCTGCAGCACACAGCACATTTCTGGTACCTGCCCACACCACTTAAAGCTCTCCTGGACATTCTGGCCCTCCACAGCGTCCTGGGTGCTCCCCAGTGTGCTCTGGAGCCTGGGGTGTGAGGTGAAATGAGCCTTAACACCATGCATTTGGGCATGCCTCCTGCCTCATTGTCCTCCCCTCTGCAGATCAGGAGGGATGGGCTCTTCAGGAGCACAATTCCTGGCTGCCCCCCTCAGGTTTACAGGCCATCCCAGCTGGAGCTTGCCCAAATTCTGGATGTGGCCCTAAACAGGCAATGCCACCCAGGGAGCTCCCAGCTGGGTGGGTGCAGCCATTGCCCTGGGACACCAAGGCTGAGGTGTGGAGCAGATGTTCCAGGGCTGTGCTTACAGCTCTGCACCATCCAAAAACCTCCTTTGGGGCCTGGATCTGACAAGGGGTCACAATTCTTCCCCACTGCCCTACACAGCCAGCAGGGAGCCTGAGCAGGGTGAGGCTCCCTGCCTGTGGTCTCAGCTCCCTGCAGCCCTGTGTTTGTGCTGGGGCTGATTAAAGCCCTGAGCTGGGCAATTGTGGGGTGCAAAAACAGGAGGTGCTGGGTGTCACAGGCTGGGGGGATGAGCTCCTCTGCCTTCTTGGACAATCTCTGGGGGTGTACCTGTGGCTCATTCCTGCCTTCCTGGCACTGCCTGAGCCACTGGATCACCTTCACAGTGATTTCCATAGCGGGCTGTGGTGGTCAGCAGGGTCCTGGAAGGATTTGTTCTCTCCTGATTTTGTTCTGTCCTGATTTTGTTCTGTCCTGATTCTCTTCTGTCCCTGACTTACCCTGGCAAGGATGATTGAAGCAGCTGGAGAGCCTGGCCCTATGTGTCCAGGCTAAAGCAAACCCTGGAGAGCCATGGTCAAGTGAGTTTGATCTTAGAGTTCACTCCAGTTTTATTTTCTAGGACTTCTCTCAATTTGTAATTTGAGCTAATAAGAGAGAATCTCTAAAACAAAAGACAAATCCAGCCCAGCACTGCATCACTGAGCATCCTTTTTGCATCTCAGGGCTTTTTTTATTTGATATTGATTTTATTTAGAGTTTTCATGGGATGGTTTGGGTTGGAAGGGACCTTAAAGACCATCTCATTTCAACCCCCTGCCATGGGGAGGGGCACCTCAGTTTGCTCAGACCCCATCCAGCCTGACCCTGAACACTTTCAGGGATGAGGCATCCACAGCTTCTGTGGGGAACCTGTGCCAGTGCCTCAGCACCCTAAGCATTTTCTTTCTTTCTTTCTTTCTTTCTTTCTTTCTTTCTTTCTTTCTTTCTTTCTTTCTTTCTTTCTTTCTTTCTTTCTTTCTTTCTTTCTTTCTTTCTTTCTTTCTTTCTTTCTTTCTTTCTTTCTTTCTTTCTTTCTTTCTTTCTTTCTTTCTTTCTTTTTCTTTCTTTCTTTCTTTCTTTCTTCCTTCCTTCCTTCCTTCCTTCCTTCCTTCCTTCCTTCCTTCCTTCCTTCCTTCCTTCCTTCCTTCCTTCCTTCCTTCCTTTCTTTCTTCCTTTCTTTTTCTTTCTTCCTTTCTTTTTCTCTCTCTCTCTTTTTCTCTCTTTCTCTCCCCCTCAGAAGCTTGCTATCTGGATGAATCCAGCTTTTCTTACTGCTGCCCCACCTTCCCATCTCCTGGAGCTACACAGCAGTTGAGACATGGTATTCATGTGCATATACATGTTGTGTATGGAGAGATCCTCTATTAATGTTAAACACTCTTTGATCAGAAAAGTAATGACTCCCTGGCATGAATTGCTTCACAAATTTTGCTTTTGTGGAGAGAAGCTCCTTGGCTTGAGCTTTTCCATCCTAATAGGAACAAGTTATATCTGATGAACAGACCTTGCTGCTTTCACTCACAAAGCAGTAATTTACTCTCCAAGCAGCAGCATCCCAACTTACCACCCCTGCAGCACCATTTATTCAGCAGTGCAGTCAGGCAGGAGGATAATGGGGGTGCAAACCATGGGGTTCCTATCTGCTCTGCACCATCTGGCATGGCTTTCCCCTTCTTGCTGTATTTCAGGACATGTAAACCAGGCAGGGAAATGTTTTTCTTCATGTGAGGAAATTCACGTCACCACATAACCAAATTTATCCTGCAGAATAGCAGCTACAGCTCCCAGTAGATCCAGTGGAAAATAGTTGTAGCCCAACAAATTCCACTTCTGCCCATACTGCTGCAAACCATAGAGGACTTGGATCTTCCCCTGCACAAAGGTCCTGTAAAAGCTTCCTGCAACCTTGACTCCTTGCCAGCCCAGCCTCCCAGCCCACCTCAGCCCAGCCAGGACTTTCCAAAGAAAATCCTGTCAAAACCTCCCCAGTTTCTCTGCTTTGTGTTTTGTGCGGTGCTCTGATGTGAAAATATTGATTCTGGACTTTATAGCAGCTGCTTTGTATATTTGAACAATTCGACCAAAGTTTGGCCTGAACTGTCCTTGTCCTTGTCTGGGTCCTTTTTTTATATTTTTAATGCAGCCTTAAAAGCACAGGGGGTATTGACATAAGGAGAAGCCAAATGTAACAATGATTCAGCACAAACCCTTTATACTGGCAGTTTAGTCTGTTTTGGCTACATGCAGCTTGCTATTTTATTTTTTTTAATTGTTTTACCTTCCAGATTTTATTCAAAATGGAAAATTTTAAAAGGCCATTTCAGAAGAATGTTAAGCATTTATGCAGAAACAGAGAAAATCAGGCTGATGGCAAAAATACAGAAGCCCGAGCCTTTAGCTGAAGAGTAGGTTTAGATTGGATATTAGGAAGAAATTCTTTACTCTGAGGGTGGTGAGGCCCTGGCACAGATTGCACAGGGAAGCTGTGGCTGCCCCATCCCTGGAAGTGTTCCAGGTTGGATGGGGCTTGGAGCAACCTGGGATAGTGCAAGGTGTCCCTGACCATGGAAAAAGATGACCTTTAAAGTCTCTTCCAACTCAACCCAAGCCATTCTATGATCCTACACTGCTCACCTTGATCTGCCCAGAGATTTCTGTGCCAAAGGCTTTTCAGCAATTTCTGTGAGCACAAACCTTTCCACAGGGTTGAAGCTGATATGGTTTGTTACAAGGAGCTGGAGTGCATCCTGTGCTTGCCACTCACTCCTTTTGCCAGTCAAAACTCCTTTTTGTTTGGTTAGCATGGGCTCAGCTCATGCCTGTGCCTGCTCCAGTTGGGATTTGGGTTGGAGCAGTGTTTGGAGGTACCAAACGGGTCTGGACCTGTTCTGGCACCCCACACTCCTCAGCACAGTGCTACTCCCTGCTAAGCAGTCCTGAGAGGGGCTCTGGTAATGAAATCTTTTGGCAAAGCAGCAAATGATCCCACTGGCAGCCCCAAAGCCCTGCATCAGAGATCTGTGCACTAGAAAATGCTCTGCCCTCACTCAGCAGTGTCCCAGTGAGGTGCTGTGCTGAGCTAAACTAAAAATTTAACCCTTGGATGAAGGAGCACCAAAGATATATTTGCTCAACTTAGAAGTAGTTTTGTATCTCTCATCAAAACCTTTCCATGACTTGGTCCTGTTTGAAACTGGGTACATTGTGTAAATCTTCCTGGGAGCCTGTGCTGAACCCTGGGCATCTCCCACCTTTGCATTTCCCACCCTTGCATCTCCCACCCTTGCATGTCCCACCCTTGCATGTCCCACTGCTGCTCTGTGCTGGTAACAGGGACATGATCCAAGATGAAGAGCCAGGGGCATTTTCTTCTGCAGCTCTCCCCATGTCCTATCAGCACAAACCAGTCCACAATTCTGCAGCCAGCTCTGAGGACAGGACACCCACCACAGGGTCCAGGTGAGCACTGAATGCTGCCTGTGCCTGGGCAGGGTGGGAAGGAGCCTGCCCTGCCCTCCAGCTCCATGTCCTGTCCCCTTACTTAGTCAAAAGGCAAACCAGGAGGGAAAAGGGTTGGGAATTTCCTCCTGGACATGGCACTGTGGGTTCAGTGTGTGGCTGTTCTGAAACAAAGCAGGAGGGTGAGAGTGTGTGCTAGGGCTGGGGTTGGTGCAGGGGCTGTGCTGTCCCCCTCATCAATTTTAGATTGGTAAAATCCCAAAACTTTCCAGACCACATCCTGGTGTGTTATGCAGGTCTGAGGATGGCAGGACTGAGGAGATGCTGAAGGCTTCCCACTGAGCCCAGAGGGAGAGGCTGGTGGGTCTTGTGGGGCTGCAGCTCACTCTGCTTTTGGGAGAGAGGGAGGGAAAAAAATCTAACTCTGTGTTTCCAGGCTCTTTGTCTTTCTCACAGAACTGGAAAATACTGGAAAGAAAGTGTGTGGGACAGGGAAGGAAGAGACACACTCTGAAGAGGAGAGCTGTTGTCTTGGTCACAGGGGACGCAGCTGCTGCAGTGGGACTGGGTCTGATGCTCACAGAGCCACTTGGCAAAAGTGTCCTCAGGAGCACCATGGGGCAGATTCACTCTCTCCTGCTTGTTTTAAAAGGTGAGAAGCTGACAGGAGCCTGCCCAGCGCAGCTTTTCAAGCAACAGGACGATGTGTGGCTGCGATTCAGAGCAGCTATCACACAACATCTCACACAGGGGCAGCAGGGGAGAGCTGAACTTCAGATAACCTGCTAAGACTGAAGCAAGATCAGCTCAGAAAACGAGCCTGGCTTTCCAGTGCTGCCAGAAGCCGGAGATGGAGCAGTCCTGGCTCAGACAAAACAGCTTGCTGGGCTTTGTTGCTGGCTTTTGTCCGTGGGCAGGCAGCTTTCCGCAAGGCTGGTTCCCCACTCCCTGCAAAGCTGTGCAAAACTTGCATATCACCACAAAACACGACAGGCTGAGCTAAGAACCAGAGCTCACAGGGCACTTGAACTCAGCTCAAAGCAAAGGTGGGGGTTGTTCCTGTCCCCACGTGGGGATTTGCACTCCTGGAACTCCGTGAGAACCCTCAGGTGAGGAGAGCAAGGAAAAAACCTTCACATTGAAGAGCCTGTGGAGAAGGTGCTCCAGGGTACTTGATTGGGATAGAAGATCAGGAGAGGGCTTGGGGGGACTTATCCTCAGGAGAGAGACCAAAAATTAAACTCCTCAGAGTTTCTGAAGTTATTTGTGCCCTGAGTTAGTGCTCTTGATGGGCATTCTCCTCAGGGCATTTGGTGAAAGTGAGTCTGAAGGTTGTTTAGCAGCAGTTTATTTTTAGCCAAGATGACTTGTGACAGCACAATGGTGTTGCAACACCACGGTTCTTGCCTGTGGTTTCCCCGTGCTTTGGTACTGGAGGCAGTGAAGGCTCCTGACAGGGGCTCTCTGTGCTGGGAAGCGCAGGGGTGTCGCAAGAGCCGGCTCCCTCCCAAGGGGGCAGAGAACAAACTGCAAAAGCAGAAAGGGGGAAGTGGAGTTGGCCTCGTGGGCAGCCTGTGGGTCCTGTCACAGCCCCCCTGTGACTCGAGCCACCTGCCCCAACCCAGCAGAGCCAAGAGCTGCACAGCCCATGGACCTTCTCGGAGGGGATGGAGATGGGAGGCTCCTGCCACAGCAGCTCCTTCCTTCCAGCCCTGCTGCTTTGCTTTCCCCTCCATCTTCTCATGAACCACAAGTTGTTCCAACTCCAGCAACATCAGTGCAGCTTCATGAGGTGACAGACCTGGAAACCAACACAGGGCCAGGGAGCAGACTGGGGCCAAAAGGAAATCTGAACCTCCAGCCCATCACTGTAACTAAACCTGTCTGCCACAGGCAGCCTGCTCAGTTCAGCTGCTTACCTGGTGTAAGAGAAGAGACATCAAAGGCACAAGGATCTGGTTTCCTCAGCTCCTGTCCTTTCACTTGTGCCTGCTTTCTGCCTGTGTAAATCCATTAACTCTTGCCCAAGGTAACAGCCCAGAATGAGGTACCTGATCTGCCTCTTTTCAGGCAACACAACCTGAGATTAAAGCTGTGTGAGCTTGGCATGCCGCTCTGGAAATCCCTACGTGTTGATTCCCTGTCTCCTCCTCAAGTTTTACAGGATGCTGACAGCTTTCTGCCTGTTTTATGGCTTCATGGCAGTTGCTCGACACATCAATAGGAGAATTAATTAATCTTGGCTACAGGGTAGGCAGCAGCTCAGGCAGCCCAAGAGCAAACAAGGTCAGGATTTCAGCAACAGCCCATTTAGAGAACTTGCTGGGGCTCCAGCAGAGCAGCCTCATCTCTGCAATTTTTATTTGGATCACTGCTCTCTTGCCTTATTTGCAAGTTCTGTCCTGTTGGCAAGGCTGCTGTGAAGCCAAACCCAGAAGACTGTAGTAGATGACTCTGCTCCATACAGGGAGGGAGGATTAGGGCAGGGATGGTGTTTGGCTCACAAACACAGTCACTACAAAACAATTATTGACTTAAAATCCCTTTACTGATGTCCCAACTTTCATCTGATGGTGTTAAAAGGTCAGAAGGAAAATTAAAGCTTTTTTTTCCCTTAATCCCTTCAAGTGCTAAATTCATACAGAGCAATTGAATCAACAATTTAGATTAAGGCAATAGCTTGAGATGGAGGAACTCTGCTCCTCAAAGGATGCCTGAATGAAGTGTAGCTTTTCAGAATGGGATTGGAATTGCCCTTGGCCTCGTGTAACAAAGATCCTCCTTGGTAAGTGAATAATCCAGGACAGCCATGCTCATTGCAGTGGTCTGCCCTGCAACATGCCCACAGATCACAGTGAAAGACTTCGAGCAGCAGCAATAAATACAGGGGGAAAGGAAGATCTATGTCAGACTGGATCTAAATTAATCTGTTTCCTGAAAAAAATCAATAAATCATTACTGCTACTAGTGAACACTATTCATCAAGTTGATGCTGCTCTTTACAGTCCTTGGTAGGTATGAAATATTTTTACATTTTTTAATTTTTTTTTTTCTCCTTGTGAAGCCAAACTTTCTCTGGATCATCAGAGTGCAGAGTGAGGATGCCCTGATGGAGAGGGGGATGTCCTCTCTCCATGGGAAGGATCACAGAGAGTACAAAGCACGGTGGGAGAAGCAAAGGTGGGCTTGAGGGTGATGTGACTCCTTTTTTCCTCAAGCCCTGGTCCCAGACCCTGCTCCAGCTGAATGGAGCACCCTCAGCTCCAGCAGGCAATAATCCAGCAGGCTGTGAGGTGGTGGATTGGATCTTGCATGGCTTAGCTGGGATGTAGCCAGCTCGTTTCCTTGGTGCCTGTTGACAGAAGGGCTTTTACTGCACACACAAGCCTTAGCAGAGACAAAACTCATGTCTCCCCTTCTAATAGGAGCATGGAGAGATATGACTCTGTCAGCAAAATATATTTTTCATGTGAATGGGTTGGTTTGGGAGGTAGAGATCATCCAGTTCCAACCCCCTGCCATGGGCAGGGACATCTTCCACTAGACCAGGCTGCTCCAAGCCCCACCCAGCCTGACCTCGAACAATTCCAGGGACTGTGCACCCACAGCTTCTCTGGGCAACCAGGAAATTCATCCTGGACTTTCTCATCGAGCTGCAAAGCTGATGAATAATGGTGTGTAGATTTGCATAGCCCAGCCCCTATATACTGATAGTTTAATTCCCATGTGAGGTGGCCCTTTGTAATCTAAACCACAATGGCTGTCCATCCTGGTGAAGCAGGAAAATCCTCTTATTAGGAGCAGAAACTTGTTAAATTCCCATTTATCACTCTTGAACAGCTGCTCCAGCCATCCATCCCTCTATCCCAAACTTTCAATATTTTTTTTTTTTTTTTTTTTTTTTTTTTTTTTAAGTTTTAGATTTGCCTAGAAAATTTCTTGTCCTGAGAACACTTCTGAGAAACATGTTTTCCATGACTGGCTCCTTCAGAAATGTTATTACTGGCTTGGGAGAATTCTTGTACAATAAGATTAAATTTCTCTTACTGGAAAATTCAGACACTACAAATTTTTAATGTCAAAAAAACCAAACAAGTAAAAACAAGTAATTTCCTAAGACCATACAAAATCTGGTGTTGGAGTGTTTCATGGGAAAATGCTTTGCTCCTGTGTGTGTGTGCCTGTTCCTAAGGAAACTAATGGCAGATGGGGTGAGAGGAAAAACACACAGGATAATTACAAAGCCCCACTTATCAACCTGCTCCTAACTGTTCTTTGGAGTGGTAGGCAAACATGCAAAACACTGAACCACTCTGTATTTTTATGATGCTTTGAAGTGCGAGTTCCAAAGAAATTTTAACTCGCATCACTTCAGCATTTCCATAGCTTGGGTAGTGCTGGTGGCTTGGGGCAACAGCCACCCTCTGGCTTTCCAGAAAGAAATCCAAAATAGAGGATCTAGTTGGAGATCATGTCCTTAATCAAGAGAAGAGGTGGGCAAAGGAGGGAGCTTGGTCTTGATGGGTAAGTCCCTCCATGGTCCTTCCCATGTCCTAAGGATATTCCCACCATGCAACCTTTGGTGCTCCAGGGTGGCACCTATGAAGCACAAACAGTTGTAGAAGGAGAACCATCATCCTTGACACGTTTCAGAGGGGATTTTTCAGGGATCCTTTGGTTGGGGTACCTCTTCCAGCCAAGCAAGTGTGCTCCCCACTTTGCCTGTCTCGCGAGGGGTGCTGAGAGTCGACCCTGGGGAGCCTCTGCCTTCAGCAGATGCAGGTGTTGGCAAGTGCAGGCGGGCTGCTAAAAATATCCTGCGTGCTTTATTCTTGCTTCAAAGGCCATTAAGTATTTCTGTGAGAGTCTTTTTCATCTTCAGCATGGAGATCTGCCTAGTACTCCCACGCATCCTTTATAATCCCCGGAATCTCAGGTTCTTCCAAATGGGAATATCTGGGCTGCAGATCTGAGCAACAAAACCTTTACTGTGCTGTGTGGCAGCGCTGGGAAACATGGGCAATGAATCTCAATTTCTTCTCCTTTTAGCAGTCCTTGCAACACTAATTCTGCTGAGTGCAGGCTGTGGGTTTACTTCCTGTATCTGCAAGGAGCACAATCAAATCCAATTACTGTTCACGTGAGCATAATCCACATATGTGACTTTTTAATGCAGAATATTTAGGTCTGCTTCATAAATAGCAAAGGAGTGTTGTGAGGAAGTGTCGTCATCTCAGCCACAGGCACCTCACACAACCCAGCACACCCAGCAAAGGCCAGCCTTGAAAACAAAAGCACATTGCTTTCCTCTCTCTCCTGCTCTGCACTTCCAGTGTGTGCTCTGTGATTCCTAGCAGCCCTGGTGTTTTAGTCATCCTAATGTGTTTGCTTAGGCACCAACATTAGTGTCAAAAGCACTTAATGCAAAGGAAACTCCCCAGGAGTGCTCTGCCCATGCCAGGCCCTTCAGTCCTGTGTCAGGAGTGCAGTGCAATAACGCTGTGCAGTGTTTATTACTGTGGGCTGGGCAATGATTTACCCACTGATTCTGAGGGCTGCTTCCCACTAAACCATCTGGGAGAAAAAGCTGCTGGGCCCCACATTGACAGGCTGAGAGGGTTGGGGTTTTTCAGCCTGGAAAACAGAAGGTGTTGGGGAGACCTTATTGCATCTTTCAGTACCTAAAGGGGGTTGACAAGGGAGCTGGGGAGGGACTTTGGACAAGGGCCTGGAGTGACAGGAAAAGGGGGAATGGCTTTAAAACTGAAGGAGGAAATAGTAGATATTAGAGGATTAGATTAGATATTAGGAGGAAATTCCTGTTGCCCAAACAGGCTGTGGATTCCCCATCTCTAGAAGTGTTCCAGGCCAGGCTGTTCAGGGCTTGGAGCAACCTGGGACAGCTGAAGGTGTCCCTGCCCGTGGCAGAGGGCTGGAACCAGATAATCTTTAAGGTCCCTTCTAATCCAAACCATTCTGTGATCCTAGTTAGGTGGCTGTGGGTCCTCGTGCACTCACATCAGCCTCCAATGACAATAAATCTGAGATGAGGATGGAAATATTTACTCTGGACTGAAGCTGTGATCTCGTATTGAGCAGATGATTCAAACCTGTGACACAGTGGCATCCTCCCACCCTGGAGTCTCTGATGAAAACTCATATTTCCCATCAGGCTAATTGGGGCTGGGTAACTGTGGGTGAGGTTCAGCCACTGGGAACCCCTGGCAAGGAGCCTGACCCTTTTCCCAGCCCCTGGCAATGACTCTGGGTTTTCTCCTGTGCCCCCAGCTCTTTTTCAGTGCAAGCAGCTCAGTTTGGAAGCAAGGCTTTAAAGCAGGCTCACCTGAGCCTAGATGTGGGTTTTGGGGCAGAGGATTTAGCCAAGAGCCTTCCCATGTGAGCCCATGTTTTAGTAAACCAGGCTCTGTCTGTGGGCTCTGCTTAGGCAAATGGAGGCCTGGCTCACTCACTGCTTTAAGAAGCCCTTTTCCCTTCATGATTTGTTTGCTACTTTGATTATTTATTTTTTTTCAAGTTTCTATGGCTTTGATGTAAAGGAAACAGTTAGGAGGAATTTTGAGCTGAGCTGAGGTGAAGTAGTTGGAGATTACATTTCAATCTGCTACTGGAGTTTTGAAAGCAACTCTTAGAGTAATTTTTCTTTTCTAATCTCTTCTTTCTTTCCCCTTTGTAACAGAAAATGAGCTTTCCAAGGATTCCTGGCTATCACATCATGCTGGAGCCCACCAGGAGTTGCTGCTTTGCTGTCATTCACCTTCTGCAGATCAGCTCTGCCTGTGGAGGTGCCATGCAAGCTTTCTTCCCCAGACCTGTAACAAGGAAAACACAATAACAATATTACTATAAAAATCCCCACAATTGCTTTAATTCAAGTGCTTTTTTCCTGTGATTTCCAGTACCAAATTCTTATACCTGGAAATATCCAGAGTTAATCCATCTTTGCAAATGCTGGAGTCACCCTAACAGCAGCTGAACCAAAAATAGGCTCCCCTGCCCCTGTACCTGTGCATCAGGTGCTTCAGAGGCTGGCAGTGATGGCTCTGACTGGCAGGACACTGTCCCAGCTCCTTGGAGATGCAGGGTGGAGGATCCCAGCCTGCACAGGAGCTTTCCAGAGGGAGCTGGGAGGTGGCAAGGCAGGTTTGCTCTTCCCACATGGCAATTTACTGTAACGCAAGGCAAGTCACCTCCTAGCTATCATCAAAGGGGTAGTGTTTATTCCAGGGGATTTTTGGGGTGGATGTGCCTAGGGCTGGTGCCTGAGCTGGGGAGGCCATTAATTAGAGCAAACAGTATTGACTTTCAGCCTCTTTGGAGAAACTGAGGATCATTTTAAAGAGACAGATCCCTAAAAGGGCCTTGTGCCAATCCCTCACCATTGCAGGGAGGCTGGAGCCAGCCTGGCTCATCCCATCCTGGCCTGTGCCTCCTGCTCTAACAAGGATTTAACATGCCCACTACAAATCCATAGAGGAACTGACCTTCTTTCCATGTGTATCTCTGAGAAAGAGTGAGATCATTACAAACAGTGCAACTCTGAACAATTAATTGCTTGCAATGGAAATACTGAAAATTATATTTTCACCACAAATCCCAGAGTTTCTCAGCCTGTAGAGAAGGGGTGTGAGCTCTGCTCCTCCAGCCAGCTGCCTGGCTTGAAGCCAGTGTTTTTATAGTGCCAGGGAGCAGAATTTGGAGTATTTGGGTGCAGACACAGAGGCTGTGTCTGTCACCACGTGCCTTGGCAGCTGGAATGTGGAGCTCCTCAAAGGGCACACCATCTGATTTCCTGGCATGCTGCAATTCCCTGGACCCTTGGCATTTTACAGCCCTTAGAAAAGGTTCTTGTTAAGGGCTTTGTTAGTGTTTGATGTTCTAAGAACACTAAGCAGACACCACTCTCCTAATCCTGTCAGACTTGCAATGAAGCAGATATGTAATCCTTCATGGGTATTACATTTAATAGCAATAAAGTCTATTTAAAAATTACACTGTCAAATGCCTGCCTAAGCAGAGGAAAATATTCTTAATTTAGACTTTATCAGTAATCTATTTCCAGTTGTTATTGCCTGTGGAAGTCTCCCCTTCATGTGTGGGGGTAAAGACGAGAAAAATCAGCAACAGGCAGTCCCAGATCACTCTTTTCTGGACACTTTCAGGAGAAACAATTCCCTGCAATATATGACCATATTCACGTGAGTACACGTATATCTGTACAACTGCTTTTATACCTTTAACAGCAAATGTGGGTGCACTCAGGAGCACTCCTGTGCTTAGGGAAAAGCCCCAAGCTGCATGATGCATATTGATGCCAGGGGAAGGATTTTGGGAGGGTGGGAGGAGAGATGTGCTGGGGGCTGAGAGAGGAGGTGGGAGCTGTGCTGCAGGCAGGATTGGCAGCTCTGGGAGGGACGAGCTACAGGTGGGTTTGAATAAGGAATGGGGGGCACAGCCCTGAGGAGGGGAGCAGTGAGGACAAGTCCTGAGCCTCTGGTTTTGGTGCCCCTCCTAACTGGGGAGCATAGCTTGGCTTTGCTGGGCTTGGCCCAAGCACTGGGGGAAGCAGGATCATTTCACAGATGGAAAGCAGGTTTCTCAGCTGAGTAAACAGCTGAGTTAGCTACCTAATTAAACAATAATTTTAGTGTCTAAAAACTTTAACTCAGCCTCTACTTTTGGCATGAAATGGATAAGAGATCCTTATCTGACCCTCAGTACCCCAGTGGCATGCTTAGGAGCCCTGGGGCAGGCAGGATGAAGAGGTGGAGCTGCCGTGCTGGTGGCAACTGAGACACAGCTCAGCAGATGAGAAAGTCTTACAGAAATAGGCTTTAGTGAGGCTTCAGGTTGAGAAAGAAGAGGAAAACTCCATCTTCCCTGGCTGTGAGCTCATGGAATGGTGGTTTCAGGTGCTGAGTAACTTTTCTCCAAGAAGAATTCCCATCCTCCTCCCAGCAGCCATGGCACAGGGAGCTGGGAGCAGAGGATGCTTCAGGAGTGAGACCTGCAGAAATCCAGAGCCTGTCCCTTCCTGTCAGGACGTCACACAAACAAATCCTGTGTGACATGAGTGCACCCTCTCCATCTCTCCTCTCTGCCTCTAGCACGCCGGGTAGCCAGGCAAACACCTGGTTTTGCTGTGCTTTACATGAAAAATTCTTCCCTGTGATAAAATGAAGCCCCTGGTGGCTTCATTCAGGAGATGCTGCTCACAGGAACCTCCTGGTGGGGCTAATTAAGGAGCTTTTAAATAGTTTCCGCCAGCGATAAGATAAAGTGCTGACTCTCCTCACAAGGAAGCCTTGGAAAGGTGACAGGATTTTCCATGCCACCCCTCCTCTCCTACAGATAGCTCCCTTCCCAGGAAAGCCACTCAGCACTGGGGCGGGGATGGAAGATGCTCCTTCCCTTTTGAACACATGGATCATTCCCCCCACAGGCTCTGGGGATGGCTAGACCTGTTTGGGGTGGGAGGCGGCTCAGCTGGCTTTGCTTAGTGCCACAGCCATCCTCCCAAAGGGTTTTCTCCTATCCATCCATCCATCCATCATTCATCCATCCATCCATCCATCCATCCATCCATCCATCCATCATCCATCCATCCATCATCCATCCATCATCCATCCATCCATCATCCATCCATCCATCCATCCACCCATCCATCCATCATCCATCCATCCATCCATCATCCATCCATCCATCCATCCATCATCCATCATCCATCCATCCATCATCCATCCATCCATCCTTCCATCCATCCATCCATCCATCCATCATCCATCCATCCATCCTTCCATCCATCCATCCATCATCCATCCATCCATCCTTCCATCCATCCATCATCCATCCATCCATCATCCATCCATCCTTCCATCCATCATCCATCCATCATCCATCCATCATCCATCCATCCATCCATCCATCCATCCATCCATCCCTCCATCCCTCCATCCATCCATCCATCATTCCTCCATCCATCCATCCATCATCCATCATCCATCCATCATCCATCCATCCATCCATCCATCATCCATCCATCATCCATCCATCCATCCATCCATCCATCCATCCATCCATCCATCCATCCATCCTCCATCTCCAGCTCTCCCAGGCTGATCCTGCTCCAACACGAACACGAGGGAGCCGGGGGGGCTGCAGCTCGCAGATGTCTCCCTTTCAAACCCTGGCAAAGCGGGTGGAAATCCCCCGCCCGGGGCTGCAGCAGCAGAGCTGGGATGAGTTTTGGTTTGATCCTGATTAAGAGAAGGCAGCAGAGCCTGAGCCAACGCGGCCCCCGCTGTTCTTAACCTCGGGTGACCCCGGGAGAGAGTCCGAGCGCTCCAGCCCTGCTGCTGGCAGCTTTCCCCTGTGCCGACCGCAGAAAACTCCTCTGGAGCTGCTCTGCATCCCTGGATGCATGGCAAGCCTTTCTGAAAAGTCAGACTTCATATAAATAAATCTTCGCAGAATTTACGAGGTCCTCGTTTTTTTTCATGCCTATACTGGGACACCATCACCTAAATCACACTGTGAGGTCCTTTCACAGCAACACAGGCATTGTATTTCCTGCAGAAAATCCACGTGCTTGGACAACATTTAGTCCATGCAGCTCGACATTAGCTAAAACCTCTGAGATAAGCATCTTTAGATGGAGAATTTGAGCTGTGGAATAAGCAGGCTGAAGTCCCCTGAACTTGTTCTTTTACAGAATTAAAACATGTGATAAAAGGCACATATTTCTGTGGCTGAGTCACCCCTTGTAAACAGAGTGCTGCATTAATGCTTTCCTTGAAACACCTTCCCTTGGAGCAGCCAAGCTTTGACCCTTTCAGACAGCATAAAAATATCTATATACATAGTTCCAGTAGGTTTTCATACTGTCTGACCAGCTGCCAGAAGCTGCTTTAGAGCTGCCTTCCCTGGAGGCAAGGACACAAACAGGAACCTCTGTTACAGCTTCAATTTTCTCTTAAAATGCCAAATTGAATTTTAAACAAATGAGGGAGGTTGGCTGATCACAGGTTATTCTGTGATGGATGCTGTGTACCTGCTGACTGATGGAGGCTGTAAACCTGCTCCTGATGGAGCAATGCTGATTTACATGGGTTGAGGATTGAGACCATTGGATTTATGTTAGACAGTGTGGCTTTTGGGTCCTGGGGAGTGCAGGAGAGGAAAAACTCACCCAAGTAAAAGGCAGCTGCTTGCCTCCATGTCTGTGGCAGAACAATATTGGCCTCTTAATTTCCTACTGATTAAACTGTAGGAAAACAAAATCTGCTTTGCCTGGAGCAATTTGGCTTCAGCTCAAAAGCTTTCTCATCAAAATGAAATATCATTTGCTGTGAAACCGTTAGCAGGAGGATAAATGTAGTTCTAAAAGCAGCTATTTGTAAAACCCAAGTGGGGAGCAGCAAAATGCTGTAATTCAGGAGAAAATCTCCACAAGGGCTCTGGAGGGCAAAACTCCTTAAAAAGCCCAAGTTTCATCAGGATTGTGCAATGAAACTGAGAATTGTTCAGCTGCCCATCACTCAGATACAGAAGCATTTTCTTTCCTAACATCTCTCTTGGCTTGTCTAAGAGATGAGCTGGTTGGCACGGGGCTGGTGGGACCCTCCAGTCTGGTATTGATGTCCCCAAGCTCAGAAGAGGGGCTGGAGACTTGTTTGGGAGGCAAGAGGTTGGAAATGGTGGTGGAGCTCCTCAAACACCCACATGCTGTGATCAGGGCTGGAAAATGAAGTATAACCTATATAATCCTATATAATGTCTGGTAAACAGCAGGTCATTTTTGTCCTGGGAAATAGCCACAAGAGGGAGATGTGATTGGATGTGCCAAATGTATGTCTTTAATAGGCTGGAATCTTGAGAAATTGAGTATTAGCTCAGAGCTCACTAGAAATCCAGGAAAAAATTTCACCACAGGAGCCTGCAGTTTTGGGGTGACCAAGTATCTGAGCTGAATTTTGGAAATACTTCTACAGAAACAAAATTGTCCATGATGCATTTTTGCCTTAAAATCTCCCTAGACCAAACGAAAAATCGTGTTTCCTTGAGCACTGCCTGAATTACATTAACAATTTAAAGTGGGGAAATGCTGAGCTCCCCAAAACCCTGACAAAAACGGGAAGTAAAATTTTCATTTTCAGGTTGATACAAAGAAAATTTTTGATCAGTGAACCAAAAATTCCCTCATTCAGACAGCGCAGCTGTAATTATCTTGCCCTTAAGGGCCGAGTGACCGGGTGATGCTGAAGCGTTTTGGTGCTATGGAGATGGCTTGAATCTGCTTCCTGCATTCTGTGCTTGCAGTTTAAACAAAACATTTCCATTAGTCTGTCACCTTTCCCCTGTATGAGAATCATTTCTGCTAAAAATAAATCTCCTTCTTTCTCCCCTCTCTCTTTTCCCCCCTGTCCTCCACAAACCCAGACTCTGATACCAAGAGTTCTGTGGGGTTGAAGATTTAGGAAGCGCAGCCAGGGCTGTGGATACTCCCTTTAAAATCATCTTTATGCCCTTTAAATCATCTGGCTCTCGACTGTCATTGTAACAATGGGGGAAAAACTTTTTTTTTTCTCCTCTTAGAGCTCCTGTTACATAACTGCTAATACAGTATCTGGCTCCTCTTGCCATCCGTCCTTGGGGCTTTCAGACCCATTTACACACAAACAGACTAACACCCATCATCTCCAGCACAAAGAAAGGATCCTTTTGCCTCCCCAAAATAACAATCCTTCTCTGCAGGGCACTGAGTGCCAGGTTGGTGCTTAGGTTAATCTGCTTAGAACGACTAACACAGTTGTGCAAGGGTAGAAAATACCCAGTCAAGTAAATTACATCATCCAGGGAAAAGCTATTCTAAAGAAAGCTCACGCTTTATAAGCCTGAGCAAAATCCTGCTCAGGTAAACATTTACATATATTTACAAGCAGAAGCTCATTGCTTTCCTTGTGGGTAAAAATAAAAAGAAAAAAAAAAAAAGAAAAATGGGATCTTTGAAGTTTTTTGGCTAATAGAAAAACATCTAACTAAATTAATTAACTGGCCAAGATCCAGAAGGAATTAAAAACCCATTACAATTTTTCTCACATTAGTAGTACTAAGTAGGTAAAGTCCCCAATCCAGAAGAAAGGAGATCAAGGTGTTGCTTAGCATTGTGTATAAGCAATGGCACTTCCCTGGCTTTATTGGGTCTATCTTTGAAATGCTGTAATTCCTTCTGTTGTCAGACAGTATTTTAACAATCTCCATCTCTTGATGCCTCACTAAAATATTTTGTTCTCTCTTCTGTCTTAAATGCAATATGAGAAGGGGAAAAGGTGAAATTAGGGTGGACAGGGGAATTTGGAGACCATAAGCACATCTGAATTTAAATATTTAACCCCTGCTGACTTGTTTTTCACTGTCCTGTTCAGAAATATTTCAGTGTACAATCTATTGTCAGTGGCGAGGCCTGAAAAGGGCTGATGGTGACGTCCCTGGCTGCCAGCAGCTCTCTGCCTCATCTTTCCCCAGAGGAAACCCTGGAGCTTTAGCAAAATGAGGGATGGGATCAAAAGCTAAGGAAGGTTTGGTGAACCTGAGCTGTTGCCATCGTCCTGGGTCACATCCTTGGGAATTACAGCCCAGAGGACAAGCACCACAACAGTCTCAAGAAGAGTTCAGTGCCCCCACAGCCGTGTGGAAAGGCAGCAGAGGGTGTTGGGGGCAGAGCAGATCTTGGTGTCTCTGTCACATTCCCTGTCCCAGCTGCCTGACAGCCCTGGCTGTAAGGGAGTGTTCAGGGACACCTGGGCACATCACACAGGGCTCGAGCTCAGAGCACAGACCCCTGAACCCAGCCCTGGCAGCAGCAGCCCTCCCTCCACAGTGCTTTTGGTATTTCAGGAAGTTCTGCATCATGCCAGGAGCTCTGCTTCAGCTTTCTGTGGCTGCACTGAAATCTCTCCTCTAGCAAAGCTCCTTGTCGTGGTTTGAGCCTTAGATTACAGTTTGGGCCCAAATATGTAAGTGTGTCAATTGAGAATTCCCACAAAACTGAGAAAAGTAATGTAGTTGGACTAAATTCATATTTAAATAAAGTAGCTTTATTTTTTTTCCCTAAGCCCTTGTAAACTTCACCTTGATAGAAAATTGTGTTCAAATTAATATTTTCTTTTTCCTCTTCCTCCTCCTAAATTCATCTGATCAAGCCCTTGTCAATTTTAAGAACACCTCGCTAATCCATTTATACTAATTATCTTTTGGAATAATCTTATCTTATTACCTTTCCCCCACACCCCATTTCATCCTCATTTTCCTGTGGTCTTGATTCACTTTGGCTTAAAGTCCCATGAAATGAGAGCAGCCACATTGGTAACAATAAAAGGATAAGGTTTCTGCAAGGGCAATTGAGCCTTTTAGGATTTTATCTGCCTGACCATGTTGGCAAAAGGACTATTAAGCAAATGTGAAATTTAAAACTAGGTACTGTGTATGATATATTGGCTTCTACAGTGCACCCACGTGATCAGCTGGATGGGTGATTCATCATTACAAGGCTTAGCAGTGCTCCAGAGCTGGACAAGGCAGCATTAATCAGGTTCTCCACACTGACTGCCCTGCCCTGCCCTGCTCTGCTCCAGCCCAGCTCTCCTCTGCCTCTCCCTTCCCACTTATTCACCAGGTTGATCTCCCAGGTACTCCCAGATCTGGCTTCAGACCATCACTGCAGATAAACTCACCTATCCAACGGGTAAATACATCCATAGACATGTTGTGTCAGGGTGAGGGTCAGAATATCATGTCCATACCATTCTGTGAGTCACACTGAGTCCTTGTGTTCATAAGAACGAGGAAAATCCTTAATAAGTGTTATTACTATTGGTATTTAGTGACAGTCTTGTCACTGGCATAGGTGTTCCCATGTAAGGAAATATTAAATGCCCATTTAAAATCCTCAATCTATTTTTTTCTATGCTGCAAATGAGCTGATAAATGATTGGAGCCTCTTGGGATTATAACGTGAATTGACATTAAAAAAAAAGTTCCAGCTCCATCTGTTTAGGTTACATAACTCATGATCTCAAGCAATCTCAGGGGCAGGATTTTCTGCATAAATAGTACAATTTCCAGTAAGGAGATTAATGCTTCTTTGCTGGGAAAGGAAGAAATTACCAAAAAAGCTGTCATGTCAGTGGACACAAATAAATCATGTTCCAAAATACACAGAAAGACAAATTTATGTCATTTAGTCCCTCTGCCTCAGATACTCCCTCCCCACCTGTCAGAAAAAAAGTAATTTTACCACAAAATACCATTCATCCTTTAAACGCGGTCAGCTCTATTTTCCACATGTTAACTCCTTAAAAAATCAGTGCTGCTATGAACACTGTACATTTTTACAGTTTTATTCCAAGAGCTTTTTTTTTTTATATCCTGTGGCTTTCTGTGCCGGACATCAGTAAATCCAAGCACTGGGAAGTATAAAATATATTCTTATATATAAAGAGAGGCACTCAGAGCAGCTGCTATGGGGCAGCCTGGCAGCAGAGCCTGCTGTGTGTGATACAGAGAAAAGCTCTCCCCCAGCATCTGTGTTCATGCTCCTCGAAAGCACGTGAGTTTTAGGTTAAAAACACAACATTTTTGTCAGTGTGTGTGTGTGAATAGGGAGAAAACTCCTGGTTTGGCCTCTTTCTGCACACAGACAGGCGAGTGTTTCTGCAGGCAGACTGTTACCACACGTCACATCCTCCTGAGGCAAAGCTCCCATTAAAAATCTGCTGGCAGAGTGTTTGTTAAAGGAACTCACAGTGCTGGCTGTGCTGTGGCAGCGCTGCCCCACAGCCAGCACTGCACAGGATCACTGCCCCAGCCAAAATCCCCTTTGCTGCAGAGGGAACAAAAGCAGACTCCACTTGGAAAGCCCAGCTCAGGCTGGAGCTCTGTGGGTCGCTTCCCCAGCGCTGCCCTGACCTCTGCCAGGCTGTGACTCTCTCCAGAGCTCACCCTTTGTCTGCCCCTGTTTATTTTTCATTTCCTGCTGCAGCTCTTGTGTGCAACAAGGTCCCTCTTATCTTTTAACATGGACCAAGCCATGGCTACTCAGCAGATCCCAGTTTCCCCTCCCTGGTGTCTTTTCCTTGGAAAGCCAAGCGAGTCTGGTGTGTGGTTAACAGGAAATGTTGTGCTGGTGGCTCCCATCTTGCTGCTTGTGCATTACCATCCCTCTGCTGAAACCACTTCATGCCTGAGTCATGTGTTCACCATCCCTGTGCTCTTCCATTCCTTCACTCATCCCCTGTGTGCTTCAGGAGCTCAGGGACTTCCAAGGATGTCTTGGGAAATTCTTCCTCTTCCTAGGCTTGGCTATTTGCTTCTCCACCAAAATGGCATGAAAACAAATGAAGAGGCCCTCACGCTGCTCTCAAGAAGTCTCCAGGACTCTAAAATAACTCATGGTCTCCTTGTTTCACCACAGGGGAAATGACCTTGCCCATGCTGACATGCAGAAGGAACAGAGCAGCAGAGGGGGAACAGTTTGCCTGGAAGCTCCTGCGCTCAGCAGCACCAGCAAACTGAGTCAAACTCAACATGCTGTGGAGCACTGTCCCGTTCCATTCCTGGGAAACTGCTGCTTAGGACCCACCACAGCAAAACATCACAGAGAGGACTGAGAAAAACAGAGATTGTTTTGTGTATGGGGGAAATACAGTCAGTGCCTTCCTGCTGCCTGTCCTCCCCTCCTCCACGCACAGCCCCTGTGTCTGGCAGTGAGTCCCCATCTGCAGAGATTATCACACCTGCTTCCCTCCCCAGACAGTGATTTCCCATCAAAACCCCTTCACCTCAGCTTCACAAAACCCCATCCCAACTTCCCTGCACATCCAGCAGGATAAATGGAGTCACAGGTGTCCATGGCTGGTCCCCATATTCCTGGAGATAAGCTGAATATTGAAGGGAAAAGCCCTGGGTTTCCCTGTCCTGCAGCTCTGTGAGCACACTGTCAGTGCTACAGAGAGAACTGACTGAGGAGCTGGAAAATGCCATTGCATGTATGACTGACCAACATTTCCCATCATCTGAGAAGAGAAAGGACAACTTGTGGCCTGGCCAGGTGGAGAAGAGAGCAGTTGCTGGTGCAGGAGCTGCTGGGGGCAGGGACAGAGGCCAGGACCTGAACCCAGCCCCGTTTGACTCCTGCCCTGCAGAAGCTGCAGCCATTTCCTGATGGTCAAAAGGGTGATATAGCAGGACATGAACTCTGGTGTTGTTTCAGAGGGATGGATCAATACTCCTGGCATGGGAAAGTGGCCAGAGATGAGGCAGAGCCCCACTGCCATGGAGAGGGCTGGCAGCACTGTGTGGCTTGCCAGCCAGTTTACAATATGGACTTACTAATGTACTTATGCTTTAATTGCTATTTAGCAATGAGGTGTTTGGGAGGAGTTGCCCAGACAGGAGAGATTAGAGAGGGCCAACAGAAGGAGAGATGCTAATCAATGAGATGATGGACTTTCTCTGGTCTGATACGTTGGCTAACTCCAGGAAATTATTTTTTTTTTCCTCATACCCTTCCCATAAGCCAGCAAGAGCTTGGCCTGACTTCACTGATATTCAGCACTTTGAAGGTGGCCACATCCAACCCCAGGAAGTGTCTGACACTGGCCACAGCCCTGGGACCAGCAGCTGCCCCTGCTTAGCAGCACTTCTCAGGTCATTATCCATCTGCACCATTAAAGTTCTTGCACTGAGATGTGCGGTTTTATAATTTATTTAAAAAAAATAAACCAGTCGTGCTGTCTCAGACATGATTGACAGAACTCCATGACTTTCTGCACGGGGCTGCAGCAGCAATTTCTGTACCATCACATGCAGAGGCTGCAGAAACTCTGAGGTCATGCGGAAACTTTTCACATTAATGAGGGCTCCTGAACAGAATTCTGTTCTGCAAAATAAACATTGCTCCTGGGTAATTTTTGCTCATTTAGGTCACTTTCAGCCATTTCTTACCATGAGTTTGCTCAGCAGGGAAAAACAATAAAAGTTGTATGATGCAAGCTACTTGTCTTTTCTTGATGGGCTAAACACATATGAGGGACTTTTATTTGCAAAATATCTCTGTTAGGAAGGTTGTGGTTACCTCATAGCTCTGTGAATTTGGAAACTGCAAATCCCTGAGAAGCTGACTCGTTGTCTACGTGATCTAGAAGAAGTCAGTGGGCTGACAATAACCTTTGGGTTGAGCCAAGCCTACTCTGAGGGGAAAAGGGGTGGGTTTTGTTGGGTTTTATTATTGTGGCTGTTTTCTCACCTCTCTGATTTTCCACTGAGAAGCCACAGAGTCAGAGCAGGCTGCCTGTCCCTGCCTTTCCTGCAGCCCAGTGTGCTGGGGACTCCTCACATGAGCTCTGCCCCCTCCTCTGCATATACCTGTGGGCAGGAAAGGTCACACCAAGATGCCACACAAGGGGCACTGCTCAGCCAGCCAGGCTGGCTAGAGAGGAGCCTCAGATGTCTCTGAGGTGATCCCCTGAGGGATTGATTTTTGTTTGTTCATTTTCAAGCTTATATCAATTAAAAACCTTTCAAAAGTGCTCCTGTTAGAGCAGAATGGGTTCTTCCCTCTCGGAAATCCACTCTCTACTCCTGCAATTAGGCTTCTTTTCTGCTGCTTTGGGAGAAGTTGTTCAGCTGCTGGTCCTATCAATAATCCACGAGCTGCTGTGCTCAGACCTACGCTTGCTTTTACCTGGGGGAGACTGCAGCAGTGCTGCCTTCTCTCACTTTTGCATAACAGTTCCACTAAAATAAATGAGTAGTAGAGATGCTATTGCTACAATCTTCTTGCATTTTTAAAAAGAAAGCCATGAAGTGGTGATGAAATTTAACTGTTTTTGACCTTGCCGTCCAGTTTTTGATGACGTGCTTTGTTCGTGGTGAGTCAAGGGCTTCTCAACTGAAAATGAAAATTACATCACTGAATGAACTTCTTTTCTCCTTTCCAAGACAACAGGAAAACCAAAAATTGATTAGCTTGTGTGTCTCTCTCTGTTGTATGCTTGAATACCTACATGTACTAAAGGTTGCCCTGAGCAAAAGCAGTCAGCATAAACAAATTTTCATTTGGTTCTGAAAATGGTGAGGTCTGTGGTCATTTTTATCTAGATCAAGTTCCTACAAGATCTTTGTTTCCCACGCTCATGAGTTGCCTCTTACTGATGAACATTTCATTATTTAGCTCATGATCTCAGATAGCAAAGCGAGGTTTGATGCACCAACTTTGTCATTATGGTTCTGAATTTTGCTTACTCAGTTCCTTGGCAAACTCCTTCCATCCTGTGTTGACATCTTATAAACCCAGGGGTTTCCTGAGCTCTGAAATGCTGGGCTTGTTAGTTCCTACCTGAACCCTGCCAGTCTTCATTAACAGTATAGGAATGCCCCCAGCCCATTCTGTGCCTCCATTATATTACTTTTTCTGATTTTCCCACTGGTGGGCCTTGTTTCTCTGCCCTACACTTCACCCTTCCTGCACTCCACAGCATCTCTAGCTAAAGGAATGAGGAATTTGAACAAAGAAATGTCTGGAAAGCCATCAAAAGGGATGCTGGTCTCTTGCTGCTGGCTGAGGTGGGTTGCACTAAGAGAAGACACCAGGCAGAATGCTCAGATGCTGCTTTGTGGCCAAATACCTGGAGCTGCTCAGTCACTGCCCATCCTCAGCTCTTACTTGGCTTAGCTTTTTGTGACAGGAGTTGCTCTGAAAAGTACCTATTACACCTTTCCTAAGTGGAGAACTCAGTCTCTCTTCCAAAGGACCACATCCACAGACTATTTATGTATCTGGGTGCAACTGGTTTTTATCTCAGCTGCCTGGATACCTTTGCATATCTGGACCTGAGTGTTTTGTCTGTGGTTGTGCAGGAAGTCTATGGTAAGCAGAGAAGTGAAAACACAACGCAAGCTAAAGCTGTAACTACCTGTGCCACTCTTCCCTTTGTTGGGAATTTTTTGGGAGCTGGATAAGATCTCAGCTGTGAATAACAGCAACATGTTGCCTCTGCATTTTAATATTTGGCTTTAAAATAAGACTCCATATTGTTGCAGTGAATGATGCCTATTGATTATCCTCTCAGAAGCTGGAGAGCTCCTTTCAGCTGGCACTGCTGTGGCTGAAAGCCAGCGCTGCAATTGATCATTTAATTAACTGGAAGAAAATTAAAGGAACTGTAATCTGTGTCTCAGCTCTGTTGTTATCAAGCTGGCAAAGTGCTTATTTCTGCCTAGAGCAACGATCAGCTCCTTGACCCTGTGATTTAGAAACACAGGTTTAGGCATCCCCCCTCACCTACCCACCTGGATTTCTGCAAGGCAGGCGCTGGATCCTTCCTCCATGTTCTTGTGCTTCCCAGATTCTTCAGGGGTACCTGACCTCTCACTGGGCTGGATTAGCAAAACCCACCTCTCACCTCCTCCATGAAGATTAATGTGAAGAACTAAGAAGGTTCTAGATTAATTGGTGGAAAATCTGGAAAGTCTGCCATAAAAATAGCTGTACTATAGAAGTCATTTATTTAGAGGCTGAAGTGAGAACATGGGAGCTCTTGAGTTCAACATTTCCTTAAAGAGATTGGGATATTGATTTTTATTTTGCTACCTCAAATAAGTAAGAGGGAACTGTGTGTTTGAGAGAGAAATTACTGGTCCTGAAAATTTGGCAAGCTCTTAAAACTTTGGCTTAAACAAGCAACTTGAGTGGTCTGTGAACACAGAGAGGGAAAAAAGAAAGATGTAAGAAGGCATTGTTTTAACAATTGTGTTGCCATATCAAGAGAATAAAGACTGCTGCTTCCAACTTGTCTTTGCATGCCCAAGTAGTATGTTAATTACCTCGTTCCCCCATAAATGCCTACAGTCCTCCAAAAGGCATGTTAAAACAGACATAGTCATTAAAGCTTGCACTGCATTTTCTAATGTGTTGCTGGGAAAACAAACAAACAAACAAATAAAACCTCAAGCTCTTTGTCTTTTAGCTAGATCCAAGTTGGGGAAATGCTAGGCAGAAACACTTAAGAAACTGAATAATTGGAAAGAAAGTGTGTTTTAATGTCAAAACAGGAAAAAAACCCCAGTCAGGATTTGAAACCTTTTTATTGGATCAGGTAAAAGAGCCTGGTCACCTTTACATTTTCATTACAACTGCAGCCCATTTAATTTCACCTTTCAATTTATTTCGGACTCTTTCTTGCTCTGTGTGAGAAACTTGTGGTCTGGGCTGTAAAGTAACAAAGGGCTTCATAGGAGAGATGAAAAGGATCAAAAGAAGGAAAAAGCAGCCTCTTTCTGAATGTTCCTGTGGATCATAACTAGCTGTAGGAGTCAGAAATCTGCATGAAATCAAAACCACTCCTTCTGAGAAAGGCACATTCCCTCTGCTCTGGGTTGTAAGTTATGCAAAGACTGTCACCCCATTCACGCTGCTGCTGGCTGCTCATCTGGCTTCCCTTCCCTGTCCTCCAAATGTTTCACTTGTGTTTATAGTGCCTTCAAAAGGGAAGCAATGCAGAGAAGAAAGTAAAACTAGCCTGGTAGGTCTGAGGTGTTGTGTGGTGATTGGCATATGGGGAGTGTCCTGCTGGCTCCAGAGATGTGGGTTAAGAGCCCTTTGTTGGTCACAAGGAGAACCAGCCGGTGTCCTGCTTCCCAGTGATGACAGACTGCGCTGCCTGGTCACCACAGCCTCACAAGAAAGCTGTGCTTGGAGTGTGTGAGCAGAGCAGAGGAGGAAAAGGAGGTGTTTGTGTCTCCATCTCACACAGTGAGGCTGGTGGCCATGAAAACAGCGCTTGGTAAGCTCAGGAGTACTCGGGATCACACCAAGGAACACCAAACCCACTCTTCAGGCACTCTGAGTGCCCAAATCTCTTTTGCCTGTTTTGGTGAGAGGATTTAAACACAGCTCCTTCATGTCCCCAAGTGTTCCTCTGGAAACTGCAGTTAAGGGGCTAAATTGAAACAGCTCCTGGAGGAGAGAAAAAGGGAAGCTTTGACCAAGTTGTTGCCAAATCTTGCTCTGAGCTGGACAGGACAGAGGCTGAAGAAGCATCTCTGACCTCCAAGAGAGCACTTCATGCCCCAGACCCCAGCTGCTCTTTCCAAGTCCTATTGGTGTGCTTTGCTGCAGGGTGGAGCTGCCAGACAGGGATCCTGAGCACAGACATATCTTGAAAGCCAAAATCTGCACCTGGCTTTGACAAGGTCCTTTTTTCCCATATTTACATTGTGGTTGACTCAGTTGCTCCCTCCTCAGCTGGTTCCTGACAGCTCCAGATCTGCCAGTTCTCTGCATGGAGAGCTGGACTTTGTGCACAGCATGCAGTGGATTCCTCCACTTAGCACTGTGGCACAGGATTGCAGCACTGAAAATAGAAAGGCTTTCTCTAAGTGAGTTGTGTAGAATCCTACAAGAAGCCTGGAACCAAACTTTGGCCCCCAGAGTCTTTGTTCAGGGCTTTGACCACAAACCCATCTCTTCTGTAAGGACAATTTTAAAATTCCATGCTGGTTTTTGTCCACAACAGGAAAACCACTGCATAACTGGCAGTATCTGCTCAGGAGGGACCTGGGATAGGCAGGACGCAGCCAGCTGGTGAAACTGCACAGTTAGCCTGCTGAGTGTCTGCTTGCCTTACAATTTCATCTGTTGAACTCTTTTCATGGGTAGAAAATCCTTCCCCAAATCTAATTGCACTGAATTGGACATAGTGCTTTTATTACACTGCAGAATTTGCTGCCGTATTGGGGTACCTGTGCAGAAACAACAGTACAGAGAATATTTCCAAATGCCCAAGGGTACACTGACCCAAGCAGGCTTTAAGATATGGTCCTAGTTTAAAAGATGAGGATTGTGCAGATGCAAAATAAAGAATAAACAAGATCTTGGCACAAGAAGGAGAGAAGAAGCACTGAGGTTAGAAAAGACCAGAGGAAACAACAGTTGCCAAAGGGAGATTGTGTCTCCCATCACGTACTCTCACTTCAGACAATATTTCATATTTGAGAAACAGCAGCATTAGGTTTCCAATTCCAATGGTTTGACTTAAATTTGATTCAAATTTCAGTTCATTTTTCTATTGTGAAATGAGCTGACCACCAGAACTCTCAGGTTCTTGCACTGTCACAGAGCCCTGGGTCTGCACAGCATTTGAGACCTCGTGGCATTCCTCTGTCAACTCAATACTTCACAGTGGTGCTGTGAGAAAGACAGGTTTTTAGGTCAAATATTGATAGACTAGAATGTACCCTTCATTATAGCTCAATTACTGAACCAATGAGTGTTAATTCCCTACATGTAGGAGGCTGTACAATGAAGCAAAAGCCAGGAAAGCCAGAGCTGAGGGCAGGTTGGTTGTGATGTGAGCTGCCAGCTCCAGAGAGATAAACGGAGCTTCTCTTTAACCCCTCTGCCCACCCCGGTGAGTCCCTGCTCAGAAATGGTGAGCGTTCTTGGGAGGTAAGATGCCTTAATAAAATTAATCCCTGATTTCCTCCCACCGAAGTCTGAAGTCATTGATGGGGATGCATTAGGATCCTGAGGATAAATGCCTACAGACACCTGGCTCATCAGCAAACAGATCCGAAGGCACAGGCAGGAGCACTTCTGGCATCCTCACCCCGGCTGGTTCTGCTGCCGCTGTCCGAGCCGAGCCGTTTGCTGACTCATCAGCTTGTGCATCTGCCCTAATTAGTCATATGCAAACACCATTGTGTTCAGGAAGTTCTCTAACGTAAGCGTGGGTATGAACTTAGAGCAGCAATAAAGGTCAAGAAAAATGACTAAGGCATCATATACTGTAACAAGGTTCTGTTATCAGCCACTAGGAAAGCGGGAAAGAAAGTGTATTGCAGACTTTTAGAGGAGTGACGCAAAAGTTTAATAAAGGGAAGGATGTGTGTGAGGGAGAGAGCATTTGCTTAACATCTCTGAAGAGCTGCTGCAGTATGAAATACTTAATTGCAGAACAAGTTTCCACTAATACCCTTCTGAAACACAGCTGGGTTTTGTTCTTTAAAAGCATTATTCTTTATTATGAGCTCAGGGTAAGCATGTTTGGCATGAAAGAAATGTATCTCGTAAGGAGACCACAACACTTACTCACAGATCCCCAGACAGTTCATGCTGGGAAGTCTGATATCTTTGAAGAATCATTTGAGCAGCAGTAGCAAAGTGTAGACTGGATTTTTCTCCAGTGACTTTTCCTCAGGGGTCACTAACACATCTCGAGCTGCTGTGTCCACGTGATTTGAAGTGAGCAATGCACAAGTGAGTCCTAAGACATCCATGCTTATAGGCACTAAAATTGTCATTCAAAGACTGACAAGATATAAAATAAAGTTTTATTGGGTAGGGTAAGGCGGTTTCTGTAGGTTACAACTGGGCAGTCTCTGGTCCAGACTGCATCAAGTGCCTCTTGGTCTTTGAAGGGCACTGAGATTGCAGTCAAAGTAAAGATGAGGCTTTCACTTTCAGCTGTGCCAGGCTCACCAGGAACCACTTCAAACTCAATCTGAGAGATCAGAGAAGCTTCAAGGGCTGCTCTGAGTTGCACCAGCCTCCTCTAAGGCATGGCAAGTACCTCTGCTATCACCACTTCACTACCAAAACTCCCCAGATGCCTTCCAGGGGCTCTGATGGGGAAGGTGGCACTGAGCTGGCCTTGTCATTTCTGCACCCACCGGGAGATCCCTCCCCACTTAACCAGAAAATTCCCTAGGGGCTGTTATGGTGACTCTGTGAACAGACTGAAAAACTGCACAGCTGCAGTGCACAACTGAACTTCTTCCTATGTTGAGCTGCCTAAACCTCATTTTGAAAGATAAAGTTGTCTGTGAGCCCTTGGGGAGGGCATCTTGATACTTATGCAAGACACTTGAGCTTGGCTCTTGCTTAGATTGTTTTTCTTCTCGAGGCTCCACTGAGCACAGAACAACAGAAATATCAGTAGTTCACAGCCACGCTGCCACCGGCTATTGTGTTGTCACAGCTCATAAGTAAAGTAGAACTGGGCTTGGTCCGTGTTTGGATGGAAAACCTTGAAGGAATAAAAGGAGGCAGAAGCACCTGTGCCTCTTCTGTGTATCTAACTGCTGTGGGCAGAAGCAATCCATTTCATACAGGAACTCCTTGTGATTGCTAACAAATGTCACAGTCACTGCTTTTTCTTCTGCTAAATAGAAAAACAAACAACCCCCCCAAACACAGAACACCCATGACTGTATGCCAAAAACAACTGCTTGTTACCTGGAAGCTGAAAATCCACAGCAGAAGTGTTAGGAAGGTGCAGTACTGAAAGACCATCACTTTGCCCTGCAGGTGTTTCTTATGTCACCACACATGCACACAGCAGCTAAAGAATGTCACTTATGCCTGTCAAAGCTGCTTTTTTTTAAAGGTATCATTACTGCTGAGCTGCAAACTGAGTAGTCTCGTAAGGTTCAGCTCCAGATGGTCATTTGAAGTCCTTGCTAGTGGGAGCCCACAAAATGCAAAGGAACCCCTGAGCTCTGTGGGGTCACTCCAGGTGGAACTGTGCCTTTCCTGCCTCCCTAGAGTGCTCACGCACACGACCCTGAGCTAAGGGTGCAGAGACAAGGCTTTTAACTTTAAATGTGAGGGCTCTGCCCCCAGTTTTCCTCTCCTTGCTCCCTCACGGCTGTATCCTGGCTCCTAATCCAAGAGGCCATGGTGTTCAGTGCCCAGGTGTTCCCTGTCCAGCCTCTCCTGCTGAGCCTCCAAGGTTAGCAGGAGACCCTGGGGCTCTCAGATGAGCAGTGCCTGAGGCCAGGCTTGCCATGGGGGGAGCAGGGAGAGGAAAATTGGATGCAGGCAGTGGGATGATGGCATTGGATGTGTGCCAGCCTGGGTGGGTAGCAGGGAAGGCAGAGGGGTCAGCAGTGCCCCGGTACAGCCCTGGTCCAGCCTCTTGGCTCTGCTGTCGGGTTTGGGAAGTTGTAAAACTTGCTCGAAATGTGCTTAATTACCTGTCGGGTCCCCTTCTGGGCTGCCCGGCCGTGGAGCTGACTGTTCCCTTTAATTAATGTGAGGTTCTGAACCCTTTAACTGGAAATGGGCTGGAATACATGTCCTGTGAGGAGTGGCTGCGGGAGCTGGGTTTGCTTCGTCTGGAGAAGAGGAAGCTCAGGAGAGGCTTCATCACTGTCTAAAACTCACAGAGAAGAGGTTGTAGGGAGGTCTCTGCTGTCGTGGCTGCAGTGAGAGGACAGGAGGACATGCCCTTAAGGCAAGACAGGGGACATTCAGATTAGAATAAAAAATGAAAATAAAAATTTCACTGTTAGGGTGGCCAGGCATTGGAACAGGCTGTGTGGGATTCACCGGACCTGGAGATGTTTAAGAGGCGCTGGGAGATGTGGTTTAGGGGCTAGAGGAGCAGTGCCAGGTGAATGCTTGGACTGGATGACCTTAAAGGTCTCTTCCAACCTCGAAGATTCCATGAGACTAAACGTCCTGGGTTTTCATTGTACTACGATACCTTTGGGAGAGGCAGCGGAGACAGGGACTGAACAAAGTTATGCGAGAAATGAAAAGAAAAGGAAATAAAGGACTAACTCGTCGCACCGTGCCCACGGGGGTGCGATTTGTGGCAGGATACGCTCGGCGCGGCAGCGAGCGGGCCGAGCGGGGATGGTGTGGGGATGGTGTGGGGCCATGCCGGGTGAACCCCGCCGGCGGGCGGGCGTTGTGGGGCCGGTGTGGGGCCGGCCGGGCCCGGGCCCGCCCCGCACGCAGCGCCGCACGTGAGGCGGCGGCCCCCGCCCAGCTGAGCGCTCAGCTGACCCCGCGCGCAGGGGCCGGGCCGCGCCGCCGCTCCTCACTGGCGCAGCGCGGGCCCCGCGCCGCCCCCGCCGCCGCTGCCGCGCCCGCACCTCCCGCAGCCTGTGCCCCGATGCTCTGAGCCCGCGCGGCCCCAGACCCGGCCAGCGCCGCCATCTCCCCGCGCCCCGTGGCGCCCATCGGAGCCGCGGCCGCCTCGCATCCAGGGAGCCGGCGGGAGGAGAAGCCATCCCGCCGCCATGGACAGCCCCGGCGGCGTCACCGACAAGAAGAGGTACCGATGCCGCGCCGCCCGCCCCCCGCCTCCCCCCCGCTCGCTGCTGCCGGCCCCCGCCGGCCTCCACTTTGTTACCGCGGCCCCCTCCTCGCCCTCTTCCCCGCTGCCCTCCCCCTGCTCCCCCGGCCCGCGGAGCGCTCCGCTCTTCCATTGCTCCTTCTCCTTCTCGTCCACGTCGCCATTTTGTCGGCGGGGGGAGCGGGCCGGGGCTCGGGGCTGGCGGCGGGGCCGGGGGCGAAGCGCTCGGTGTGGGCCGCGGTGCCGGGAGCGAGCCGGGGGCTGCTCCGCTCCGGGGAATGAGCGGGCACGGATTGATCGTGCTCGGCGCGCTCCGAGCCCGCCGTGCCCCGGCTTTGTGCGGAAAAGGGCCGGCTCGCAATCTGGAGATATAAAGATTTAAAAAATCCCCAAAAGCCGCGTTGGGGAGGTGTAAGGGGAGTGTGGGGGGGGTGGCGGGTGGACAATGTGAGTTGAGGAGTATGAATAATTCACCGAGGATTGTAAGCGCAAATTAGGGGAAGGTGGGGGGGAATAAAAGCCTTAAAAGCCTTTGTTAGGCGGTGAAGTTTAAGGAGCCGGGGGGCTCGGGTGAGCAGGTCCCGGCGGTGGGGCTTTGTGGGGGGATTAATCGCCGTATTCGCCATCTGCAGAAGGTTTGTTGATATGGATATCGATACCTTTTCTCGGCGTTTAATTATTCGAGATGAGCTCTGCCTGCCCTTCTATCCAAGGGTCATCTGAGCAGGTTAAGCGCCCTGAGTGTTACAGCGTGTAAGTTGTGCCGGGAAGGAGCCTGGCCGGCTTGTAAAATGGATGGTGAGCTTTGTGCTGAGCTGGGAGGAGGGACCGGGACAGCACCGGCTCCTCGAGCCCTGGCCGCGCTGGGATGGGGCACCAGCGGCTCTCGGTGCGCTGAAATCCCAACAGGGATGGCACTCAGCCTTTGGCTTCTCTGCTCCGAGCTGATGGCTCTTGAGAAGCCCGGGAGAAAATGTTGCAACCAAAATGATTAATCCATGCTTTGCTCTGCTGCCCTAATTTAGTGGCAGGTCTAGGAAGGGGTTTGAGACTTGAGTTCTTTACTGATACTTTTTTTTGTTGCTTATTGGGGGTTTTTGTTTCTTTTTTTCTTTTTTTTTTTTTTTCTTCTTTTGCCCTTGAGCATTTGTTATTTTTTACTTACCGTTCTGCCCCGCTGGAGGACTTTTTCTTTTTTTTTGCAATTTCCTTATCCTGGATGTAATCTGCTTTCTTGAGAATGCAAGAATCAGTATGCAAAGCTTATCCTTCCTTCCTAAAGGCAGGGCTTAAGAATGAGAATTTGCTCTTTTCTGTTTCCTGCACACAAGGTTCAAAGTTGGGAACATGTCTTATAAAAGAATATTCAGATTGCTGCTGTTGTGGGGTTTTAATGGAAAACATAAAGCTGTGTCTGTGGTGCATTCATCCTTGGGGCTGTGGATGTGCAGTTGAGTGGAGATGGCTAAGCAAAAAAGGAAGGATATGAGCTCAGCAGAGAACTTCATGGAAATATTAAGCATTTCTCAAAAACCTGGGTTGTTTTTGAAGGGTTTAGGATTGATAGCATTCATATTCAGAATACCTTGAAGGGAGAAGTCCTTTATGTCCTGTTCTTTATCACCTTTGATGATAAAACTTTGGCTAATTGTATATACAGTACACCTCAATTTTGGCATGGGTTAAGATCCTTTTATTCCTTGCCTCTCCCTCTGCTTGTGTGTGGATAGTGTTTATCTCTTGATAGTTAATGTAAAGCTTGTTGTTTACTTAATTATGTGCTATGAGAGTCAGAAAATATGGAATTTTACCAAGTTTATGTCTCAATCTTTGAAGTGAAATTTAGCTATCGCAGTATCTGGAGGTGTGGATTTTTATACTGATCTGTTGAGTCCATTTTCTGATGTGATTCCAAGCGTCTTATATATGTTCAGGGGTCAAGATTCCCTAAGAAATCAAGTCTCAGTGCCATGATTAGATATTGAATTATTTGGGTTTTAGCCATTCTTCAGTAGTTGTATCACTTTGATGTGCTCCTGGGTTTTCCCCCAGGTGCTGCAAGGACAGCGTTTCAGTGCATGGAGTGGGTGAAACAGAATTGTTTAGAGCTTTGTTTGCTCATCGGCTCTCACTTGAGCCAAACTGAAGGCTTTTGGTGAGAAGTAGGAGCTTTTTCCCAATGTTCTTTTAACAAACTCCAGCGTGCAGATGGCTGATGCAATGAAAAGCTTTTCCTCAGGTCTGTGCTATGATATTCACTATTAGCTGAGGAATTCTGGTGCCTTTTTCAGTCAATGAGCCATTTAGGGTTATGGGTTAGTCGTTACTTTTGTAGCGCCTTGCAGCTGGTAGGTAACCCAGATTCATTTTTCTAGTATGCTATAAGTCTTTATAGCATAAAACACGTATTTTTAGTGCTATAGGTGCTAAATAAAAATGGTAAGTGATTTCTGGATTATTCATTCTTGGGTCTAAAAACGGTGTAAGCCAGTGAAATTTAATATCCAGACATGAGTGCCTTGAGAGGAACTTCAGCTTTTCAGTTTCTCAGAGTTGGGCCTTGAAACTTATTTTTTAGTGTCTGAGAGGGATAATTTGGAAGACCAGGGGTTTTCTACTGGATTTCTGCCACTGAAATCCAGCTCCAGAATCTGTTTGAGAAGCCTGTATCCTGTGCTGATGGCTCTGAGGGCCAGTGGCTACCCCTGTGTTTTCTTAAACCTATGTGAGGTCTTTGGGATTGTACGTGCCACTGCTTTTGTCTGTTAATTTCTCTCAGTGCTGGGGGAACTGAGCCTCCAGTGCTGGAGTTGAAAATAAATACAAAACCCTTTTGTATAACCTGGGTGTAAGAAGAGGAGAAATCTTTCAGTAAATCTCCTGTAGAGTCTCCCGACAGGTATGGGGAAGGCTGAGTGGTTTCTGGCTCATGGAAAGTGGTTTTACTGCTTTCTGGATTTTTCTGGATTGTTTGCCTTGCCTCTGTTGTCTGTTCTTTGCACTGCCTCAAACACGAAAAGTTTTGTGATTTCCTTTTAATAAAAATGACCAGAAATGGTTTTACAGTGCCCAGTAAAGATGAAGGGGACAGCATAGTGCTACTGTCCGTCCTCATCAGCATCAAGGCACTGAAAATCAGGGAAGAATAGCTGTGGAGGATTTGCCTGCTGCAGAATTTTTCCATAATTTTGCTCTGCTGGTGCATTGGTTCCATTTATCAGTGAAGGTCTGATAATTTGGCAGTGAACTGATGGAAGCAGCAGGAGGGTTTTCTGGTTTTTGTTTACAGTCATGCTTGCTTTGCCCTTTAAAACACAGTGTCTCCAGTCTGCAGTCTGAGTCCCTTGGTTGGGGTGCCTGAAATGCCAACAACCACTCCACACTTAGCTAAGGGGGCTGGTGCAGCTGTGATCAGATGGTCCAGGCTGTCAGGGGGTCTGTAACAGGGTGAAGTGATAGTAACGCTTTTCTTTGAAGCATTTTCAAGCTTTTCTAGCAATTCAGCCTTCTGTTGAAATGCTTTTCCTTTCTGGCGTCTCTGGAGGCACATCCTGGACCATTTTTGGAAGGTGTGGGGGGGAAACAAAGGTAGCAGGATACTTTTATCAGCTTGTTAAGTCAACTGTTGGTTTAAAGGTGGAGGTGTGAAGTGGATAATCGATTTTATTCTCTCATTTAATTGCCATCCCCATCTTCTGAATGGTTTCTCTCTTATCAGAGGTGCCCATCAAGGACCTACTTAGATTAGGCTAAGGTGGCACGTCCTTTGTGAGCCTTGAGGAGCTGAGAAGCAGTGCCATGCTGTCTTCTTACTGCCACCACCAGAGAGGCCAGAGGACACCGTGCTGCTGACACGTGTGGAACACATGGATTCACCTACAGCTGCTGGTTTCCCCTGGCCGTGGTGCAAGCAGCCACAGACCTTTGTTCCTCCCTGTCCTTGAACTATAATTCCCGGGGTTTATGTGTCTGGTTCCAAGGCTCTGATTGCTGATGGTGAAGCAGGAAAAAAATTAGTCAATAAATATTAATAACACTGTCAAATGTCAGTGGTGTTGCAGTGTGAGTCCAAAACTCTTAAGATTGCACATGTTCCCTTTGGTGTGCTTCCAGCCTGGAGGACTCTTGTTGAACCTATAACAGAGTGGATTGAATTTTTGGGTGTGTTCATGTCACTCAGTACTATTATTGCACCAATTTCTGTTAGAATGCTGGATTTCAAGTAGACTTGTATGAGATTTTTGATATTAAAGGGGACATTGAATGACAGAAGCTGCTGATTTTTGAAAACCCTCTTTTTCTTTTGTACTACCAAAGAGAATTTGGCAGTATTAATTTATTCCCAAAGAGCTTTGGTGTTAGGACGTGCCAACAAAGTAATTTTTACATGGTTGGTAGAGTGTGCATGGCTAAGTAAACCCAGGAGGAAAGTCCCACATGGTTTAGTGGTGGTATACAAGAGCATCAGGCTTTTCCTGATGCTACTTCCAAGGAGATGCAAATACCAGTTCAATTACAAGATGTGTTCTTTAAAAAACAAGCAGATTCAAAACAAAAACAAATCTTGCCAGAGCCTTACAAGAAGGCACAGTAACCCATACCTGTTCCGAGCAAGGGAAGGAAAGTTCCAGATTACAAGTCATCGGCTCAACTGCACCTTTTATCTTCACATGCACAGTTATATGGGCAGGTGTTCACATGCCTCAGAAAAACCACCTAGGTAATGCATGGAAAGAACTTGGACCTTAATCATCTTTTCATGTTATAACAACCCTTTTTTCCCTTTTGAATTCGAGAAAGTTTGAGCATTTTGAGCTTCTCCTGAGAAACTTCGTTGGTATTAGAGTGGGTAGAAGAGAATGCAGGAGAATCTGAGTTTTCCACTGAGGACTGCTCTGAAATGGGAGACACAAGGAGGTTTGGTGACACTGGGGACTATAGAAATGGCCCAGGAGAGATGAGCCTTTGCACTTTAACAAATGACTGGACATTCAAGGAAGATGCAGGTTTCCAAATTGCCTCTGAACACGAAGCCTACTGAGATTTTTCTCTACTGAGATCTCTGCTGTTTAGCTTGGAACAAAAATCTCTATGAAAATTACATTCTGAAATCATGGAATGAAGTGAATGCATGCCAGCATGTGTATTTTTGAATGCAGTTTATGTAAGTGATGAACACTTCAGGGTTCTTTGATGTGGAGCCACAGCTTTGGTTGAAGCTACGCCTGCTCATACCAGCCTGGGGGTTGGGTTTGAGATTTCAGAGAAAGTGCATTGATAAAGAGGAGTTTCATCATGTGCATAATCTGTACTTTCTTCCTATTGAAGTCTGATAACACTGAGACTTGTAGAGAAATGCAGCCCTTTAAAAGCTGGAGATATTTTAGTACCAAGAAATTCAAAATGGCTTTGCTGGCACTGGAGGAGAACTGGTGCTTCAAGATGGTCCATTAGTTGTTCCTTGAAGACACCAAAGCATAACAAACTGTGTGTGTGTGTTAGCAGAGATACTGTGCAGCTTCTGTTTGATTTGCTGTAAACAAATGCTCCTTAAGCATTTTGAGAAATGTTACAACAAATCTTTTAACTCACTGGATTAAAATAGAGCCTGAACTTTAAGTGAAGAATTGAGGATACTGAATCAGCAGCACTGTTTATAATTACAGCAGTGGAAGGTTTTACCAAGCAACTTTATTTAATAACCTTTTTGACTCAATTGTAATAATCCTGGAAATGCTACCAAAAAAAAGATGAGCTGTTTTGTTTACCAGAATGTGTTCTTTCATTGTCAATCCTGAACCAAAACTAGACTGATGTCACTTCATGAAAAATTGTGCATTTCAAGAAGCAAAAGGATTTGAGGCCAAGCCTTGTTTTTGCTCACCAATGAGAATAGTAAATGAGCCGTTATGATAGAAAGGGAGTTACTAGAGGCTTACCTCCTTATGTTTGCTCCCTGCTCTCCTCCCTTGGAAGACATAAAGTAATCCACATCAAATAGAAAGGCTGCAGCCTTCACTAGCTAAACTAAAGAAAGGAATGGTTTAGCTGGAGATGGGAATTTTGGTGCTCAGTCCTTCAGAAAGGATTTTTTTCCTTGCACCCTATTGAGTCTATTGGATGCTGAGCTGACATTGCTGCAGGCTTTCTGTCCTAGCTGTTGTTGTAAATGTTTCTCTTGACTGCTTAGTGGGTCTGTTTGTTCTTTATTCATAGAGAAAAATAAAACTTGATATCTCTTACTTCTGTTCTCTTTCCCCCCCACTGTTCTTAAAACCTTTGATTACAAAATACCCTGTTAACTGAAAGCAGTTGAGGTGAAGGGATGAAACTTGGATGGAAGCAGTGAGGGAAAATGTCCAGCCTCCAGTCTTGAAAACCAAATGCAGTGAACAAAACAGAAGATATATTTTAATGCCATTATTTAGACTAAAATTACTTTATCAAGAGTCTGCATCTGTCTAAAGGTAGACCAGTTCTTTGCTAAAACATTAGCTGAGAGCCTGACAGATATCTTGGGGATATGTTTTGCATCATTTTTGTGAGCTTTGTAGAAGCAAAAGCAGAAGGGCTGAAGGGAGGGGAGCACTTAGTGTCTAGTTCTGTCAAGCCCATGTTCAGATATCTCTTTTGAATAGCTCTGATTTTTCTGTAATAACACACTTTAACTACCATGTATCTTTCATCCTGAAGGGTAAAGCACAACTAATTAAGGAAAAAATATATTCAAGGGAAAAGCCAAATAGCATAGCTGAAGAAAAAAAAATTCTTACATGTCACCACTGTCTACCATGTAGTTATTTTAAAACAGTATGTTATGATGCAAAGGTAAACTGTGAGTGAGTTACACTGTGTAGTAAGACATGATAGAATCACTTCACCATGATCTAAATTAGAAATGACAATATTTAAGCTTTTCTTTTCCCTTCTTATTCACATTTTCTATGTGGGGAGGTAGTTGGGGTTTCAGGTCAATTCAAGGCCAAATCCAAATGATGGATAATCTTGTCAGTGTGGTGCTGTGCTCGGTTCAAGCCTTTAAGGCTGTGCTGCTGGCTCCTGTGTGCTGTGATTTGTCTGCAGGATGGGTGTTTATATGGTTTGTGTGTAGGATGGGTGTTTATATGGATTTTGTGGTGTGACTGTAAGACTTCTCTAGGTGAGCTGACAGAGTCTCCTCTTGCTGCCTCTCCCCACTCCCATTTTGCAAATGCTGGTGGCTTTCAGAGTATTTGTGCTGCTGAAGCTAATCCAGGCTGACCTGCCTGCTTGCTCTCCTGATTTGCTAGAGTTTTATCAGTTAGGGGTTTGTTTTGGTGGTAGTCAGGCTATGGGAAGTGCCTGTAACTACCCTCATGTAAAGAAAATGGTTTAATTTGATGTGTTAGAAAGAAATTCACAAAGGAATGAATTCTAATAGTTTACATACAGTGGTGGTGTTTCTGCTTGGATGTTAAGTTAGTTTCTGCAGTTAAATCTCTTTTGAATCATTTATATTGTATGTAAGGAATTTCTGAGTTCTTTTCCTGAGCTGGATTAGTGGGCTGTGATGTTCATTAATTCATGAAGAGCAAGACTTTCTTCTGTGTAATCACATGCTTCTGATTACACACGAGGTTTGGGTGTGGGGTTTTTTTTTTCCCTCACAAGAACTCTCCACAAAGACTATAACATTAGAAGAACTAGTAAATAAAATCAGCCATAAAGCAATAATACTTTAAAAGGAAATCACGTCAAAGCAAGGTGGGTCAAAGCTGTAACTCCAAGCTCATGGAGAACTGGCAGCTGAGAGACTGCAGTAATTCTGCAGAGCTGCAATAGGAGGAAGGAGCCCCTCCCAGCCAATTTGGAAAAAGTTTGCCTGCTGAGGGATGAACAGTCTGGGCTGCTGGTCAGGACAGACAAGTGTGTCACTGCAGGGCTGGGAGGGAGAGGGAACGGGGCTGTCAGGGCTGCCTGCCACTCTGGGCCATGTTTGTCTCCAGACTGGATAGGTGGTGCTAACACTGCAGCTCTGTCCCCCCTCACTGAAGATGATAGCTCCTTAGCTCCCCAAATACCTGGATAACTGGATTTGAGTGGTCTCTATTTCATTATAAACCAGTTTTTCATATGAAGTTGTTGCCAGAGCCATTCCACTGTTTTAGTTTCTCCGTGCTGAGTGCTGGGCTTGCCTGGGCTTTCTTTCCACGGAGGAATAATTTAGCAGGTATCATGGCTAGCAGGCCTGGACAAAACACAGATCTTACAAACAGTGGCAAAGCCAAGTGATCGTGTATTCAGCAGTCAGGAGAGTAGAACTTTGTTCTCACACTCTGGCTGTTGTAAGAGGGGTTGGTGGGACATGCCCAGGGCTGAGCCATGCACACTCCACATGGACACAACTGGTTATTCTGGGTGTTCTGCAGGGTATGGCTGCAAACCAGGAGCTGCCCCTGTGTCCAGTTCAGCTGTGCTGCCAGAAATGCCTGGCTTAATTAGGCTGGGCCTGAAAAGGTGACCAAGTTTTATACCAATCACAGGAATGAATTCAGCCTTAAATGTGAGACCACTTTCTAAAGTTCCAATACCATCCTGATGTCTTGTACTTCTATATATATTACTGTGTTTTAATATTTGCAATTTTTTTGGTGTAATGAAGAAAAAAATGAAGCTGTGTTATAGTGGATATAGTTTTTATGACTCAATTTCTAAGCCAGGTGTTTCCCAGAGTAGTTTTATAGTCTGAGAGGAGAGATTGTTCCTGCCATGGGAGTATTATCTGAATCTTTTACTGGCAAATTATGGCAATTCATGGCAGAGCTGAAAGCTAGTTAAAGTTCAGGAAGGTTTATCAGATTTGAGGCTGGTTAGGATTGCTTGTTTCCTACATTGGATATTTCTATGAAACTTTAGGAAAAAATAATGTGATAAATACAAAGCCACTTGGTTGAAAAAAAAGCAAATCTAAAGAGAAAAATGTGAATTTCTGTCAGAAGATATTTATATTTTAGAATGTTCTCAAAACCTGTATCAGGAAAGACGAGCCTGGGTTAATTAACTGTGCACAAGTTATTTTACATGGGAACTGAGAATACCTGTAAAGTAAAATGTACCTGATTATTATTAAGTTTGGATGGGAGAAAATCTGTAACCATAGCAAAGTGACATAAAGGAAGCCTTGATTTATTTTTTTTTTTTGTTAATCTAATATTATGTACACCTTATACAAGTTTGCTTAACACCATGTGGTGATTTTAAAAGCTACAAGGAGACAAAGTTGACTGCTACATGTTTTAAGTTCTATCCATTGACCATTTTTAATCTAATTATTTTCAACCAAAATGTACCAGTTACTGGTGGTATTTTCCAGGGTGTTGATTTGTTTGTTTTTTTGGTCTATTTATTAGGTTTTCAATCAAGGAGATGAAAAATTTGGGCTGCACTTAGGCAGTTGGGGGCTCACTTGTAGGAATCTGCTGTGGAGGGGTCTTTGGGATGGTGTGGGGAATGAAGTGTTGTTTGGGAGATGCTGTGGCCCATGGTTTGTATGACATGATGTCAGGAGTTGCACACTCAAGCAGAGGCCAATATTAACATCTGCAACTGGTGGCCCTGGGTTGCTGCTGGTGCTCTTTGCTCTCAAGGCTGTTGGGCATATTCTTGCTGTAAAACTATTTCTGTTCATCATGATTTGAGGCAGTGAGTGGGAGTCTGGGTTACATCCTTCAGCTGCAGTGAGTCCTGGTCATGAAATACCCTTTTGCTCTGGGTCTCTGACTCAAATATCTTTTGGAGCTCAGATTTTATTCAACTATTGCATGTAAACATCTCTATATATAAGAAGTGGTATTGGGTTTGTAGGGGTCAGTGAAACTACTTTCAGTGAGCTCTGATGGATAATGTGCTTATGATTCTCTGCTTCTGTATTCCAGTGGTAGAAATACAAAATGGAAATGAATGTCTGGCACTGAAATTGTGCAGGAAAAATGAGACCTGCAAATGCATGCGATTTCCTGTCCAGCACTGGCATTTCTGATATTTTCATTGCATGCATAATCCACTCGGCTGCTGAGGTTCTCTTCAGGCTCCTGAGGTGTTTTTTTTCCATGCCAGACTGACAGCAGAAGCCTGCAATACAGCTCTGAAGTTTAGCGTTTGTTTTAAATGGAGCTTGGCTCCTTCTCTGCAGAATGCTATTTCTGCTAAGAAGATCATTTACTCAGGGGCAGTTCCAAAAGAATGGATAAGAGAAGTGATATGATTTGTTTAAACTGATTTTGTAGCACTTCACATCTCACTGTTTAAAATCCCCTTCCTTTCCCTCTGGTCGAGAGAGTATTCACTTTGGATATACATTTTCTTTACAGGAATTCAGTGTCATTTAATTGACTACACAGAAAATTGTGAGTAGCTGTACATGCTGATGTGTGATTTTTTTATTTACTTTATGCAATTGTAACCGAGCTTAGAGTAGTTGCAATAGTAAAGATTTTTTTTTTTTTTTTGTAGTTTGGTGGCATTTCCGTGTTGAGGCAACAATGACTTCACTTGGTAATTAAACCTCATTTGTGAAAGACCTTTTCCCTATTAATTTGACCATTAAAGAAACGCTCTTTGAAGCTGGTAGTTAATCTTCCTATTTAAATGGCTGGGTTTTACTCAGATTGGTTACAGCTTAGGTTTAAATAGCAGCTAAAAATAGCCAACTGTTGTGCTGTACAGTTTAAACATCTATCTATAGTAGTAGCCTTTCTAGAAGGGAAACACATAGTAAAAGGGAGAGGAGACACTGCCACTCAGGCAGCCCCGGTTGGTTCCAACATCCCCTTCTCCAGCTGGCAGCACTTGATGATCTTACTCTGGGATTAATTTTTAACAGCAAGCACTATAGGCTGAATTTGAGCAGTGTTTAAGTTGGTAATTAATAATTCAATGGTTGTGAGAAGTTTTGACTGTTCCTGCTGAAGGCTGCTGCCAAGGGTGCTAAAACCTGGCAAAAATCTGGAAACTACCCAAAATATTTTCAAGAACATTAGGCTGTCAGAAAGACAAGGGCTGAAATCCCAACTTGTGATATTAGTCTGTTTTCATCTCTTGAGTGCCCTGTGTGATTCACACAAGCCTGACAAACCTGTGGACTTGAAGTGCTCAGCTTGATTGCCAAAGCCAGGGGAGTTTTAACTTAAAAGTGTCTGCAGTTGAAAAGGAAACAGTGACAAAACTGCAGGAATCTGGGTGGATGGCAACCATCTACTTCCAGTAATTCTCTTGGGTTTTTTGTTGTAGGAACGTTTTGCAGGTGAAGGGATGTTGAATGAGTAGCTAAAAAATCAAAGGTATAAAGATGAATCTGTATAAGGCAACAGAATTGCTTGTGCTACTGTTACAGTTTCAGCTGGGATGGAGTTAATTTTCTTTCTGGTAGTTGGTTCAGGGCTGTTTTGGAGAATAATGCTGACAGCACACTGAGGTTTTAGTTGTTGTTGAGCAGTGCTTACCCTGAGTTTAGGACTCCTCAGTTTCCCGTGCTGTGCCAGTGATGAGATGCACAGGAAGGCAGGAGGGGACACAGCCAGGACAGCTGACCTGAACTGACCAAGGAGATATTCCAAACCACAGGGCGTCATGGCCAGTGTGTAAACTGGGGGAGCTGCCTGGGAGGTGCCAGCCCTGCTCTGGGATGGGCTGGACATCACTCACAGGGTGGGTGAGCAATTGCATTGAGCATCACTTGTCTGTCTTGAGTCTTGTTTCTTTCTTTATGTTGTGTCCCTCGTCATTGCAGTTACTATTTTGTTCCCATTTTTAAACTGTTTTTAAGTTGACCCATGGGCTTTACCTTCACTGCAGTTTTTCTCCCCATCCCACAAGGGTGGGACAGGTAGTGAGCAAACAGCTTTGTGGTACTTAGTTGTGGGCTGGGGTTAAACCACGACAGTTACCTTGAAATACCTTGGCAAAATAGAGTTACAGTGAGATCTGTGGTCCAAGAAAGAGGACAAAGATAAAGATTTTTTTTTTCACCTCCACCTTTAGTTTTCCACCAAGAAAAAAGGTACTTGAGGCCTGTCTTCAGTAATAAATATTTAATCAGTCAGGTTAAATAGCTGAAATATTTTTGCAGTATTGTTAAAGGTCAGACTTTTCGTAATGGCTATTTCCAGATATACCTGTATGTCAGGAGCCTCAAGCTTCTCAGACCAAGATATCCATCACTACAACAGGAACATCTGTTGGCACAGAGAAATTCGATGTGAAGAAATCTGAAATATGGGGAAATATTGTCAGATATTTTAGGCTGCCCTTCTGAGGGATATTCACAGGAATCAATGGGACTATTGTATGTCCAGAGTTTTTTACAACTGTAATTCCCATAAGTTAGTTTTCCAAAGGTCTTTATTACTATTATTATGTCAATCTATTAATGTTTCTCATTACACATAAATAGTTTTTCTCTGCTGGCAGTGGCAGGAGTAGAAGGAGAGGATGGTGGGGATGGCATACAGTTTTATCAAGTTGGTAAAAAGGAAGGTGATTGTAAAAGAGATTCTGATGGCTTATTCTGTCTTTTTCATGGATTATTAAACTTCTTCCATGTGTCAAGGCATTCGTGCTTCCAACATCCAACATGATATTGTCACACCCATGTTTCTGCACAAACTAAGCAAGGTTTTGGCCGCTGTGGGTGGCACAGCAGGGGAAGGACTGAAAACATGTTTTTTGGGTATGTGTTTGCTAACACTAACGAGGGGAGATACAGATTAGATATTGGGAAGAAGCTTTTTACTCTGAAGGTGATGAGGCCCTGGTGCAGTTTGCCCACAGCTGCCCTGTTCCAGTGTCCCAGGCCAGGTTGGATGGGGCTCTGAACAACCTGGGATGGTGGAAGCTGTCCCTGCTCATGGCAGGGGGGTGTAAACTGGGTGATCTTTAAGGTCACTTCCAATCCAAACCATTCTCTGATTTTTTGAATCTGTTTCTTTATGTCCCAGGGATCATTAACTCATAAATTGCTTTGCTCTATAATTTGTGGTACCTCTCACAAGATGTGTGCTAAGTAAAAAAGACTTTTGCACAGATCCACAGGCTTAGCAACATGAATTTGGCAATGGTAGTAGATGGCTTTTGAGTCTTGCTTTACTTTTTAAAACTAATCCCCAAACTGCCTTTTTATATCTCAAGCGAGTGCAAAATGAAGACATGGTGCCTTCAGAAGGTGTAAATGTATAAAAACAAAACTGGACAATAATAGTGCGTGGTTTTGTATTGTTCATTTTAAAATAAAAGCACATTTATTTCCTGAGGGACCACAGCATCACTGAGTTCTTGTTAGCAGGTGTGAAACATTTGCAGCTCCCATGTGAAAATGTTTAGTTCAAAACTCATCTGACCAGATGCATGAGGCAGAAGTGACCTGGTGTGGGTGTTGGGAAAAGGGGGAATTCTCCCTTTTACTGAGAGTCTTTAACTATTTCAGTGCTTTTTCTCAGTGAGCTGTTCTTTACATCTTTACAGAGGCAGTGGAAGGAGAATGAGGTATTGCTTTCCAGTAGAGGGGAGACTCTGGAAGGGGCTTTTCTGGAAAAAGAGTGAATCATAGAATCATCAGAGAATGGTTTTGGGCAAGGGGCTTTCTAGCTTGCTTGAAAAGCAGCATATCTCGTGTTAAATGAGTATCCTTGCTTATCTGACCTGTTAGGTGGGCTTTGTAAGGATAATAAAAAGGAAGAACTTACATGTACATGAATGTACATGACACGTGGTGCTGGAGCACTGAGCTGGAAATCACCTACTCTGTAATTTGTTAAATGGACTTGAAGGGTCAGGATTTGGAGGCTGGAGAGGCAGCACTCAAGGTATGAGATAAGCAGGAAAGGTTCTGAGTACAAAAGTGTCTCTTTAAGACTCTGTGGGTTTGAGTTTAGTTCTGGCAGAGCCCAGAGGGGCAGAAGTCGATACAAAGAATTACACTTGCTCTTTTAAACGGAGTCTTTACATTATTCAGCTTGCACAACTGATTAGACACACATCAGAGAGAGCTACGTTCCCTATACTACCCTGAAACTTTGTTTCTCTAGGATCAGCTCTGAACGGAGGAAAGAGAAGTCGAGGGATGCAGCGCGGTGCAGGAGGAGCAAGGAGTCGGAGGTGTTCTATGAGCTGGCTCACCAGCTGCCCCTGCCGCACACGGTGAGCGCGCACCTGGACAAGGCGTCCATCATGAGGCTGACCATCAGCTACCTGCGCATGAGGAAGCTGCTGGATGCTGGTAAGGGAGCAGCAGGGCACTGCCTGGGAGTGGTATGGAGAACAATCTGTTTGTAAGACCTGTCAGCAGTAAAAGAAATGAATGCATTGTTAGCTGTGTCCTTTCTCTGGGAAGGTGGGAGACCTTACAGTAGAAATCAGCTCTTGGCAATGACACAAGAAAAATCCACTGTTGAATAGACTTCTTTTTTTCCTTTCTATTCTGGTGATCCTGGTTGCCTCATCACAGCTGTAGTGCCCTTTTCAGTCTCATTTGACCCTTCTCCCAAAGTTAGATTCTTTCATTTAAACCTCTTTTTCCCCTAAACTTGTTTGTTCCAGCTGTGCTTTCTTGACTGTAGGGAATTGGTTCAGGCTTGGCTGAGCTAACTATAGTTGTGTCCCCTTCATATAAACTGCAAGGAAGTTTTGTAAATTGTGTTTCTGTGATGTGCTCCTCCGGAAGTGAAGTCAGCTGAGGATGTGTTGTCCCAGAAAGCCCCTGAGAGAAGATTATAATGCCTTTTTGAGATGGGTGGTGAATTTTTTGCCACATAGACCTGTTCCTTAAGGTGGAAGGTTTATTGGTGAATATATAACAGCACAGAGGGTTAACCTCACTCTGATTTTCTGTGATTTCTGATACCTTTACTAGAGCTTGAAGAATTGAACTGATCATTTATCTAAATGAGTTATACTGGTTTTGAATGGTCCTGCAAGATTGACTCCTTGCAGACTCGTGCCAGAAGTCATTCCCGCTGGTAAGTAAAGAATGGCTGGTGTTTGCTTAAACAAAAATGTGTGGCTGCTTGCAGGTGAGCTGGAGACAGAAGCCAAAATGGAGAAGGAACTGAACTGTTTCTACTTGAAAGCTCTTGATGGCTTTGTCATGGTTCTGTCTGAAGATGGGGACATGATTTACATGTCTGAAAATGTGAACAAGTGTATGGGACTCACTCAGGTGAAATACTGACATTTCCTAAGACTGTTTCAAAAAGCTGTTCCCTTTTATTTGTATGTGAAGTTAAACACCCATATACCTCCTAATTTTTGCAGTTTGAGTTGACGGGGCACAGTGTATTTGATTTCACTCATCCGTGTGACCACGAGGAGCTGAGAGAAATGCTTACACACAGAAATGGTGAGAAAAAAGAAAAAAAAAATCAATTTAATTTACTTATGGGTAGTTTCTGTTGGCATTAATATAGTTGGATATCTGCCAGAAAATGGTGTTGGGTTAAAAAGCTAATAGGTTTTTATTTCTTAATTCTCAAATTGAACCTCATTGAGAGAACTAACAACGGGAATAACCAATGTTTTGGCTATATCCTAATTGTGGAGACTTCATTAGGATTCTTTAATCTGACAAAATTAATTACTAAAATGGAGTTCCTGAGGGTTGAAAGGAAAGAATAAGTGCCTACAGGAAATTAGAGGTAGGTTGAATGAGAATGATTTTAAGCAATTACTGTAGAGGGACATGGAGAAGCTCAGTTGGTGCATTTGTCTTGGTGTGGCCTTGCCTTTACAGCACAGCTGACAACAAATGCTTTCTTCCAGAAATCTGTGGTTGTATACCCAAGACAAAAAGAAAAGATACTGTGCTTCAATTTTAGGACACCAAAACACTAATCTGGGAATATTTAAACAGCCCCAAAAAAGGGCTTTGGGGTTGATGCTTCTCTGCACCTTTTCATTGGTGCATGAAATTGGTATATTTTCACATTCTGGCTCTTCTTTTCTCCATCTGAGGGAGCAGAACACCATGTTTGCATGTGCTGTATGCTTTGAAATTTAACAATTGCCCATTAATTACGGCTTTTATGTCCTCTAAAGATTTGATAAAGGCTATAAAGACTTGGCAGCCTGCATGCCTCCAAACAAAGCTGCTTTACTCTGTAGTTAGAAACCTAAAATCTGACCTCTCTACTTCCTCTCTCATCAGATGAGGGTTATATGGACTCTGAATTCAGATAGTGATAAATTAATAAACCTGACCTCTGCTTTCTTTTAGCACTGTATATGTTGTGTAATTCTTATGTTGTCATCCTAGTTAAATTCTGTGGAAAGAAGCTGATAAGATACCATAGCATTAAGGGCCCAACTTTGATTTTGTAAGCATTTTGTAAACTTACCTGCCCCTAGAATTGAAGTATGTTTCTAAGGCTAGATTAGACTTCTCCCCCTTTGGAATTACAGTAATGTATCTTGGGGGTGGGGGAACAATTTCCCTAAAGCAGTGTAAAAATCCTGGTTTTGTTGCAAAAGGTTATTCTTAAAGATTTCATATCACTGAGTTTCATGCAGACCATCTCAAGCATGTCCAAATTGGCCAGATTGGAATCAGATGTCTGGAAAGCATTATTACAAAAGCTCTTTTGCAAATGACATTGGCAGACAGAAGTCTAAATTACAGTAGTAATAGTACATTTTTATATTTATTAGTATTCCCAGGTTGCCTTCTACTGCAGCTCTTACATCAGTGGAATTATTTTGGTTTTGAATGGAGTATTAAATATTCCCCTTTGGGACTGTGCAAGTGAATATAAATGCAATTGGCAGAAACAGAACTGCATTCTCATTTTATGAAGCTGCTTTTTAAACTTTCAAAGCTGGCCATTTTAAAAAATAATGTCTGGTGCTGAATCAGACTTGAAAGTTGCTCCATCTTTTACAGCTGCTTCTCAAAGCAGAGCCTCATGCATCAGGACTTGGAACAGCGATGTTGTGCGATCTTCAGCTATTTTGAGATTGGTTTAACTCTTAAAACTTACTGAATTAAAGAAGTTTTTGCTGCTTCTGTGAATTCTGCTTTAGTTTCTCCCTCACTTCCTCCACTATCAAGGTTGTTTTAAAATAGCATAAAATATGAGCCCTTTAGTATTTTCCCTTTGCTAGAAGCAATAAACAAATTAGCATGAGGGCTTTAACATTTTTCTAATTAATTGTGTTGAGCCAGTAGCTGCAGTTGCAAGCCACCATGCAGAATGTCACATTGTCTCATATTGTATAAACTTGTATCAGAAGTAAGCTCATGTGTTCTAAACTTTCCCCTCTGCCACCATTCGGTCCCTGCTCTTCAGCAAGCCTCAGCAAACTGGCTCTTCCACTGCTCCTTCTCCTGGGTGCTGCATTTCCTCCTTGCACACATTGTGAGCTGCTTGCAGCTCTCCTGATAGCATCAGTTACATTTTCTTTGCCCACAATAGTGTAACTAGTAGTTACGTTATTGTGGGGGCAAAAACTTAATTTAGAGCCTGCTGGTAGCAAGTGAGGCTGAAAAATAAGTGCTGCAACATTGATTTATATAGGGTTTCTCAAGTTTTTTCTTCCCAAGAATGTTAATAATGTGTTTAAAAACTTGGTTCCTGTTTAGTCCAAGAGTGTAAATCACTGTAGAAATATTTGTATGCATATAAACAGCTGAGTTGTTAATTTTGAATTGAAAAACTTGCAGTCCTGAAGAACAACAAACCCAAAAGGTGCTTGGTTTGAGCCTCCTCATAGTGAGTTACTGATGCATTTCAGTGGAAACCACCTTGATAGGGCTTCTTATTCTACATATGTTTTTCTTGTCCTCTGTCACAATTTTAAAATATATTGAATTTCCAATTGGTCTCTCCTTCTTCCTGTTCCTTTTTCCTGAAATCTGGGAGTGTGCAGTTGGCTGCAAATACAATCCTGACATTAAAACATTGAAACTGCATCAGGACAGACAGAGAGGGCTGGGATTGTTCACCCAGAAGAAGAAATGGCTCTGGGGAGATCCTTGAGTCCCTTCCTGTACCTGAAACGACTCCAAGAGAGCTGGAGAGGGACTTTGGACAAGGGCTTGGAGTGACAGATAAAGGGAATGGCTTCCCACTGACACAGGGCAGGGTTAGGTGGTTTTTGGGAAGGAATTCTTCCCAGGGAGGGTGCTGAGGCCCTGGCACAGGGTGCCCAGAGAAGCTGTGACTGCCCCATCCCTGGGAGTGTTCCAGGCACGTTGGGTGGGGCTTGGAGCAACCTGGGATAGTGGAAAGTGACTCTGCCCATGGCAGGAGAGTTGGAACTAAATGGTCTTTAAGGTCACTTCCAATACAAACCATTCTATAACTCTATGAAACTTCAGGGTGGGTTTTTTTTGTCTTGATAGTAAAACTTGCTCTGAAAAATACCATTATCAGAAGTGATATTTGGTGGATGAATCTTTTTAGCTTATTTTTTGGGTTTTCTCTTATTCTTAGAATTCTATAACATGTTTGTAGAGGTTTTTTAATGCCTTTGGAAAATTATCCAGGTGTTTTAAAAATTGGTTTGCTGTTTGCTTCTGCTAGGTCCTGTGAAAAAGGGCAAAGAGCAGAACACGGAGCGCAGCTTTTTTCTCAGAATGAAGTGTACACTGACTAGCAGGGGAAGAACAGTGAATATAAAGTCTGCTACATGGAAGGTAACTAATGCAAAGGAATATTTGCACAGTTTGGCAGCTTCCTCTCCAAATGTCATAACACTGTATTTCAACATTTTTGCTTCATGTAACGAGCTTGAATTTCACCAAGTACTTTATAATTTAATGATTGTGTTTCATTATACTGAATTTTAATGTTGAATACATCACAGAGGTAACTGAAACAATGTTTTAAAATTAGTTTTTCAAAACACTTTTAATGAATTTTCCATTTTAAATTAGAGGTCATTTACTTACAATTATAATTACCAAATATGTTTGCATAAAGCCTTCTCTGGGAAAAAAGTACTTGACATCACTTATGCTGATCCCTCATTTCTTTTGATTTGTCACTGAAAATGTGATAGTTGAGGTCTCTCTGAAGGACTTCAATGCCATTCTTTTGAAGCTGCTGGCTCTCCCTTTTGTAACAGTTGGAACAAAAAGAGGCCAGCCTGATAACTTTCTGCAGTGAATGCATTTTCTCCTCTGGACAAAGTAACCTTTTACTGTATCCAGTGGATTATGGCTCACGGTTCTCTTTTATGATTTGAATTTGATTATTCTGGATCAAACAACTTCTTTGCTGCTCTCTGTGAACTATTTCTGCTTCTATGGTTAAAAGAAAGCTCCACAAAATGCAAAAGTTCCTGTCTGTTGAAGAATGTATTTGATCTGTCATCACCTCTGCAGAATATCTAAAATGGGGGTTGCTATTATTACCATAACTTTCAGATTTAAATTGTGGGTACCTTTTGCTGAGACAGCTGCTCATCAGAGTTGTCATTACTGTGACTACAAAGAAGAGTTCACAGAACTGCAGCAATGTCTGATGTTGCTTCAGCCAGTGCTGAGGAAGGTGTTGGGCTGTGAACTCATCCCAGAATGTGTGGGGTGAGGAGGAGGAGGAGGACACTGCCCTGCTCCAACCATCCCTTTGTCACTGTCCCCTTGGCTCTGGGTGTGCTGGTGGATTGTGTTGTCTGACAGCCCAAACCTGGTCTCTTTGTAAACTCCAACTCCCCTGTAGGTGCTGCACTGCACTGGCCACATCCGTGTGTACGACACGTGTGGGAACCAGACTCACTGCGGATACAAAAAGCCTCCCATGACCTGCCTGGTGTTGATCTGTGAACCTATTCCTCACCCATCAAACATTGAGGTCCCCCTGGACAGTAAAACGTTCCTCAGTCGTCACAGTCTCGATATGAAATTTTCCTATTGTGATGAAAGGTAATATATGAGATTTGTACTGTAAAAAGTCATTAATTTGAAATATTTGCAGGGCTGGTACATGTTGGCTAATGTTTGCCTTCTCAATAATTTAATTCATCTTGACAGTGCAGTGATTGATGAAATACTTGGGCTTTTCCTAACTGATCAGGATTTCTTAAAAGACAGATTTTTAGATCTAAGGAGGATGCAGGGTTATTACTTTGGAATAACGAAAGGGAAAGAGACTTTTTATGTGGGCAGACATGACAGGACAATGGCTGTAAACTGAGAGAGGGCATGTTTAGATTAGACATTAGGAAGAAATTCTTGATGAGAAGCTGTGCCTGCCCCATCCTTGAAAGTGTTCCAGACCAGGCTGGATGGAGCTCTGAGCAATCTTCTCTAATGAAAGGTGTCCCTGCCCATGGCAGAGGCTTGGAACAGGTCTTGAATGTGCCTTCCAACCCAAGCCATTCTGTGATTCTATCAATAAATCCTTTGCCTTCAGTTAACTGCCTCTTCAAATTGGTCTTTGCTATATTGGCAGTGATTTAAATTAAAATGAAAAGATTCTTCCAGGAAACTGGAAATGCATTCTTCTTTCCACTGAAAAAGCAGGATTTTAGATTGGTTGAAGATGGGGCATTTTGGTGACTGCAAAGAGTGTGCCTGTAATACTTGTCAGATGTGTTTTATTTCTACTGCTTCCCCCTCCTCCCTTCCTCAGGAGATCAGTGTCTGCTTTCTTCTACCAAAAAAAACCCAGACATTCAGCTGTACTTTCAATGCAATACATCTGCTGTTGAAAATTAGATTTTGTGTTCTGGTGCAAATCAGGGGTGTAGTCAGACACATCAGACTGATTTTCCTATCCTCTGGGAACTTAGCTTGATAAATTTGATAAATGCAAATGAAGGAAATAGTCAACTCAAGGTTTTTGTTTGGGGTCGATTTGTTTCATTTTTTTTGGTTTTAATTTGGTGTCATTTGTTACTACCCATTTCCTTTATAACAAAAGTGAATTTCTAGTTAGTTGTTGCAGTTAGATGCAGAAAGAGGTTGCTGCAGGTAATTTCTGACCTCTGCAGTAACAACCTTTCTAGGACTATAGTGTCACATACAAATATTTATTTGGTCACATTCTTCATCTGGAATGGGGCAAAATACAAACACTTCCCTGGTTAGCACTGCCCTCTAGAGACTGAAGAAATCCCCTTTGCCTTTAAAGCAAGTAGTGCTTGAGTGGGAAGAGTAAAACTGATTCCTGATTTCTCTTGGTGGCAGGATTAAAACCATTGAAGTGTATCTTTTTATTTTGTTAAATTCTCATATTTGCCTAAACTACTCTGTAAGTAACTGGTCTACCTTGATGTAAAAAAAAAATGTCTAAAAAGTGGGGATTTGTTTAATCCTATCCCCACAACATGATTTATAAATACTCAGTGAGAAGTAAAATCCTGTGCCTGCTGAAATTTCTCTGTTAAAGAAGCATCAAAATAGCAATTTATTTCAAAATGAAAAGTTCCAATAAACCAAACTGCTGCTGATCTTAAGGTTTTGCTAGATGTGCAAGCATCCAAATGCTCTGGTATTTGTGCTGGCCCATGTCTGCTTTCATGTAGCAATTTTTTCCCTTGTTTTAAAGAATTACAGAGTTGATGGGGTACGAGCCAGAGGAGCTCCTGGGTCGCTCAATCTATGAGTACTATCACGCACTGGATTCCGATCATCTGACCAAAACACACCACGACAGTAAGTGAAAACTGAATTTAAAGCCCTCAAACTGCAGGAGATGAGAGACAGCCCTGGGGGAAAGCAGCAGAAGAACGAGGGCTTTCTTTTAGTTGCAATGAATACTGACCTCAAACAGTTCAGGGGTTTTTCTGCCTGTAATTAAAGCTGGTGTCCTTTCTGCTTTTAGTGTTCACAAAAGGACAGGTGACAACAGGACAGTACAGAATGCTGGCCAAACAAGGTGGCTATGTCTGGGTTGAAACTCAAGCAACTGTTATATACAACACTAAGAATTCTCAGCCACAGTGCATAGTGTGTGTGAACTATGTGTTGAGGTAAGTTGAGTGGACTTCAGTGTTCTTTGTAATCATTTTTACTGAAGACCAAGGCAGATTGTGATGGCACTGATCCCCTGCTGAGTATGATGTTACTGTTCCCTAACTGGGAAATTTTTCTTAAAATACTGCCAGTCCTAGGATTAGAAATTATATTTGAAAACAAAATGCTTTTTTGGTCTAGTGATGTCAGTAGATAATCTCTGCAGGCAAATGAGTGTAGAACCAGCCTCTTCTGTGTGATTGGAAGCACTTGAGCATTTGTGTGCATTCTAAACAACTCTCTAATCTTTGTCCCAAGTCTGGAGCAGCTAATTCCATTAATAACTGTCATGGAATCAGAGCAGGAGTAGTGGTGTCATTCTCAATCCCATTTATCTTTTTCTTCCTTAGAACTCCTCTTTCAATTAAAGCTTCAGCTGAGGGCAGACGGGTTGACTATTATTTTGCAAGTGTCTAATAGTCCTAAAGTAGTTTTCTCAAAACTTCAGTGAATGTCCCAATAGAAATATATCAAGATATTGCACATTCATTTAAAACAAAGAAAAGTAGTTTTGGAAATATCTAGCTTTTCTCACTTTTTAAAAAAAAATAATCTTCTTTTTCAATGCTTTCAGAAAAGCATGTTAATGTTTGTTACTTTTTTATGATTGCACCACGATTAGTGCTTGCTTTGTCTCTTACTTTTGAGGAAAGAATGAGAAAGAAAAAATTCTTAAAGCCCTTATCCTGATAATTGTGTGGGATATGTGTGGTGGGGTGTTTTTGGTTTGGGGTTTTTGGACAGGGAGAGTGGGTGGGTTTCAGCCTACAAAACTATTAAGCCAGAATTTATTCCTTTTAGTTGTTGTTTAACAGTCATCTTCCTCTCTGTCTGACAGTGGAATTGTTCAGAAGGACTTAATTTTTTCCCTTGGACAAACTGAGTGTATGCTGAAACCAGTGGAGTCTCCTGACATGAAAATGACCAAAATATTCAGTAAAGATGACCTGGATGATACCAACAGCCTATTTGAAAAACTTAAACAGGAACCAGATGCTTTAACTGTGCTGGCCCCAGCTGCTGGAGACACAATTATCTCTCTAGATTTCAGCAGTAATGGTGGGTGTGTGTTTAAATTGGAGAGTGTGTTAATTAGCAAAGTTACTGTTTTGTAGTAGATTTCATAAAGTAACCTCCCAATACCACTTGCCCAGTGGTATTTCAGCTGCTGTTTAAATTTAATGAGGTCCATAGACACACACATTACTGTTACTTAGGTTGATGGTTTCTTTTAATTTTTATAGAGTCTGATGAACAACAATGTGATGAAGTTCCTTTGTATAACGATGTAATGCTCCCCTCATCCAGTGAGAAATTGCAGAATATAAATATGGCAATGTCCCCACTACCTGCCTCTGAAACTACAAAGCCACTTCGTAGCAATGCTGATCCTGCACTCAATAGAGAAGTTGTATCAAAGCTGGAGCCAAACACAGAGCCACTCGAACTTTCTTTTACCATGCCTCAGGTGCAGGAGCAACCAACCAGCCCTTCTGATGCAAGTACCAGCCAAAGTTCACCTGAGGTGAGTTTCGTAATGTGGACATGCTGTCATTAAAATGGATGTGCTGTTGGGGCTTGTGGGGCAGATCTGGTTAAGGATGCAGCCAGGACAGGAATTGGAAATTATTTCTACCTTATGACTTCAGCTCACACCATGATCTGAAGAAACTGATAAATTGTCATAGCTTTTCATTAAAGTGAGCCTTGCAAATGTATGCAATACTATGTGATAGAAATAAGGAGAGCTTGGGATTGGTCTTCTTCATTTAGTTGGTTCAGCCATAACTTCTCTAAACAGCAAAGTAGTTGCAGTAAATTACTGTAGAGGCTACTTCCAGGTTTCAAATAACAAGTGCTTCCCTAGTGGGGTAAATTTGAATGTATACAGATAAATGTGGTTTTCTTTCCCTTTTAAATTTGTGCAGCTACAGTTTGGGATTAGAACATTTTGCAGATAATCTGTAGGTAATTATGCCAAATGATGAAATGACAGAAACCTAAAACTGTTCAAATTGTTTTCACAGCCCAGTAGTCCCAATGACTACTGCTTTGATGTGGATAATGATATGGCCAGTGAATTCAAACTGGAATTGGTGGAGAAACTCTTTGCCATAGATACAGAAGCAAAAAATCCATTCTCTACTCAGGTAATGTACAGTAACTTAAAATTCTTTATCGTCTTATTCTGCTTTTCCTTTTTAGAATGTTTTCAGGAACCCTTTATATGTAATATTTTGGTTAAAGTGTAAAATACATTTTTAAAAAATCGTAAGGATTTGGTAAAAGGAAAAGCCTTGATGAAGTCATAGCTGAGGTTTCTTCCACACTGAGAAGTTCCACCTCTTGTCTCTTCCAGGAAACTGATTTAGATTTGGAGATGTTGGCTCCTTACATCCCGATGGATGACGACTTCCAGCTGCGCTCGTTCGATCAGCTGTCCCCGCTGGAGAGCAGCTCGTCCAGCTCTCAGAGCGCAGGCACCGTCACCATCTTCCAGCAGGGCCAGGGGGCCGCGGGCAGGGCCGAGGAGGCGAAGCCGGAGCGCACGGACGATGCGAAGACGATCGTTGTCCCTTCCTCGCCCGCGCGCGAGGCCCCCGAGTCTGGCAGCGCCCCCGGCTCGCCCTACGGCGGGAGCAGGAGTCGAACTGCCTCTCCCATCAGGGCAGCCAAAGGAACAGGGGATCCCGTGGAAAAGCCTTCTCCAGGAGCACCCAGCTTGCTAACAGTCACGCTGAATAAAAGGTATCTTAAAAGTGCAGCTTAAGCCCTGGTATCTGTTCAAGGATTTAGATACAAATTCTGCCAGCTGTTGTGTGTTCATCCTCAGCGTTCTTCAGAGTAGAAATTGAGACATTTAAATTTGGGCATGTCAAATGAGTCTTTTTTCTTTTACTAGTAAACTCCCCTGAAGTTAATTTCCTGGTAGCTTTTATCTAAGCACCTCATGTAAAAGCCAGCTACTGTAAAAATTCTGTTTTACTCTTGTACTTGACGTGCAGCCTTTATAAGAATGCAGTAGATAATTTAGGTAGTTACACTCACACAATGTTTCTGGTGCTTTCCTTGTCCACTGTGTTAGAGGCAAGAGGCATCTACAGTCTGTGCTGCAGATAGCAGGTAGACAGATATCTATAAGCAATAGATATTGCTTTTCAAACTAAATGTGTTTTGTGATGGACTGCCTGTACTAGATATTTATCATATTAGAAAAGTATATTCAGTCAAACATGAGATTTGTGATATGTAAAAGATGTATCTGTACATACAAATATTCAGAATAGACTTTCCCTCACCCTTCATTCCCTTCTTTCTGTTGAAAGTGAACTGCTGAACTTTCATGCTTTTTTTTCTGCAGATTTAAAAATTTTTGTTAAAACTCATTCTGAGCTTCACAGCAAGATTAAAAGCTAACATTTGCTATGCTCATTGAAAATTATTGTTGAAATAAGTCAATTTATGAACAAAAAGTAGTGGAGTTCATAAATTCAGTTCTGTGATGTTGTATATATAAGTGTCCACAAAAGAAGAATGGCTTGAGGAAAGTAGAAACGTCTTAACAGCCTGAATCAATTTTTCTTAGATCTACTGCACTGGATGAAGAACTAAATCCAAAGATGCTAGCTTTGCATAATGCTCAGAGAAAACGAAAAATGGAACATGATGGTTCACTTTTTCAGGCAGTTGGAATTGTGAGTTTTGTTTTTACCATTTTAAAATATTCACTTTTAACCTTGCAATTTCTGAAATGAGGCATCAGTGCAGACTCCTGAGTTGAGCTGTTGGTAAGCAGAGCAATCTTGGGATGAGAGATAATTGATAGTAAAATTTACATATATATGTGCACACACACACGTATATATATGTGCTCCTCTTTAGGTTCTCTTATACTGTCAACTTTTCAAAAGTGCCTTCTATACCTAAGTGCATTTCTTGCTTTCTTTACTCTTCTGTGAACATATGTATTTCTTTAGTAGAATATGCACAAGTGTAAGACATCACATTTAAATGTGTAATTGCTATATTTATTGAATTTTTGAATTCAAACTCAGGTTTCATATTTGTCAACACTGGAGATTAGTGTTGTCATGTTTCATCCTATGCTTTTATTTTTCCATTTGGTCTGAGATTCCTTAATCAGATAACAAGATCATCTAAAGTGTGAGGGAAGAGAGCTCCTATAATAACTTAGCAAATCTCTATTACTGCCACTCCCTTTCGTGCATGCTCTCTGTAGTATTAACGTGGGCACTTGGGAGTAGCTCATCCTCGTCTGCTCTAGTTATTCAAAAGAAACTATGTAGATACTCCTAGATTTTTGTCACTTGACTGGGGGGGTCCAGCTTGTTATTTTCTGCAAGGGTACCTTGTCTGTAATCTTTGTCTCGCTGTCAGTTCTCAGTACTGTGAAACCTTGAGCTTTGCCATGGCACACTGCTCTCTCTCTCTCATCTTCACTGCAAATTCCCAGTTGTCGAGTTTTGAGAAATTTTAGTCTTAAGTCTTAATTCCTCTACTCAATGTAGCCTTTGAGCTTCTTTGTTTCTCTACTGGGCCACCTCCTAGTTGTAGTCATCTACCATAATTTACAGTGCAGGATTATTTTTCCTCTGAACTCTCCTTGATCCTGTACTAGCATTATAGTCTGGGCATAAGACAAAACAGTTTTTCTATGCTGTTTTGTGTTTTCATTTGCTAAATGCTTTGCACTTCCATGCATGTTGTTCTGCTGCTTCCAGAAGCCCTGTAAGAATTCACAACTCTGCAAGAAATATTATTGCCTTCCACTGCCCTTTTCTCACGCACAGGTGCTACAGCTCATAGTGTTGCTGATAAAATATCCAAAACAGCGTGAAATGTTATTAAATGCACAGAACACAAGCAGTTCAGTGTTAACTGCTAGAATAGTCTTCAGGCTTCTGTGCTTAGTGCCAGTTTAATGCTTACAGGTTCAGACTTCTTCCTTTGCTAAACCTTTTTCTTTTGTCTGTATCTGACAAAAGTGCTATAAATATTTTGATGGTTTCTTAGAGTCAGAAGCTGAATTTCCCTGAAGCTGGGTCTTAGTGGAGTTATTTTAAGAAGTGCTTTTGTTGTTTTGCTTCTCTCTCCACAAAGAATTTCTGGGAGGATATACAGGCCTTTGGCACAAGCAGAAGAAAAATGATGTTAAATCCAGAATACATGCTGTGCTAGGGTTGTACAAACACTTGCCACAACTTTTTAGCTCTAGGGAAGTGGGATGTGTTTTGCAAAGAGTGAAAATAAGTGAAGACCAAAGTAGAATACTACTTTAGCTTCCTAGGAAACAGGAGAATTAGACAAGGACAAGATATAGTAAGGTTATAAAATATTATATTATAGTGAGGTTATAAAATAATGCTATAAATCATTACACTGAAACAGTTACAAGCTATACTTTTCTTAACATGAAGGGCTGGAATGCATTCATGGTAAAGAAATAAGCAGCAGCAGCAATGTAGGTGATTAATCTCATAATGAACTGTAGCTCTGAGTTAACTTTAACTTCTCCTGTACAGCTGCTCTTTTGCCTTACATGGGTGTTTTATAACCTGAAAACATATGCTCTTCACTGTTCTGAGGATAATGGCAGTGTTCTGAAATACCTTCTCCTCTTTCTGTAGCAGTCAGTATCACTAACAAGACCAAACTTTGCAGATTCAAGTACTTTTGCCAGCAGACTTGATACTAAAATGATTCTTTTTCCTTCCATCCCATCTGTTTCAGTGGCAGCTTCTTCCTTATCCCAGTTGTATGAAGCCCCTTCAGCTTCCTAATCTCCATATCTTCTGTTCTGCTGTCAAAACAATATGCTAAGGAGCCATATCTGTACTAGACTGGTGTAGGACTGCATTTTCCACAAGGTTTGGGTCAGGTGGCTTGGTGGCAATAACTGGAGTGCAAGCAGAATTTACATTCTGAATGTGTAGATAGAATCAACCTACTGAGGTTCCTAACTCTGCTGCCTGCACTATTAATTCCAGTGCAGAAAGCCATGAGAGACTCCAGTGAAAACCTGATGCTTACTCACTCCAGAGCAGCAGTAATTAAATGGGTGTGTTTGTGTACATGTACACGCTAATCTTGAGCGTGGTAACTGGTGATCACCAGGATTTTGTAATTGTTTTCTGTAAGGGAAGTCAAGTCTTGAAACCTGATTCAATTTTCTGTTAAACAGTTTTTAAGTTACTGTAATTGGAAATATATTTCTCCCCAAATTCTGCACAAAATCCAATTTAAATTGTAACAATGCCACATTAGTACTTAGTGATGGGAATTTCATTTGGAAGAGGGACACTGAGAGCTATACATTATTCACTAAAAAAGATCAATTTTATTTCTTTCTAGGGGTCTTTATTCCAGCAGACAGGTGACAGTGGAGGAAATGCATCACTTGCTTGGAAACGTGTAAAGGGATGCAAAACAAACGGTCACAGTGGAGTGGAGCAAAAGACAATCATTCTACTATCAACTGGTTGGTACCTTCCTTTCCTAGGCAGAGGGGGTGGAGGGGCTGCTTGAAAAAGAACAGTCCCCAAAACTATCCAGATGTAGCTCTAGGAGAGGTTCAGCATGGTGAATAAAGCGCACTCTTTCTCCTTCCCCTCCCTCTCCAGACATAGCGAGTAAACTCCTAGGGCAGTCGATGGATGAGAGCGGACTCCCCCAACTCACGAGTTACGACTGCGAAGTAAACGCTCCCATACAAGGCAACAGAAACCTGCTACAGGGGGAAGAACTGCTCAGAGCTCTGGATCAAGTTAACTGAGCTTTCACAAAACTTGCTCCTTTTTTGGACACTGGTGAATCATCACCTAAAGCAGTCTATTTATATTTTCTATATCTGATTTTAGAAGCCTGGCTACAGTACTGCACTAATTCAGTTAGTTCAGTTTTGATCCCCTTTCTACTTATTTTGACAGTCTTTTTAATATGTTCTTTATGTAACAATAACTCAAACTCTAGTGCATTTTTATAATTCTTTGGTACATATACTTTTAAGTCCATTACATTTAAAACACATTTGCAATAGCAGCTTTGAAATATGCACCTGATTTAAAGAAAAAAAAAATATTTATTTTTTGGCTGGGGAGTTGGTCACCAAAACTTATCATTAGTAAAATGTCAACACAGGAAAAACTGGCAATACTTCCATCCTGCTTTTCATAGGTAGTTGGAAGATTTGTGCTCTCTTACTCTTTATGTTCAAGTAAGTTTTTTATGTTAATAGTTTTTATAAGAAACAACAATGCTTTGCAGCGGTGCATTGTAGCCACAATCGCACAATATATTTTCTTAAAAAAATACCAGCAGTTCCTCATGCAATATATTCTGCATTTATAAAAATTAGTTTTTAAGAAAAAATCTTTTGTTTGCCTCTGAAAACATGTTTAAACCTGGATTATGTCATTATTTTAGTCACATTGTAATATAAATTGTTCTTAAATGCTGTCTTATGCTTTTGACTTCAGTGGGTGTGGTTAGTCAAAGGAAAGGCTTTATCTGGAAAGGGCTAGCAGCATTTTCTTTTGATACGTTCTCAATTTAGAGAAAGTTTGATGTTCTTAAAGTAGTCACTTTGCCAGCTTAAAAAAAAAAAAATCCCTGCCTGTAGTTGTTGAAGTTAATGCTAATATTGTGTATGATCTTAAATCTAAATGTTCAGCTTACCCTGTGTGGTATAGGTGATATTTCAAGCAGATTGTAAAACATCTTGCATTGTTAGCAAACTTTTATCTAGTACATCATTGAGTTGCTCAATATTTTGATGTTTTGGTTTTATGCACCTTGTTGCTATTAACATCCATATGTTTTCATGTAGATTTCAATAACTTGAATATATTTAGAAGCCTTTTTATTTAGAAATATATAGTTGTCACAAACATCTTATTTTCCTATATGTACTGTACAAAACCTTCATTCACTCATTCTTTTTGCTCTTTGTGGTTGGATCTAACACTAACTGTATTGTTTTCTTACATCAATAAACTATATGTGGACCAGGCCCCTTTGGGGAGTGTGTTATCTGAGAGAAATGAGATAATTTATATTTTTGTTAGTGGTTATTGTTCATCCGTGTTCCCTTTTTAACTTAGAGTTGATTGGAAATCACTGCTTCCTTATTTTGATTGTGACATCTCTGCATTAATTATTTGAGCCTGTTCAGTACTGAAGTCTCCCAGACAGTGTTGTACTACCACTCGCCAAAGACGTTCCACTTCTCAACCTGTAATCACACCAGTGAGCAAACCTGCAGCATTTTTGTTCTGCTTTAGAGCAGAAAGAATTCATCTTTATGAACAGCTTCAAGGCTTGTCTCTGGAAGCTTTATCAAGGTAACACAGGAAAGCAGGAAAAGGTAAAATTCATAGGAGTGATTGATCTGAGATGGATTTCTATCACAAAACTCCATGATGAAAAAATTGAGCTGGTACTTGATGAAACTTGTTCCGCATTTTTGCGCTATTGACCCAGTGACTTTCCTTATTTTACTGTCATAAAACACAGTGCTACTGGTAACCCTGTGTTGTGTAAATATGGTCAAGATATTCTGTGCATTCTCCAAACTATTTTTAAAAAACTTATCTCAATATATGTAATCAATTGTTGAGTGTCACAGGAGTTACTTTGGTTTTATGTTGTAAACTTTTTGGTTTCATTGCACTGTTTTGAAATCAATGTCCTAGTACATAACTGTAACCTGTTCTCTGAAATTACTGTTTCACTGAAAGGAGCACTTTCCAAACTGCCACAAGTCTATGAAACTTAAAGGACACTATTAACAAAAAATAAGGCACTGGCAGCAGAAAATAGTTGCACACTAATAAAAGTTTTGACAGAAGTTGCACAGAGAGGCAAAGGTATGTTGGGGCAGTCAGCTGCAGCTGAAGCTTCAGGCAGAGAACATTTTCACTAGTAGTGAACATTTTTAATGCATTTTTAATGGCTAAAAGCAGCAGAGCTCCTCCCTGCCTGCTGTGTCTGGGCTGGCATTCTTTCTATGGCATTTCTTTCTGTCAGCAGTTAGGAGGTTTAAATAGTGAAGTTGGGTTAAGCCCCTGCTGTTCAGGACATCTCTCCTGCTTTAGTTCTGCATGGATTGATGTGGTGCTTCTGTGAGAGTCTTGCAGGCAGGTGAAAAGTGCAGCTGGGTTCTACTTTAGGACAGCCCCACCAAGCTTTGGGCTGGCCTAGGGTGGGGTTATCCCTTTGCACTCCCAAGAGCCAGGTCACAGGTGTTCTGCTGCTCTCTTGGCCGTGTTTTGGAGGAGCCTGACCTGTTTGGTTCTGTCAGATCCTCTTCAGTGTACTAAGAGGCAGGAAGTTTTCAGACTAAAATCTGTGTTAAAAAGAGAAGGAAAACTGAAGTGACCCATAGGATTTATGGTCATGAGCCTGCTGAAGTCAGAGAATGCCTTGGGTTGGAAGGGACTTTAAAGATCATCTTGTTCCCACAGCCCTGTCATGGGCAGGGACCCATTCCATGAGATCAGGTTGCTCAGAGCCCCATCCATGTGTCCCTGATCATCTCTGATCTTAGTGACAGCAGCTGGAGATTTAACTGAGCCATGTTTCATCTAAAAATCTCAATTCTAGCACTTTTTACTATGCATTGTAACAACATTTACTATGCATAGCAATAATATTTTGATTACTGTGATGAACTGCAATTGCTGTATTGGTTTACTGTAGGGGAAAAATAACCTAACAACCCTTTCCAAGCCTCCTGCAGACACTGAACAAGGTACAGAGAAGGAACAGTAATGGCTCTGGCATTTGTAAGAGCTTTGCTAAATGCAGATGCCAGTTTGCAAAACCTAGAAATACACCTTTCAGTTGCTTTTTTAAAAATTTGGGGTTTTTTCCATGTTAAACTTTTTTTTTGTCTGCTTAGACTCCAGGAACACAAAGTCTGATTCTACAGCTAATTTGGAGTACAAGCTTCTGGAGTAAATAACTTACTAAGTGTTTTCTTAGTGATTTTGCACACTTTCTGTGCCGACTTGCTGCCTTTCTAAAATGTTGAGGCACCATATTGGAAATGATGAGGAAATTAATGACTGTGAGGGTGATTAGACATTGGCACAGGTTTCCCAGAGCAGCTGTGGATAACTTATCCCTGGAAGTGTCCAAGGCCAGGTTTGGATGGGGCTTGGAGCAACCTGGGATAGTGAAAGGTGTTCCTGCCCATGGCAGAGTGTTGGAACAAGGTGGGTTTTAGGGTCCCTTCCCTCCCAAATAATTCTGTGATTTATTCTTTGTTGTAAAGAAGAAACTGTGGGTCAACACAGTATTTTCTCCTGTAGGTAGAACGTGCTAATTATGTGAAAATTGTAAACTGAGGAGAATTGTAAAGTTATCTTCCAGGTTTTCCTGACTACAGGAATAGTCAAGCCATACCTTGTTCAAGGCACAGTACAATTATTATTTTTGCATACAGATTTTAATTGATGTTTTAATAATCAACAGTGATGATTCTGTTAAAGGGTAAAGGATTTTTTTAAACTAGTATTTAGGATTACATAATTCCTTCCTTTACCTGTAAGTAGTTAAAATTAACTACAGCTGTAAGTCCCCAGAAATCACTTAAATGGGCTGTGCAGTAACTTGAGTGTAAGATGCTGAGTAAATAAAGGTAGCCTGGAGTCCAAAGTGCATCTTGCTAAAGTACATCTTCCTCCCACCTAGTGAGACTGGCTTGGACTTTGGTGATCTTTGGGTTAATAGAAACAATTTACCTGAGAAGCAAAAGATAATAATGTCTGTGTAGACACATTAAACTCTCCCAAAGTAATCACTGGATTAAAGAATTGTAGATTAGGGCCCAAATGAACCATCTAAACATAACACTGATGTGGGTTTTAAAGCTTAGTTTGGATGAAATTATCAGCTCTGCTTTCAATGAAGTGCAAATGTTGGGTCAAGTAATTCTGATAAATACAGGTTAAACTATTGCATATTTTATAGTAATGTTTCATAGTAATGTTTCATTACTTAAAGAGCTGTTTAATTAAGCAGCTAAGCACTGGTGGCTAAAGGCAGGATCTGTTGGCAAATGTTCTCCCCTGTTCCACTGCCCAGTGACCCTTTCCCGACAGTGCAGTGGGATCTGGGAGCATCCTGCTCTGTCAGCCAGGCTGGACAGGCCCCAGGTCACCCCTCTGTGCCCTTGCCACTGCTGCCCTGCTCCTGGCCAGGGCACACATCTCACTCCAATGTCACTGCACTTAGGCACAGTACTCACACTGCGAGTGTCCAGCATGAAAAGAAACGCCTCACAGGCCACAAGGACTTTGTAGGATTCTATTTTCATAGGAATTCCACACAAGTTGGGTATCCAGCTTTCATTAAAAATACCATGATGACTTAACTCTTGGAAAAGCTCCATTCTGGAGGACTGTGATTTTTTGATCCAAATTCTAGGAATTAATTGTCATTTTCCTTTTGCTTCCCTGTTTACCTTGAGCAAGTTACCAAAAAGTTAAAAGAGTTTGCTGCTGGATTTATACAGTACAGTAGATTTTGTGAATAATAGCAGTATTCTCTCATGAAGAAGTGGTATATTTTAATGGAATTCTTTTTTGGAACCAACGTATTGCAATTGATATTTCTCTTGAAACATTTTGACGTACTTGTGACTGTATTTCTTTTTGATTGTGTAACAGTATAAAATTCAATAAAAGAGAGGGTTTGTTTCTAATTTGTGACATTTGTGATCTTTCTGTCTATCCTCTTTCCCTATTGTAAAAGGTGGAGATTACTTTAAAGTGAACTAAAGCCCTGTGCAGAGTAACAAACTCCTTGCAGGTTTGAGATTTTACTGCCTGCTGTCAGAAACATGGGCATCAAGTTTATATAAATATATAATGTTTATATATCAGCTGAATCCTATTCACATGTGGTTATCCCACCTGAGTTAAGCAGATCACAGGCATGAACAAAAGAGATCAAACATGCAATTTAACAAGTCAGATTTGAGGATGGTGTAGGTTTTCCTGGAGGAAGCCAAAGAGAGAGCAACAGCTACAGAGCCAGAGGGACAGAGGACATTTATGGAGCCTCTGATTAATCACAGCAGGAAAGCCCTTAGTGACAAAACACAAACTCCACATTTGAATCCACGCTCACGTCTCCAGGTGATTTCAGTTGCTGTCGTTGCACACAAGAACTTGTGACCTGCTGTCCTGTTAAATCAATGCCACTTTTCCCCTGCACAGCTTAAAAAGCTTCTGCAACATTTGTGCTTGTTGGGAAGTCTGAAAGCAGGAGGCTTGTGCCAGTAGAGTATCATCCTGTTACTAACAGCAGGTTTGTACATAATGAAGGTGAAAAAAGCTATGAAATAAAATATATTCATGATTTATTTTCATGCAATTCCATGAAAACATTATTTCTTTTCATGTTTTCAACTAGAACATGTGTTCTAATGCAATCATATAAGGTATTAAAAAAAGACTTGTTTTGTGCCATATGCACCTGGAGTACCCCATTATTTACATCAGTGCAGGATAAATGGCTTTTGAACTGCAATTTATAAACTAGGAATTAATAGAGCAAGTAGTATTTCATCCTTTTGTTTAGCAGTTGAATATGAAGAAGATACAGTAACCAACACACTCTTCCTCACATCATTATTTTCTTTTTTTAGTTTGAAGGTATTAATTGTACTAAAATGTACTAATAAACAATCCGAAGAAGCACTGAAAACACAGTTGATGAAGAAGAGTATTAATTAGTCTAAAAATTGCTACTGTAATAAATTGTATATACCACATCAGGGGAATTGTACAGAGAGACCCTGTTACTTGGTTTTATTCTTCTGCATTTTGATTCTTTATGTGGTACCCACACTTCCTGCAAGGGAAGACTTAGGGCACGTTCACATGGGCACAACAGCTTCATCCTCACCACATCTTGCATCATGCAGCCCCATCTGCCTTAGGAAAAAAATAATCATTCCATATAGTGTTCCTTGAAACATCATCTCTAAGAAATCACCCCACTCACTGTAGGCTTAAAATACAAAAGTCAAAAAACACACTCTGAGCTTTACAAATTAAGCATCACTCCAGGGCCAGGCTCCTCTGCTCCTACTGAATTAAGGGATGACTCCTATAATGAAGCAGGGCTTGGCTTGAGCTGTATGCAGGCGTGAACTCACTCCATGATGTGTCAGTTTTGACTTACTTGTGCTTTGAATCCATAAATCTATTGCAGGGGGAGTACATGTTATCTGTTTTCCTAACCCTGTTGCCATTCTGTTCCAAAATCAGTGCAATCAGTTGAAGGGGTCACATACTGGATGAACTGCCCTACGTCTCTAAACGTGAATCCAAATGATAGATGAAAGTGTCTTTTCAGGAAAACGAAAAAAATGCAGAGCAAACCCTGGCAGGTGCAGCTCTCCTGCAAACCCTGTACAGTTCATATGCAACAGCTCTGCAAATATCTCTGCTCCTACAGTCAACAACATTGGCAACCAGTGGTGCTCACAGGCAACTGCTGCTCAGCTGATGGCAAATTACAGGATCCTAATAAAGGCTGCTAAAGGTTGCATTCCAGCAATCTTTTGGGAAATACAATAAATACGGAAAGAAGCTTGCATGCCCGGAGCACTGTGGGAGCTCCCGACATTGTAGGAGCAGACAGCTTAATGCGCCTCGTTGTAAGGAGCGACCTTTGGATCAGTGGGTTGATGCCAATGGTGAACTGGAGAACATCACGGTACCGTAGCCAGCAGAATTCAACACTCATTTGGCAGTGCATGATCATTTGAGAAAGCGAAATGGGAAGTTTTTACCGGGGCGTTGGGAAAACGCCTACAGATTTATAGATCCCAAAGGCACCACGCAAGGCTCCATCCCAAGCCCATACTTTCCCCCCACGCTGTTTGTCACCCGTTAAGGCTGTCCCTGCCAGGGGGGATGTGGCAGCTGCCGAGCTCGCAGCCCGTGGGTGCACAGACACCCGGGAGCGCTCCAGGAGCAGGTGCCGCTGTCCAGCGGCACTGCCACAATCCGCAGCCAAGCCCCGACCGCAGCGGCGATCACCGCAACAGCGCCTTGAAACCCGAGCCCCGTCCCTAAAGCCTCTGGGGGGCCCCGCCCGGGCACCAGACGCGGCTTACCTGGCCACTGCCCGTCCCCGGGCCGAGCGGTGCCGGCCGGCGCTGCCGTGGGTCCGCACTCACCGCGGCGCGGGGCTCTCCGGGGCCGGCGCTGGTCCCGGCAGCCGCCTCGGTGCCCGCTCGCCCCGGTCTGTGCGTGCGCGAGGGAGCGCGGGCAGGGGAGCCCCCGCTGCCGGCGAGGCCGCACCCACCCACCCTACGTGCGGCTCGGCAGCCGCGGCCCCCTCCACACCCGCCCCGCTGCCCCGGCCGCCTACGTGTGGCCGTGCATGCGGGGAGCGGCGGCACGGCACGGTGTGACACGGCAGGGCAGCCAAGGGCACGGCACGGCATCCCGCCGCTCGGGGGGGCGGCTGCCGGCTGAGCGCTGCGTGCCGCGCTCGCCCAGGCGGGATCGGGGCTGCCGCAGCCCTCGGGGCTTTGGGACAGCCGGGGCGGCAGCGGGAGCGGCGCGGGGTCCGGCAATGACCCCGCACCGGAGCGGGGCGGCCCCGCGGGGGAAGCGCTGCCCCCGAGCCCGTCGGGTCACGGCCCCCGAGCTCGCTGCCGGGGGCGCTGCGGGGCCTGGGGCGGGGAGTGCGGGGCCCCGGGAACTTCGGGGATCTCCTGCCCGAGCGGACCCCGCTCATCCCCGCGGCACCAGCCAGCGATGCGCTGCTCGGAGAGGCGTTCTGCCCGCGCACCGGGCTCGCCCTCCTCGGCGGAGCCGAGCCGCGCGCAGGCGCCGCGGGGCTGTGGCGGGGCGGGCGCGCATGCGCGGGGCGGGCGCGGGCCCGGCGGGATGAGCGCCGTGCCGGGGCTCAAGGAGGACTGCGAGGAGCTGCTCGGCGCCTTCCAGCGGGCAGACACCGTCCGCTTCGAGCGCTTCGCCGAGCTGTGGCGGGAGCGCCGCTTCCACAGCGTCTTCCAGTGAGTGAGGCAGGCAGGGGATGGCTCCTGTGCGGCGCTCAGGCCCCGCCGCGCTGCCCTCACCGGGCCCGCAGCCGCCGCTGCTCCGCCTGGCCCGGGCAGGGCCGGCCCGAGGGATTGCGGGGGAGCCGAGAGCCCCTCAGGGCCGGCCGGGGACAGGGGCTCTAAAGAGAGGGGAGCACCGGGCCCTCTGTGATGGTGGAAAAGATTTTTAAATTCAGTGTATTTCGCGCATGTGAAAAATAAAGTTCACTCGTTAGAATTTTTGTGAGTTCAATCAGGGACAATATTTAGTGTTGGGATGTTATCTTCCAAAACCACACCATTAGCTTTAAGCAATGTTCTTTTATACTTTTTCTTACATGAGTTAATGGATATTTACATATTGATACATTTTAGTGAGTTTAGATGTTGTAGAAGTTTTTTTGCTTGGTTTTAACCTTTGACTTGTCTGTCTGCCATTCTGTAGAATAAATCAATATATTTTATTTGATCTTGAAGCTCCCTTCTGTTTTTACACTTCTTGATAACAGAGTCAGTAATTTTTTTCTCTTGGTGTCTTGGTTTTGTCACTGTTATCAAGTAACATAGTCCATACTAACACAGTAAATAGTTAACATTCAGATTAAATAGTCCATAAATGTGAGAAGCAGCATAGCTATTTAACACTATTATTGGAGTTAGTTACACAAATTAAAGCATTTTAAAATGACATGATTTCTATTTTAGTATTATGCTAATGCACATTACATAATATATATTTGTATCACACTACTATTTATATAAGCTATACGATACACACATAAACTGACAGATTATACTGTACCAAAATGCAGTTAAAAGGAAGTAGATTGTTCTATATGAAAATCTTTCTGTTTAATAATAACTTGCAAAGGCGAATACATACATATGAAAGCCAATACTATATTGTTATTTATAACAAATCTCCCCTTTGCTTTTTCTTACAATATTTGGCTTGAGCTTAAATTTTTTTATTAGGCAAAAAGAAAAATAAAGGAAAGAATGTAGAAAAAAATAGAAAAGGAAGTGTGCATGGGGGTAAGGGACACTCAAAAAGAGATGGAAAGGGAGGGAGTAAAACCAGACTATATAAAGGAAAGACAACTTGCTTTAGTGATTTATATAAAAAATAAGATTCTTTTCAACTTCTTTAAGAAAACAATTGAGAAGACATTAGGCTTTCTTTTGATGATAGATACAGCTCGTCGAAGACTTTGCTAACGAGTTCTAAACTGACAGGAAAGGAGATAAAATCGAAAAGATGTGGTTTCAATACAACACCTCTGGGCTTTACAATAGGGCTTGACAGCTGCTGTGATTATTCTCTGTAATGCTGGTAAGATTAGCAACGGAAAGCCAGCTCTTTTTGAAACCTTAAGACAAATAAAACAGAGATTGAACATACTTTTTGGTTTTTTTTACAGCAGTTTTTATACTGTACTTAAATTACAGTACTTAAATACCTACTTTTATACAGTATTTAAAATGTCTTCATTTGCTTCTGTTGAATTTTTGCATCGTTTGCCTGAAGATGTGGGTTAGGTCTCATGCACAAGTAGTTTTCAACTATTGTTCCAAAGGGGACTCTTAGTTCACAAACAAAAGTTAAGCAGCAATACACACGGTTTAAATGATCTGTTTTCAATGGAACTATAGTCTGTTTTTTAACGTGCCCTTATACACATAGAATATGCAGTTAAATTGTAGAATTTTCAGCAGATTGCCTGAACATTCAAAGAATAAATTTTCACACAATTTTTTAAAAAATGAGGGTTATTTTGGATAGTTAGTCGAAGTAACAGTGATTGAAACTGCATTTGCAGTTGATTAGCATTGTCTTTAATAAGTCATTTATTTTGAGTTATTGAATTATTGTATTTTTAAAGGATTACAAACATACTTTAAGAGCAAAAACTTAGGATGCTAGTAGGCTTTTTGAAATTGGGGAAAAAAGAGAAGGCTGAAAGTAACTCCTGCCATCTCTATTTGTCAGTTTTTTGAGCCTCCTTAAAAGCTTTCAGGTCTCTCTGTGGGCAGTTTCACCTTAAATGTGCCTTGCAATAATGACAGATCTTACACTACACTCACCTCTGAGTCTACAGCTTAAACACAAAATTACAACACAAAATCTTTACACTCAGCAATCACACAAGATGTAGGACATACACATATACTCTCTTCATTTCCTATTCACACAATACTGAGGTACCTCTGTTGTTTAATTAGGTGTTAATATTTTTATAGGTATACTATTAATTAAATACAATGCTTTAAATTAAACATCACATCGTTTCATTATTTTTAAAATGAGATGCGTGTCTGGTTAGGAGCATGAAGAAATATCAAAACATGCATTGCAGAAGAAACTGACAGCAATCAGGAATAAGCTAGGTACAACAATTAAGAATATTTCAGATAATACACATAATTAATAATCCATGTCAAATTAGGTAATTAGGAATGTCTGGGACATTGTACCATCATCCCAGAGGCTGTGAACAGCAGACAAACCTCAATTAAGTGACGGCTTGGAAAATTATTTCTGGATAATAATTCCGAAACTCAGTCTAAAAATAAAGGGTCAAATTGCCAAGTCAAAGTGACTTGAATCTAGTTGTGATGCAGATAATATATGGTTTATTAGCAAATTCTTCATCCAGGTACAGCCAAGGTCTGGCCTCTGCCCATGCTCCAACTTGGAGGGAATTCCCTAAATGCATTTTAAAACAAGGAACTTCAGAACAGCAGTTCTGAGTAAAGGCCTTGGGGTTAAAGACTAAACAAACCATCTAGTAGTTGGTTCTCCCCAAAGTTTCCTTCAGGATAGAGATGCTTCAAACACAGCAAACTGCTGGAGTGCTTCTGCAGTAACAACTGGGAAAATCCACAAGAGTAGCAGTTCTGAACAGGCTTTCAACAAAGCTCAGGTATCTTTTCCTGGATCTCTGAAAAATATTTGAAATTAAGAGACAGCATTAGGTCAAACTATAGAGCCAGTGCCAGGACTAGCCAGAGAGCTGACCGGGTCTAAGAGATGCATAAGGAGCTAGAGAACGAAAAAGAAGGATCCTAAAATGACACCTGTGTTTTAGATAATTACAGTAATTTCACGATCATAAGCCACACTGAGTATAACCCGCACTTCTGGGTGTCAGCAACTTTTCATTCCTTGTCCATACATAAGCCACACCTGATTATAAGCCCCACGTTACAATACAGAGTGTGATAAAAGATATCTATTCTATCACCATCTATTCAGGGTGGGGGCAGTGATCCTTGTCTCTGTGGGAGATATTCTGCTAATGGGCCATCCATTGAAACCAGGCAGGGCAGTGTTCTTTATCTTTTCACCACCCATCCTTCCTCCAGCCAGTCATTTTCTGCTCATGGCCATTGAGTCCCACTGTGGGACTGATAAAATTACTGCATCCCATTGGGAGTTGCTCCAGCCAGGGGAAAGAGCCCAACATTTCTTACCAAGATAAAAACAGAGGTTTTGGGACACTAAGGGAGCCCCTTTCTCCACTGGACTCCAGAGGAAAACCGGATTTCTTCACATCACCACTGGAGCTCCGGAGGGAAACTGCACCTTGTACAGGAGCACTGCTCCAGCTGAGCCACATCTGTCACTGCAGGAGGATGCAACCACCATGGAATGGGACTGCTGCCAACAAACTGCCTGATGGGTGTCAGGTTGTACTCTGACTGTGTCAGGGTTTGGGGTTTGTTTCTTTGTAGTACTGTATTTCTATTTTAATTTCCCTAGTAAAGAACTGTTATTCCTAATTCCCATATCTTTGCCTGAAAGCCCCTTGATTTCAAAATTATAATAATTTGGAGGGAGGAGGTTTACATTCTCCATTTCAAAGAGAATCTCCTGCCTTTCTCAGCAGACACCTGTCCTCCAAACTAAAACAGCAACTTTTCATTCTTTGTCCATATATAACCTGCACTTGATTATAAGCCGCACTTTGGGTTAGGACCAAAATTTTAGTCAAAATGGTGCAGCTTATAATCGTGAAATTACTGTACTCAGAGAGATGTTAAAGCATATAAGAAGCTGGCTGTAAATACATTACTAAGACATTGTGCATAATTTCTATTATAAAATCAGTAAATTCACATCAATCAATATATAAGCAGTAACTGTCTTAGGAAGCTGAGATAAATCTTTCTAAACAATCATGTACCTATGACAGTGAAATGAAACAAAGGCACTAAAGCAGCTTACAATCAATAACAGCCATAATGTGGAATCATCACTGACTCCTCAGTGTTATCTATTGAAGATAAAACTGCAGAGGTTGTAACGGGCAAGGGAATCTTTGACAAAATCCAGAGTGAACACACTGTATCTTCTATATCCACCAATAGGTGTTTATCAGTGTTTGATCACAGCTGTTTTGGTCAGAATCATGTAATCTCTTAAAATAAAACAATATATATTACAACGTAGAAAAGTAATATTTCACTGTCTTGGGTTGCAGTGTAAAATGTAACCAGAAGTGTGTATTCTCTCACCATCTGTTCAAACCAGGTGGGGGAGAGTTCCTGTGTTCCTTATCTCTTCCATGACCCATCCCTGGTGATGGGGTGCGAATATCTTCTGCTAATGGCCAGCTGATAAAACCGGGCAGGGCAGTTTTCTTTATCTCTTCCACCACTCATCCTTCCTCCAGGGACAAATCTTCTGCTAATGGCCCATTAAGTCCCACTGCATGACTGATAAGATTCCATCATCCCATTGGGAGATGCTCCAGCCAGGGGGAGCAGGCAAGCATTTCCTACCTGGATATAATCCGAGCCTTGGAACAGCACAGGCAGCCTCTTCCCACTGGATTCCCAGAGGAAGATCTTCTACGCCACGGCTGGACCTGCAGAAGAAAGCTGCACCCTTCTGCAGGATCACTGCTCCAACAGAGCCACATCTGTCACTCCAGGAGGACTGCGGCATTTCTTGGGACTGCCACCAACACCCTGCCCGTCGGGTGTCAGGCTGCATTCTGAGTGTCTGCTGGAGCAGCAGGATTGTTTTTGGTGAGGAGGAGCGCTGCGGGTGCAGCAAGGAGCGGGGCCGGGTTCAGTTCCAGGCTCGGAGCTGCTGCGTGCCCGGCGCGTTGGGCGGCGCTGAGCGGCAGCAGGACCATGGCTCGCAACGCAGAAAAGGCCATGACAGCCCTGGCGAGATTGCGGCAAGCTCGGCTCGAGGAAGGAAAAGTCAAGGAGAGAAGGCCTTTCCTTGCAGCAGACTGTAATGAGCTGCCCAAAGCTGAGAAATGGAGGAGACAGATCATTGGGGAGATTTCTAAGAAAGTGGCCCAGATCCAAAATGCTGGATTGGGTGAATTCAAATTTCGGGACCTGAACGATGACATAAACAAACTTCTGAGGGAGAAGGGACACTGGGAGTACAGAATAAGGCAGCTGGGAAGTCCCGATTATGCGAGGATTGGCCCGAAAGTGTTTGATCTTGAAGGGAAAGAAGTCCCAGGAAACGGAGGCTACAAATACTTTGGGGCTGCCAAGGAGTGAGAGAGCTTTTTGTGAAGGAACCCTGGCCACCCCCACGGAGGACTCGGGCTGAGCTTATAAAGGACATCGATGCCGACTACTTTGGCTACAGGGATGAAGATGATGGGACTCTGGAGCCACTGGAGCAGGAATACGAGAACAAAGTTTTAGCAGAAGCGGTGGAAAAATGGAAGATGGAGAGAGAAGTTCATTAAACTCTCGAAAGTTGTTACTGAATTAAAGAATTGCAGATTAAGTCCCAAAAGAACCATCTACACGTAACACTGATGAGGATTTTAAAGCTTAGTTTGGATGCAATGATCAGTTTTGCTTCCAAGGAAATACAACTGTTGGGTCAGATAATTCTGATGATTACAGGTTAATCTTAATAAACTTAATATAAACTTAAATATTGCATGTTTAATTGTAATGTTTCATTGCCTAAAGAGCTGTTTAATTAAGCAGGTAAGCACTGGTGGCTAAAGCAGGATCTGTTGGCAAGTGTTCTCCCCTGTTCCACTGCCCAGTGAACCTTTCCCGACAGTGCAGTGGGATCTGGGAGCATCCTGCTCTGTCAGCCAGGCTGGACAGGCGCCAGGTCACCCCTCTGTGCCCTTGGCACTGCTGCCCTGCTCCTGGCCAGGGCACGCATCTCACTCCAATGTCACTACACAGAAAATGCTCTCAGCTTTACAAATGCAGCACAACACCAGAGACAGGCTCCTGTACTGCTGTGGAATTTCCCGCGGGGGAAGCGCTGCCCCCGAGCCCGTCGGGTCACGGCCCCCGAGCTCGATGCGGGGGCGCTGCGGGGCCTTGGGCGGGGAGTGCGGGGCCCCGGGAACTTCGGGGATCTCCTGCCCGAGCGGACCTCGCTCATCCCCGCGGCACCAGCCAGCGATGCGCTGCTCGGAGAGGCGTTCTGCCCGCCCACCGGGCTCGCCCTCCTCGGCGGGGCCGAGCCGCACAAAGAGCGCCCGTGGCGGGCAGAGCGAGCGGCCGTCACCGCCGGGCTCTGGGCGCTCGCAGCGGCCCCGGGGCCGGCTCGGGGCAGCCCCGCTCCCTCACGGGCAGCGCCGGCGGCTCCTCCCGGCTCGCGCCGCGCGCAGGCGCCGCGGGGCTGTGGCGGGGCGGGCGCGCATGCGCGGGGCGGGCGCGGGCCCGGCGGGATGAGCGCCGTGCCGGGGCTCAAGGAGGACTGCGAGGAGCTGCTCGGCGCCTTCCAGCGGGCAGACACCGTCCGCTTCGAGCGCTTCGCCGAGCTGTGGCGGGAGCGCCGCTTCCACAGCGTCTTCCAGTGAGTGAGGCAGGCAGGGGGTGGCTCCTGTGCGGCGCTCAGGCCCCGCCGCGCTGCCCTCGCCGGGCCCGCAGCCGCCGCTGCTCCGCCTGGCCCGGGCAGGGCCGGCCCCGAGGGATTGCGGGTGAGCCGAGAGCCCCTCAGGGCAGGCCCCGGGACAGGGGGCTCTAAAGAAAGGGGAGCACCGGGCCCTCTGTGATGATGGAAAAGAGTTTTGTGTTGAGTGTATTTCTGGCTTTAGGAACGTGTGTGATTTGAGCGCTGACTCCTCAGGGAGCTTGATGTAATTCCCGTGAGATTTAAGTCTGATCGCAGCATTCTGCATGTTGCACTGAATCGTTGAATATCCTGAGTTGGAGGGAACTCTCCCAGGTCCTGGAGTTCAACTCCTGGCCCTGCACAGGATGCTCCCAGGTCACACCCTGTGCCTTGTCCGAGCTCTTCTTGAGCTCTGTCTGGTTATGATTGTTGGGGTCGTCCTCTACAGGGCCAGTAGCTGTACTCAGTGATCCTTGTGGGTCCATTCGAGGTGAGGACATTGAATGATTCCATATTTTTAAAATACCTAAAGCTTGTTTTTGCATTATGGATCTTTCTAAAGTTTTATACTTACCTGGTTTAACATGCTGCTTTTTTATTTCTTTGTTTGCTGTAGTGGTAGAGTAAGAGCTTTAGAGAGGAATAAGCTCACAAAGAAGACTCTAGATTTTGCCCAGCAGTACTTCTTGCCCCCCTACTCCTTCCAGATCCGAGTTGGTGCTCTGTACCTTCTATATGGACTCTATAATGCCCAACTTTGTCGACCAAAACAAAAGGTAATTGTTCATGAGGTTTTATTCTCAGGAGATTCTAGGCATAAGATATGTGGTGTACTGCTGTCTGCTTTGTCATCATAAATGGTTAGAGCATTTCCTCTCATTTTCCTCAAATAAAAATACTTAAAGCCAGACTGGAACCATTGGGGAAGGCAGGGACAGAGAACGTGTTCATCAGCTGTAGGGTGAGCCCCATTACAGTTCTGTTCTCCGACAGACTGGAGACTGACTGAATTATTTCCACTTCCTGTATACCTGAAAAGGAAATCATAAATAGTTTGAGAGGCTTCATGCCTAAATGACACCTTCCTTACTGCATTTAGGATAGGAGACAAATATCTAAAGGAATTACAAACTCAGTGCAAGGAGAACAATATATGTTGTGTGCACATGCAAAATTGAGTCCAAATTCTTTAAATAACAAACTGAATTTGGAGTAGTCTACAGTGACACCGTGATGTTTCATATTTTGACCTCAGAGAAATCAATAACTTTTTATGAAGGTGAATTTAGGCAATTTTAAAGCCTCTGCTGGAGAGCAGCTGTAAGAGGGTACATGAGTTATCAAGAAAGTTAAGCAAAGTGATGTGAGCAGAGGGGATGTGACAGGAGAGAAAGGAAGAAATAAGGGAAAAAGAACATTTATGTGCATTTCAGTGGCAGCACAACCTGGTGTGAGTATTGTTTCCTAATCACTAGTGAAGGGGACTGTCCTAGGTGCAGACTGTTTTTCACACAATTCAGAATGTGAAGAATGAATGTTTTCAAATATCAGAAGCATTGTGTTCCATGTCACTGTCAAACAAAGTATAATAATCTTAAGTGCATAAAATGATGATAGTAATAGCAAATGTTTTAGTGGGATCCTTGAAGTCAGCTCAGTAATTTTTATGTTTGAAATATTGATTTAACAGTGTGTAACTCTTTTGTTGCAGATCAGAATCGCACTCAAGGATTGGCCTGAAATCCAGAAATTTCAGCTGGATCTGCTTGACTCCCAGCATTATGATGCAACCTATATCTTTAGGAAACTGCGGCTTGCCAGAGCCTTCCATTTCACAGCAATGCCAAAGCTAGTGAGTTATTACATGAGTGACTTACATTTTTAAATAAAATACCCTCATCTTTCAATGGCTGACAGTTCAACAGCCCTTGTGGTTAGCTCAGCCTTGAGGCCTTGTTAAAATGCAATATGTGGCTTTACAGAGGTAGGTGATGAAGAGCTTAGAGAATGTTTGAATGCTTCTCACCTGAAAATATTTTTTCAGTATGTACTGTTCCTAATAGATTTGAGATGTCTTACCAGTTGGGGAAATAGTTTGGATTAAATTCTTAATTACTAAATAATGGTACTGGGTTAAATTCTTAACTAGAGAATAAGTTGTGAAAAGTGCTGGCTCTGAGCATATGACAGCAAAGGTGTTGGTGGTGAGATGGTTTTATACCTTCCAGTACATCCCATCTCCTCCTCCATATTGATGGATATGCAGTAGGGATTCTCAGAGGAGGTGCCATTTAAAGTTTTCTTTTAGGTTACAAACATTGCCTCTTGTTTTAGCTGACCTACAGACATAAGAAGAAGACTGGGGAACATCATTTTAGAGAAGAATTTAAGGACCCGAGTAACAGAGTAAACACCCTCATCAGTAATGATGTACTGGAGGTAAGTAACCTTTAAACTGCAGATTAATCACTGAGATTTGTTTTGTTTTAATTTCTCTGTTGTGCAAGAGCTGTAACTTCTCTAATCAGCACAGTCTTGTCCTTTGTCAGTCTGTTTTGAAATGCAGACTGAGATAATTTTACCAGACACTCAGAAATGTGGCATTTAGTATGGAGGAATCGTGGTACCTTTTTCAATACTGAAATAATGCTCTGATGTTTTGTGGTTTTGCCTCAGTAAGATGTAAAAGGGTGTAAATGGTTAATTGTCACTTAGAGAAAAATGGAAAATGGGGGCAAGTATGTTTGTTTTGGTGTATCTGCAGGTTGCAGCTGGAGGATTGATACTTGTGGTAATATGCATTTACTTATCTGCAAGTTCATAGCCTTCTCTCACCTTTATTTCTCCATTCAGACCTTGTTTTTTGAATTATATGATGCATTTTATAAAAACCTGAGTAATTCAAGTCAGGTAAAGGGTCTTATATCACTCAGTGATAGAACTTGCTTTGCCATTCTTTTCATTTATTGCTGGCAAATGTGTATCAGTAAAGTTGGCAGCAGTGGTACAGAAATCTGTGAAGTAAAATGTTTCCTCCAAAGGGATGAAAATAAAACCATAGTATGAGAATGAACCTTGTGTGGACAGTGGGCCTGAATAACCTTCTTATTTTAAATAATACAAGATACTCTTTCTTCTTTAGCTAATTTGATGGGTATTTCTGGTTAGCAGAATTTCTTGGCTCTAAAACTCAAATAATCTAACCAGAATCAGTTTCTAACATTCCTCCTGGCCCAGTGGTCTCCTTAGAATGGTTTCTGTAACTCTGGGTTTGTACATGGAGGACTAATATTGCTTTACTGCTGGAATCTTTCCTGAAAGACACTTTTTTAAAAAATAATTTCAGGAACTGATGAATATTCACTACCACTATCACAAAATGAAGTGTGCCATTTCAGCTGACAAATCCCAGCCAGACAAGTCCCTGAGCTTGATAAAAGATGACTTTGTGGCTAATCTCAAAGACATAACCCTGGAACATCACGAATGGCTGCAGAACAGAATGGTAGGTACAACCACAGTGCTCTGGTGACTTAGCATGTTGGGTGAGCATGTGAGAACTGGTGTGATTACCTCTGAACTGGTGAATCTCAGATTGAAGGAGAAGGAACTGTGACACTGAAGGCATGGAATGTGTGACATCTGAGGCAGAGGTGTGGTATAGAAGAAAGGATTTGTGGGTGATCTTACCTCTGGATACCACAGCTGACTGCTGAGAGGGAAGCCCTGAAGGTCTGAGCTTGTGAAATACCTCTGTAACACATTCCTGCATCAAAGAATGGCCACAGTGTAGGATGGATGTAGAAAATGGGCACGTTTGTAAATACTTGTCTTGTTTTTTACAATGCTTGGGTTTTAGCTGCCTTGTATATGACAGATACTTGAAGAAAAACACTTTTCTTTCCCACAGAAATTATTCCAAGATGCTAAAGAAACTGACAAAATAGAAAACAAAAAGAAAGAAGAAGCTTTGCTAGCATCAGAGGTAAGGGAACTGAACTACTTTGCTGCATTGCACAGTTCACATCTGTTCATTTTTTGACTTCAGATCTCAGGCTAAGCAGTGTAGGTCAAAGTCTGATAGTGTCAAAATAAATTAATTCCAGGCACAGCTGGTAGTGCTGGTTGCTTGCTTTTGTTTTCAACTCACATTGTTTTCTATGGAGCTGTGAACATTTACTGCTGTGACAGCTCTTAGATGATCACAATAAAAAGTCTCTCTTAGGTAAGGAGGGAAAAGAGCTGTGTTTTCTTGGCCAAACTCCTTAAGTTTCAACTTAAGGCAATATTCATTTTTTATGCTACAAAATTGTCTCATGTTGTACTTGCCTGCTTTGTTCAACTTTGAATTTGAGTAAGATGTGAAGTTTTAAATTTGATTTTTCTCCTCCTGGGCTTTGTAACAGTGAAGGCAACCAAAATTATGCTTTGTCCTTTTAATGAAATTTGAACTTTTTTTTTCCTTGAAGTACCATTTTGGTGGCATTGAAGTTATGTAGAACTAATGACAGAGTTACAACTGTAGTGAGATATTGGTCAAGTGTTTGCCTGATGAAATATCTCATTTCAATACTGCTATAATAGAATAAGAATCTGTTCTGAGTGGACTCTTGTTTCTTTACAGGGTTCTGAAAGAGCAAGTGCCTTGGCCAGAATCAAATACAGGTCTTATTCTGCAGCTATTGAGGTGGGTATGAAAATTGATAATGGGGATGTGGTTTTTTTTCAAGAACAGTTTTAGGTACCAGTTTTATGTAAATGTTGGGTCAAAAATGAGTGAGTTAAAACTGCACTCTGTAATTCAGTTTTTGAATGTTCTAGTTTTCCTAACACTCCAGGGAAACCCAGAGTTCTTATTCTTGTTAATGGAACAATGCAGATAAGGCCTGTGCTTGGGGGGATTTTCATTTACAGGGTATCTATTAATGTCTACATTCTTTAAGTAGATGGAATTTTAATAAGATGTATAAAAATACCTGAGAGTTTAATTGCTGATATTCCTTGGATCTTAGATACTGGAATCTGAAGATGGGACTTGGGGGTTTAAGCTCAGTTGCAAGTTCTTGGAAGCTTTGTTTTAATAGCTTCTCCCTTAAAGGAATATTGTTGGTTTGTCTTTTTCTTAGCAGTCCTATGAGAAACATCTCAGCTTTCTCTTTTTATTAAAATCACATATCAAAAAATGTGTCATTTAATGAAACAGAGCTGTTGATTTTCTGTAGAAATTGAGCTTTTTTTGTGTCATTCAGGTTTCCAAATCCAGGAGACACCGCCAAGTGCAGTTAGAATCCTCTGAATCAGGACCCAGTTGTGGGAAGTCCCCGAGTCGAAGTAAAAAACCCAGCAGGAGACCACAGCCAGCAAGGAGAAGAGGTTCTTCAGAAACTGGAGGTAATTCTCCATTGCATCCATGAAGCTGGGGAGATTGCAAAAGTTTGTCCATTGCTTTGCTAGCTGGGTTAAATTTTGCTGTTCAGTGGGAAATTACTTTTTCTAAGGAAATTATTTTTCTGATATCCAACTTTTTCAAGTGATAGAAGTTGCTCTGCTGTCTAAATTTTTTGTTTACTCCATATTTGTTAAAAGTTAAGTGAATCTTAACAGCAAAATGGATTTGAATGGTCTTTATTTTTTGAATTATCTTAATTTTGAAGATGGGGATTTAATTTCAAAGTTCCAAACTCTATTTTGAGACTTTCTTAGCCTCTGCTAGGCAAAAAAAGTTACTGAGGAAATTAATCCCTCTTCAGAGATGAGCATTAGGCAATGTTGCCTTTGCTTGGCTTTAAATGAAGTGTTTTGGGGTAGTAAGGGCATTTTGAATTATTGAACTGAGTTGGTGATTAATTTGCTTTAAATTGGTAGTGTTAATTACTTGTTAATGAAGGTTTCTTAGTGAAACTTCAATATTTTGAAGCCATACTGAAGGTACTGTGAAAAGTAGATTTGTCTACAGCATTTGACAGCATCTCAGGAGAGCAGCAGTGAACAGTGTTTTAACTACTGGATGAGGGATGTAGAAGCAAAAAAAAGCTGATAATTTTTCCTCAAAATCTGTGTGCAGGTGAAATGCAAGTGGCAAAGGAAACTGTAACTCAACATATCGGGATGCCAATAATCACAGAAGAGGACACAGATGAAGGAGGTACAGCAGCTGGAATTCCAGCAGACCCGTGCTTGTTTTTCAATATCCCTCTGCTGTGGTTTTCTAGAAACACAAACTGAAACTAAAAGCTGATATTTTGGATCATGTCTTGCTGCCTTGCAAAAGCTAGATTTGGTTTTAGCCTGCAAATTGTTGCATGAAAATTGAAACTTTAAAACACTGTGACAAAATCCTGAGAGTAATTTTTTTCCTACACAGATCTCATTGTAGTGGGTTCAGAGTTAAAATTGATCCAGTTTAAAGGAGTCTCATTCTTCTGTAATACAAGTTTGTCTTGAGGACTTTCATTGGGTAGGGAAAAGTGATTTTTTTGGTCAGTCACACAGTTACAGAAGATGCCTGTTCTGGGAGCTTAGGAAAGAATGGCCCTTGCTGCCCTCACCTTTGCTGAGGGGAGAGAAAGTTCCTCTCTAGCCTTAGTTTCAGCTGGGCAGTGTTTCATGGATTGAGCTCCAGTACAGCAGTAGCAGCCTCTCCTGCACTGGAAGTTATCTGACTTCTTGGGGTAGGACTCTGGGAACTGCAGCAGGGGATTGAATGGCTTTGCTGTCACTCAGGCTGCTGGAAATAATGCAATTTAATTGGGAAGCAGTTCAGAAGCAGATTGCTCAAAGCTTACAGTGGAGTTGCTCTGCAGAAACTTCAGTGTGGATGATCCTGAGCTGCTCTGCAGTTCAGAAGCTTCAGGGTCTGTTCTCAACTGCTTGAGGAGAGTATGGCACTGTATAAAGAATCTTTTGCAATAAATTTCCCATCAAAAATTGTATTTAATGGAAAGATATTTAGTACAAAAGATATTTAATACAATTTAGTACATTTAAATATATTAAAATAAAATTTTAGTGATGTATATTTATATTTGCTCTTTTTAGAAGCAAAGGAGCATTTTGTAGTACTGAAGTGAGATTGCATTCTCTGGTCACTTTTATTTGTAGACAGTGGGAATTCAGTAAATTTTAAATGGCAGATTGAAGGTGCTGTGGACCAGTTAGTATTGTACTTTGTTTATTTTCCCTTCACTTGTCCACTTGTTGTGGACAAAAAGTTTCTTTCTAAATCAGGAACATTCTTCATTTCTCAGAATTTTCCAGTAAATTCTGAAGCATTAAAAATACACATAAGCAGTTTCTTCAGATATTTTGTGAGTATTCCATTTGTCAAATTTCACAGCAAAATCTGAAAGATGTTTGTGAGGAGCAGGAAGCTTTTAAGATGGAATGAGTTTGAAGTACAATATTCATCAATGCAATTTCAGTTGATATTTCAAATTATAGTGTGCTGTAGAATCTAGAAAGATTTTTTTTTTCATATTTAAAAAACATGGGGAGAGGAACTGAGAGGGATCTCAGGAGCTCATCTAATTAATTTCCTGTGCTGGATAGAATTAATTCTACTTGAACCATTCCCATGAGGGAAGATGGATTTAAAGGCTTGTGAAAAAACCCTTCTCTTTATTTTCTTTCAGAAGTATCTCTCCCCAAGAGGAGAAGATTACGTTAGAGGATCCGGCTGGAGAAGCACTAATGTTCATTTTAATGACAAAATGAAAATGTCAGAGGTAACACCAAGTGCTTGTTTTGGACACCTTTGAACATAAAAGAAGTGTCTGGGACCAGAACCACAGGGGATGCTGGAATACTGGTGGTGGCTGGGATCTGTATTCACCTGGTGAATGCTTCTTGTGGGAGATGGAAGTTTCTGAGTCCTGGCTGAGATGGAAAGAGAAGGCTCAGAAAATATTTGCCCGTGTAAGACATGTCTGTAATCCTTTATTTCTATACATCAGGTTATTGACTGTTGAAAATTAGTGCAATAAATTATTTTTTATGTTTGACTTGCTTCATTTTATGCTGTGTAAACGTCACTGTTTTATTATGGTTTGATCCCACACATGTGGAAATGAACTTGCTTTTTGAAATAAGCTTTTTTTTGTGCCCTGTCTCCAGCAGATCTGGAGTTACTGTGTATTCAAATGGAGGGATGAAAAGGATGTTTATTAATTCTGCAGATAACCCTAAGCTGTACAAGGGCAGGACTGGAATTTAAAATGATCTTTATAAATTGGAGGGGAGTGAAAGAAGTGGGTGTGGAAATAAACACAGATCTCAGTATTGAAAACAGGCACAGCATGGGGAAATGTTTGCTTGGCAACAGTGCAGCAGAAAAAGCAAATGGACTCAGAATCATCAGCTGGGGTGTTTTCTGTAACTCTAAAACCAGTAGAATTTGTGTCACTCAGCCTTGGAAGGCTGTAGCTTTAAATATCCCCATCTGACCACAATAGTTTAAGAAGAATTTTGCTGTCCTTGGAATTTCTCCAGTTGATCACAGCTGTTCTTTCAAGAAATCCAAAGAATTCAATTGTCCTTTTCTACAAGAAGAAATAAAAATTAGAAATTTGAAAGATTTTTGAAAACAAAAGGAACCTAATTTGAATTAATTAGTTTGGTAGTATGACTCTCAAAGGCCAGAGGAATTGAAGTGTTCTTACCTAGAAGAAAAAACATTTAAATGGAGATACAAATGGTTTTACTATAAAAGGTTTCTATATTAAATGTGTTGGTTGGCAAGGAGGAATGGGCCAAAATGACAAAAAGAGGTTGAACACTGGAAAAGCTGATGATGAAGTGCCAGTGTTGCACTTGACCTTGTTAACAAGAAAAGAGGAAACACTTTGTAATAAAACCAAACCTTACTGCACTGTAAACTGAACAGTCAAATATTCAGTTGAGTAACCAAAGCCTTGATAGTCTAATCAAAAAATAATTATTAGCCCAGATGTAGTTATTCTAGAAAAATAATACTTCTACACAGATTAAACATCCCTATAGGGGTAGCAACACAGTTAAAGTCATCATACATGCATTTAGTTTCTACTATTTTTTTCTGGTTTATTGTTCACTCTTCCACTGTAATCTTTGCCCTGAGGTTGGGCTCAGGCTGTGGATGGAACATGCCTCAGATGGGGTCTTAAAAGGACTCATCTATGGCTATAAACATTTTGGAGGTATCATTTCTGTAAAGTTAGAGCAATTTGTTTTTATTTGGGTTTTCTGACAGTGCCTGTGCTTTTCTGTTACCTGCACAAACCCTGCCTCTGTTCATTTCTTCTACTTTTTGGTGAGCAGGTACAAAAAACCCGAAAACAGACCTCAAAGGGAAACTTAATCAGACTATTTTTGCTCAGTAACATGTTTAAGGAACATGTTTAATACTGTTCCCTGCAATGCCTCTTTTTCATAACCATCTAATTTGCCTCTCCTCATTCCTTTGAGCCATCCCAAGGGCTGAGTAAGGGGTGGGATATGTCACAATTTTTGATACTCAGTGGCATGAGTCCTCCCTGCACTCTTCAAAGGATTTACAAAGCATGCAAAGGCTTGGCTAGGCACTAGGATGGATGCATTCAACAAGCAGTTATTTTCCTATTGTAATCATGAAAACAAATGTTCTGTAGTTTGTTTATCAAATTACATCGATGTAAAATGGAAGTCATGATTAAGAATAAACTTAGAACTGCTGAGTATATGCATGGTGATGTTTCAAAACAGTAATCCTGAGAATTTAGAGGCAGCTGTAAGCAGAGTTTCACAATGCTGGTGTAATCTTTAAAGGAAAAAAATCCCTTGCTGCAGTCTGATGGGCAATAAGAGGCTTTGGAAAACAGGAGAGGGACTTCCTAAAATGCTTCATTGAAGCAAACAGCTGTCATTTAAAAACCCCTCAACAATAATTCTGGACTTCCAAATAGTAATTAGTAGTAGCAGACTTTCTGGGATCTAAATTTTCTCCTGGTTGTAGCCTCAGCTACCACAGTAGTTAAAGTCTGCAAGGAAATTTAATCTCTGTAATGCCAGCCTAACTTCCAGCTGTGCTGGTGGATAGGAGTGAGGCCAGTGTGTATCTGGATATTGTTACAGTTTTCAGAAATAAATTAAATACATATGTTTTCGCTAAAGCTCCTCTGAGGTAGATGCACAACTGTCTGTTCATCCAAAAGTAATCACCATTTCTTTGGCAAAGCTGTAAGATCCTCTTAGTGGAGGCTTGAGCCAGTGCTCAGTGTTTGCAAGGATAATGTGGGTGATGAAAAGCAAATTAAACCTAAAACACCTAGAGGTGATATCAGTTTACAGAATCACAGAACCAATTGTCTTGGAAAAGACCTGGCATCGACTCTGACTTCTGACTGATCACCACCTTATCAGCCAGAGCATGGCACTGACAATTTTTTATTGTTATTAAAGCAACCAACAAGGTCTAATAAAGTCAAAGTGCAAAAGACTGGAGAAATTAAACTCAAATACCAGCTTGGGAATGCTCCTGTAAGAGCTGTGCTCAATCTGGAGCTTTTTGCAGCCTTCAGACTGAAGTTGAAACAGTGACATGGAAGTGATGTGAAGAAATTCCAAATGCCTTGGATTTTGATAGTGGAATTTGGTGTGTGTATAGCTGAGTGTTAATGTAGGTATCACCTCTAGAATAACTGCAGAACCCTACAGTAAAAGGGATTTTGCTCTTTGTTATAAGGCCAAATTGTTAACTGTGAAATTCTTATTAAGTAAATTCATGTTGCTACCAATTGGACATCTCTACTGTAGTGAGCACAGAGAAAATTAATTAATCATCATCTGCATAAAGAAACATACAGAGCTGGAGAGACTGTTCCATTCACTCTAAACCTTTTCTTTTTCACACTAAAATAAAAAACAGCCAGCTTTCTTTTTGTTGCTTTTTAATTATTTTTTTTTTTTTTTTTTTTAGGATTCTAAAAGTAGACCTGATCTCAAAGGACTAAAAGATACTTTGAGGTTTATTCTAGTATTATATTTATGTGTCTTATGTAACAGGACCCTATGCAGAGTGTTTGTATTCTCTCATCACTTGGGACATGCATAGCAGGTTTCTTCAAATGACACTAATGTTTTATCCCTTCTTTTCTGGAATGTTTCATTTTGAAGTTCATTCCACATGTGGAGTTGCCTTTTCAGATTTTACAAAGCTTGCTGTGTGGCTTCCTCAGCCCATTTTCATTGGTCCTCAAATCAGGACACCTGATTAAGCCAGATAATGGAATATTTCCCTCCTCCACGTTCAGCCCAGCATTTGGAAATGGGGCTCCTGGAACTTCGTCAGCTACAAGGAATTGAAAGTGTGCTAAGCTCGGTCTTGCTCCTAGCACTCAGGACTGTAGAAGATCCTGAGATGGATGGGACCTGCAACAATCCCTGATGCCCAATCCTGCCCAGCACAGGACACCCCAGGAGTCACACCATGTGTCTGAAAGCTTTGTCCAAGCACTGAGCTCTGTCAGGTTTGGTGCTGTGACCACTGCCCTGGGAGCCTGTTCAGTGCCCATCCACCCTTTGGAGGAAGAACCTTTTCCTGGTATCCAACCTAAACTTCCCTGACAGCTTCAGGCCATTTCCTCGGGTTCTGTCACTGGGCACCAGAGGAGAAATCAGTGCCTGCCCCTCTCTTCCCCTCAAGAGGAAGTTGTAGACTGTGATAAGGTCTCCCCTCAGTCTCCTCCAGGCTGAACAGACCAAGTGACCTCAGCTGCTCTTGTATGGCTTCACCTCTGGGCCTTTCACTATCTTCATAGCCCTTGGGTCAATCTCTATGCTCTGACATAGTTTGGCTGTGATAGAAACCATCAAAGCAACATTAATCTTTGAGAAGTTTGAGCTTTTTGCAACAGACACCAAAGTGCTTCCTCTTTAGTGGCAGCAATGTAAACCTGGGTATGGGAAATAAGGCAGGACACAAGAGCTGCAAAGGGTTATTGGAGATGGGGAGTAACTTGTTTTTTTCTTATAAGAGAGTTTTGTGTAGGGCTTGAAAAGTAGCAATGAAATCCGAGAGACAGGCTCAGTGCACTCAGCTGAGCAGGTGATGCCGACACAGGGCTGCGAGTTGCCACTGTCCATCCCGGCGGGGGTGGGGGCTGCCTGTTGTGTCTCACACGTTGCTACCAACCGGCCAGCCCAGTCCTGAAGACCCAGGAAAAGACACGGTACAACATCTTGGGAGACGCAGCGAAGCCCTTCCCCTCCCCAGGCTGCATTTTGGGGTGAAATGTGGCAGAGCCGCGGTCCCCGGTGCCGCCCCGGCAGAGGCAGCGCCGCTCCCCCCGCAGCCCCGCGGGACACCGCGGCCGCGCCGGGCGGGGATGAACCGAGCCGGGATGGACCGAGCGGGGTGAACCGGGCGGGGATGGACCGGGCGGGGATTAATCGGGTGGGGTGAACCGAGCCGGGATGAACCGGGCGGGGATGAACCGGGTGGGGTGAACCGAGCTGGGATGGACCGAGCGGGGATGAACCGAGCCGGGAATAACCGAGCCGGGATGAACCGGGCGAGGATGAACCGGGCGGGGATGAACCGAGCTGGGATGAACCGGGTGGGGTGAACCGAGCCGGGAATAACCGAGCCGGGAATAACCGAGCCGGGATGAACCGAGCGGGGATGCACTGAGTGGGGATGCACCGAGCGGGGATGAACCGAGCGGGGCCAGCGCGCACCCTCCCCGCTGCCGGCCGCATCCCCGCGGGGTTCGCTCCGCTCCGCACCGCGCAGCCAGCGCGGAGGCCGGGCCAAGGCCATGGACACGGACGGTGAGTGCGGGCGGTGCCCGGGGAGGGGGCGGCGGCGGCGGCTGCGCTGGCCCGGGCTGCGGGCAGAGGGATGGTGATGGGAGAGGGATGGAGCGGGAGAGGGATGGTGATGGGAGAGGGATGGAGAGGGATGGAGTGGGAGAAGGAGAGGGATGGTGATGGGAGAGGGATGGTGATGGGAGAGGGATGATGATGGCAGCGGGATGCTGACGGGAGAGGATGCTTCAGGATGCGGGATGCTGATGCGAACGGGATGCGATGGAGTGGGATGCTGATGGGAACGGGATGCTGTGGGATGCGGGATGCTGTGGGATGCGGGATGCTGATGGGAACGGGATGCTGATGGGAGCGGGATGCTGATGGGAGCGGGATGCTGATGGGAACGGGATGCTGATGGAGTGGGATGCTGATGGGAACGGGATGCTGATGGGAGCGGGATGCTGATGGGAGCGGGATGCTGATGGGAACGGGATGCTGATGGAGTGGGATGCTGATGGGAACGGGATGCTGATGGGAGCGGGATGCTGATGGGAGCGGGATGCTGATGGAAGCGGGGCACTGAGGGATGCTGACAGCCCCGGGGACGGGCACGGAGGGGGGAACAGGGCCCAGCTACAGTGGCCCGGGCCATGGGACGGTGGGGACCCTCTGCCGCGGGGCCCGGGGGGTGCAGAAGGAGGCTCGGGGGTCGCTGTCCCCCCGGCCGGGGGGGTGAGGGCGGTGCCCCTCAGGGGTCTCGCAGGGAGGGCTGGCACAGTGCGCTGCCTGGGTGCTCCTCACGGAAAGGGTTTGTGTGCACGGACATGAATTCTAGGGAGAATAAAGGAATAGGAAAGCTGTTTTTTGAGCTATTAACAAAGAACAGGTGTTCCTGTAATCATGGGGGACTTGTGTCTGGGAGCCTGGGAGTTGTTGGGTTTTCTCACCACAGTATAACAGAAATGATTTGAGGGATGGTTGCCTCCAGGTTTTTGGTTGATGAGGATGTTGTTTTGATTGATGGTGCTGTTGACCCACCCTGGCTCAGCTCGTGGCCATGGCAGTGGTGCTGCTGCCAGGTATCTCCCTCAATATTTCACATCACAGCACTAGTGAGTGCTGAACCTGAACTGCTGCTGTTAAACACAGTCCTGGCAATCTCCTCCTGATTTACTATAAAAACTTCAATGTTTCTTAAAAATTGATGGGTTGATTTTGCTTCATCTTTTGCCAGCTTAGGGGAAAATAATCATGTGAGCCTTTAAGAGATGCCAGGATGGCATAAAGCAGTGTATGAACTCTCAGGAAAAGATCCTAGGCTTGAGCTTTTTATTAAAAAGATTGGATTTAATCAGAAGTCTAATTTCCCTCCCTCTTTTGCCATTTGGTGATGTTCCTTTGTGTTTACTGTTCCTCATTTTCTTTCAAGGCTGTGTCTCTAAGGAAGGGTCGTCTCAGGCAAGGCCCAGGCTGATGGGTGGAGTTGTGGATTTTCCACATCATGGAGTCCTTTGGTGCTTCAGCGTGGCCTTAGCAGAATTAGGAGCTAACCTGGTTCATTTAGAGCAGTAATAGTGCACTTTTACCTTGCAGAATCTGTCCTTGCATGAGTTAGATTTTAAAGCAGGGCTCCACATCTGACAGTTGAGTCCTCGTCTGTTTGAAAATTGCTAAATGTTTTGATTGAGAAATAATAACCTGAAATTAAAAAGATGGAGGGAAGCCTGAAGTTAAAATGAATAAATTGGCATTCCTTGGACTTGGTGTGCTTGTATTAAATTCCACTTGGATATAAGCTATGATTTTTATTTAAGTGGTAAAATTTGGCTTTATATCCAACCTCAGCAGATCCCAGCCTTTCCTGTACTTGTATGGAGCAGTGGCACCAGCAGGGGACCAGGGGATTCTCCTGTCTGAGGAGTTTTGGGAGGAGCAGGGGCATCCTGAGAGTTCAGGTAGTGTCTACTTCTGTCCTTGTGTCAGAGCTGTTCCTCTGAGAGAGGCAGAAGAGCCAGAAATTCTGTGATTCTGGGCTGCCAGAAGAGGTGGCAGTGATGACTTGAGGTGATAAGAGAGACATTTTATAGCTGTCTGCTCTGGTTTAATTGCTAAATAATTCATTGTTCCTGCTGGCTAAAGCATCAGAAGAGAAGGAAGTTTGGTTTCCAGTAACTATGGCTTCAGCTCAATTGGAAATGAATTCAAGCTTGGACACAGTTCAGGTCAGTGCCAAACAGAACTGTGGATCATTTGATGACATTTCTAATGGTTTTAATTAAAGGTACAGGAGCCAGTTCTGTTTAGCCCTTTACTGATGATCTGGATGAAGGGATTGAGTGTGTTGGTGACAGCACAAAGCTGGATGGGAGTGTGGATCTGAAGGAAGGCTCTGCAGAGGGATGCAGAAGGCTGGATTGATGGAGCAAGCCCAATTTTACAGGAGCACAAGGTGAAGTGCCAGGTCCTATACCTGGATCACAACAACCCATGTACCACCTCAGGCTGGGGGCAGAGTGGCTGGAAAGCTGCCTGGAGAAAAAGGAGCTGGGGGTGTTGGCAGCAGTGACCTGGAGCAGGTGTGCCTGGTGGGCAGGAAGGCCAATGGCATCCTGGGCTGTGTCAGGAATGGTGTGGCCAGCCAGACCACAGCAGGGATTGTCCCTCTGGACTCTCACTGGTGAGGCTGCACCTCAGATCCTGGATTTGGTTTTGGACCTTTCATGTTGTCCTAGTTCGGAGGACAGGTGTCTGCTGAGAAAGGCAGGAGCTTCTCTTTGAAATGGAGAATGTAAACTCCCTCCCTCCAAATTATTATAATTTTGAAATCAAGGGGTTCTCAGGCAAAGATATGGGAATTAGGAATAACAGTTCTTTTCTAGGGAAATTAAAATAGAAATACAGTACTACAAAGAACAAACTCCAAACCCTGACACAGTCAGAGTACAGCCTGACACCCGTCAGGCAGGGTGTTGGCAGCAGTCCCATTCCATGGTGGCTGCATCCTCCTGCAGTGACAGATGTGGCTCAGTTGGAGCAGTGCTCCTGTACAAGGTGCAGTTTCCCTCCGGAGCTCCAGTGGTGATGTGGAGAAATCCGGTTTTCCTCTGGAGTCCAGTGGAGAAAGGGGCTCCCTTAGTGTCCCAAAACCTCTGTTTTTATCTTGGTAAGAAATGTTGGGCTCTTCCCCCTGGCTGGAGCAACTCCCAATGGGCTGCAGTAATTTTATCAGTCCCACAGTGGGACTCAATGGCCATGAGCAGAAAATGACTGGCTGGAGGAAGGATGGGTTGTGAAAAGATAAAGAACACTGCCCTGCCTGGTTTCAATGGATGGCCCATTAGCAGAATATCTCCTGCAGAGATAAGGATACTTTTTATCACACTCTGTATTGTAACACAAGATACATGTTAACAAAGACATTGAGGGGCTGGAGCGTGTGCAGAGAAGGGAACAGAGCTGGGGAAGGGTCTGGAGCACCAGGAGTGGCTGAGAGAGCTGGGAAAGGGACTCAGCCTGGAGAAAAGGAGGCTCAGGGGGGCCCTTGTGGCTCTGCACAACTCCCTGACAGAATGATGGAGCCAGGTGGGGGTCAGGCTCTGTGGGGAGCAAGCAATAGGGCAAGAGGAAACAGCCTCAAGCTGTGCTGGAAGAGGTTTAGATTGGATATTAGGAAAAAAAAAATTGAAAAGATTGTCAAGCATCAGAGCAGGCTGCCCAGGGCAGTGGTGGAGTCACCACCCCTGGAGGGATTTAAAGGAGGTGTAGATGTGACACTTGGGGATGTAGTTTAGTGGTGAGCTTGGTAGTGCTGGTTTGGCTTGGTGATCTTAAAAGTCTTTTCATGCCTAAATGATTTCATGATTTGATGGTATCCTCATAATATTAAGACCATTCTGTATATTTTAAAATCAAAGATCCCCCAAGAGAATATATTTAAAAGAGGAAACATGTGACTCTTCAGAGTAATTTTTAAATACTTGAAGTATATTGAGTTCCATTTAAAAGTTCATGTCATTGTATCTTGGTTTTAGTTTTCCTTTCTTGTTTCATTTTGATGTAACACTGTCTAAATTCTTGCTAATAGTAGACCTGCATCACATCTGGATGTGTTGAAAGCAAATCTTAAAAAATATCTGCTTTGTGGAAAACATTGATTACACTTGTGTGGTTTTTTTCTCAATATCTGAAACGCAGGTACTTGCACAAAGAGCCTGTACTTGTGCACATGCACCTGTCCCTGTGAGAAAACATTTAGGTACATAGCCAAACTTCAAAGTAAATTGGAGAATATTTAAAATCTATTTCCTTCCTGTTTTGATTCAAGGGGTGGGGGGATATTCTCCAGGGATGCTGCCTCTGAGGAGAGTTTGTTTTTCAAAGGATAGGCGCCTTTATGTCTTGGAAGAGAGGATGGAGAGGGCTTCACTAAAGAACCGGGCTGCAGTTCCAAAGGTGCAGAGAGCATTCAAAACCTAAAGGGCTGCAGGGCTTGTGAATCCCACAGCCAGCCTTATAATAGCATTTTTAGAGGTTTGAAGACAGAAGTGAGTTACCAAACCAAATATGTTTGAGGTTGCAGGACACCTCAAACAGAATGCATCCCTTTAGCCTTGCTACTGCTGGCTGTAGCATTGATTTAATGTGCTTAGGTCACGATGAAATGGATCCTGTTCAGTGCAGAGGGGCAATTTTGCAGGAAGTGTGGGTGTGGTGTGGCTGAGGATGAGCTGGCAGCACAGGCAGGGAGAGCACTTCCAGCTGTGTCAGTTTTGGGAAGTGCAGCACTGTGCCTTGCCTTTGCTCCAAGTAATGATGCCAGCACTTCCTGAGGGACCCATCTGCAGGAGTCTGGGATGTTTATTTGTCCTCTTGGAGTGTTCTTTTTCTTCCTGTGCTTGTGGGAAACAAGTGAGTTCCATCTGGGTGCATCCTTCCGTGGTGCTGCTCAGCTGTAGAGACATCTCTGAAGTGAACAGGAGCAGTCACAATCACCAGGGGTCATTTCTAAAACCATCAGGCAGCTTTGTTTTGAGAGGCAGCCTCAGATGTGCCTTGGGTAGGTTGATGTCACGACTGATGGGGCTGAGCAGTCATTAAGGAGACTTTGTGCTCGTGTCCCATTTGTGTGATCTGTTGTTGATGGCTCTGGTTCTGCACAGAGAAAGTTTGATCAATTATTCAGCAGGGGCTGGAGTCTAAGCTGCCTCAGAGCTGGCAAGACACTGCCTCTACAGATTGGTGTGCTTGGTTGTTATTTAGGCACTCTGACTCTGCACTGACTGCTCTTTGTGTGGTTTTGGGAGATGAATTCCCAATCAGAGGAGAATAGGGTTATCAGCTACATACACTTACACCCAGCCTGTGACAGTGGCTGTAATCAAATCCAATTAGGCATGTTTTAATCAGTCAGGGATGCTAAGTTATCTGTGCTGTCTGGGATGAACTTCTTGGACACCTTCCTTTTTATGTTTCAGATAGATTGGCTTTGTGTTGGAGGGTTCAATGGGTGGGTAAGCAATCAGTGAAAATTGCCAATATTATCCCTCAGCAGCTGCAGGACTTGTTTAAAGCAATGAAAAGTGACTTCGTGGCCTTCTCAGTGGGTATGAGGGAGACAAGGTGCCATTTGTGAAATCCTGAGAAGAGCAGCACCAGGAGGAGCCATGATCTCAAGAACAAAGTCCCTGATTGCATCAGGACAGGTTGAGGAGGACAGAGAGAGCGTGTCAGCCAAAGAAGGGATGCAGGGAGGGTATCCCAGAGCCCACCCTGCACACACACCCACAAAATTACACTTGTTCCTCCCACAGCTGCACTGCATGTCTGTCACAGTCCCATTTCTGGCTGAATAAGCTCTGTGGTGCTCCCTGGGAGGCACTGGGAAGGGCAGGGACGGAATGGGGCTGGGATTCAGCCACAGAATCCCAGAATGGTTTGGGTTGGAAGGGGCCTTAAAGATGAATTAATTGCAACTCCTCTGCCACAGGCAGGGACACCTTTCACTAGACCAGACCTTGCTCTGATGCTGACTTTGAGACTGTGGGGCTTTTGCTTCCCCTCCCTATTTGCCTGTACTGTTTCTACAGTGCTCTGTAATGAAATACTATTACTATTACTATTACTATTGCTATTACTATTACTATTACTATTACTATTACTATTACTATTGCTATTGCTATTACTGTTATTATTTTATTTATTATTATTACTTAGTGACTCAAATGCACAAGACACTGGGTGCCTCCAAGGAGTGGGGAGCCAGTCCTAATTATCCTTCATTGTCTTGATAGGGTTTGAAAGCATCTGGAAACTTGCAGATAGTGCTTATTCCTACAGCAGGCAGGTGTGTTTTTAAGATTGCTGTTATTCTAAAAAAAATTACAGGATTGCAGATGCCAGAACTACTTATTTTGGGTCAAAACCAGAGTTTTCAAACCCTTAAGCACTCCTTACAGAAAAGTGGAACATCAAAATGTGGTTTACATATCAGAAGTGTTTGACGAGCATATTCAGATAATGTACATGCATTAAACAAATATTCCCTCAAATGTTTCCCACCACATTATCCTGACAACCAAGTGCTTGCACAGTTGGACCAAAAATGTGTAGTCACTGAAAAAAACCCAGTAATTCTGACAAAGTTCTACTCAGGCCCTTTTGGTGTCTCACTGCAATTGAAAGAGAAGAGCTGTCTAAAATAATTTATTGCTCTTTGGTTTGGAATGTTCTCTTCTCCTAAACATTATTTCTTCCAGTGTGGGGAGAGGGATTCTGCAAATAGAAGGCACCCACATGATGCTGATTCCTGCTGGTAATGTGAATTTAAGACGAGCATTTGGGCCACTGATAAAGGCAATTATTGGGATCTTGAGGTTGTCTGCAGAGAAGAGTTTGTGATGTATTTATCAGACAATGACAGGGGGCATGAAGCACTGTTCTTGAGTGGGCATTTCTTCTCTCTTGTTTTCTAGTGACTCTTTGGAAACAACATTTTCCATCAATAACTTTTGTTGAAAACACTTAAGATGTTTGTTGTCTGAAACCTTTTTTGCATAGCATGCCTTGGTTACGCTTTGTGATTAAAAACTTTGAGTCAACCCTGAAGAAAAACACAATCACCATAGAAATCCCACAAAATGCTTCATGTGTGGGTGGGTTTTGTCCTCTTTCTTGTTTTGCAGCACTTGAAATCTTCAGAGTTTCTCTCCAGAGGAGCAGACAGAAGGAAAGAAGTTTTTTTTCATTGCCACAAGGACTAGAAGGTTACTTGTTATAGCAGCTGATATTTTTGCCTCATGATTTACTTCAGATCTACATATTTAGGTAAAGCACCTATTATTGTTTGATGAAAGCATAGATTTTAGTTGGTGAAGTTGTGATACTTGCCTTTAAAGTCTTAAAAAAATGTGCATACTCCATGAAACACATGTAGAGTTACAAATTATTTTATTTTCTGGGTGCAAAAATGACTTTGGAATTTCTATAACATCAATAATACAATTATATTCAGTGGTCATCATGTGGGGGATATAACAGGGCTGGGAGCCCTGCTGAAAAATTAGTCCAGGAGGTTCTGTTGCTGTGCTTCAGAGTAAATGCTTGTTGAGTTTTTTACTGAAGCTGTAAGAGATGAGATGTTCAAATGCTCACAGTATTTTGCAGCAGTGCTTTGGGTTTTGTTCTGTAGTCTGAATTACTGGGTTTGCTCCCTGCATTTGAGTATAACATTAATAATTATTTCCCTGGCTTCACTTGGATTTTATATGATTGTTTTATCACAGACTTTCAGTGGAAGCAGAATGCATTTAATGCTGAGGTCAGAAGACAGCCTGTAAACAAACTAGAAATTGGAAATTCTGCTGTGTTTTTTGAGGCAGTTCCCAGATCTGACAGTCTGCAGGTTTTTGTGTCTGTGCTGTTCATGCTGTGTATCAGAGTGGTCACCCTGCCTGGCTCCAAGAGCCACATGCCAATGTTGTCATGGACTGAACCATATGATGTGCACCTAATTGTGTATTTATCTGTCCTAGTTTGGAGGACAGGTGTCTGCTGAGAAAGGCAGGAACTTCTCTTTGAAATGGAGACTGTAAACCTCCTCCCTCCAAATTATTATAACTTTGAAATCAAACGGCTCTCAGGCAAAGATATGGGAATTAGGAATAACAGTTCTTTACTGGGGAAATCAAAATAGAAATACAGTAATACAAAGAACAAACCCCAAACCCTGACACAGTCAGAGTACAACCTGACACCCGTCAGGCAGGGTGTTGGCAGCAGTCCCATTCCATGGTGGCTGCATCCTCCTGCAGTGACAGATGTGGCTCAGTTGGAGCAGTGCTCCTGTACAAGGTGCAGTTTCCCTCCGGAGCTCCAGTGGGGATGTGGAGAAATCCGGTTTTCCTCTGGAGTCCAGTGGAGAAAGGGGCTCCCTTAGTGTCCCAAACCCTCTGTTTTTATCTTGGTAAGAAATGTTGGGCTCTTCCCCCTGGCTGGAGCAACTCCCAATGGGATGCAGTAATTTTATCAGTCCCACAGTGGGACTCAATGGCCATGAGCAGAAAATGACTGGCTGGAGGAAGGATGGGTTGTGAAAAGATAAAGAACAATGCCCTGCCTGGTTTCAATGGATGGCCCATTAGCAGAATATCTCCCACAGAGATCAGGATCACTGCCCCCACCCTCAACAGATGTCGATAGAATTTTTAACCCAAGACATTATTACATATTTATACATACTCATGAAATAAGGCCCATATGTAAGGGATCCTTCATGGTGGAAAATAGTGAACCCACCATGCAGTCACACAGCCTTGACCGAATCTGATGATATTCTCATTTCAACCCAAATATTGGCAACCTCACCTTTTTCCTTCCCCAGGAACCCAGGCCACAAGACCTGATCTGTCCAAAATGACAAAGCCACCAGAGAGCTGTGATTTAGTAAAGGCAAGTGGAAAGTTGTACCTGAAGGAGGAGCCCTCAAACTGCACTGTCTGTGCTGGCACAGCTCAGTGTGCCTTGGTTTGGTGCTGCTCAGGGATTTCCTCTCCATCACATGGATTTCCATTTTGTGTGCTGTGAAGGTCAGGTGGGGCAGGGGAGGCAGGGGATGTGCTGCTCCTTGTCACTCTGAAAAGTGCTTTAGGTGTGTCTGAGCCACAGAATGGTGTGGGACAGAATGGAAGGGACCTTAAAGATCATCTTGTTCCAGCTTCCCTGCCATCCCCTTCCACTACCCCAGGTTGTTCCAAGCCCTCCATCCAACCTGGCCTGGAACATTTCCATGGTGGGGCAGCCACAGCTGCTCTGAACAACCTGTGCCAGAGCCTCACCACCCTCAGAGCCAAGAATTTCTTCTTAATATCGAATCTAAACCTACTCTTATTCAGTTTGAAGCCATTACTCCTTGTCCCATCAAGAATTACACCCTTCAGGCTGTGAAGTGTTGCCATTTGCTCCTTGGCCCAGGCCTCCCAACCCTGTCAGCTAATGTTGAAAAATCAGTAGTTTTAAGTCTCCAAAAGCACACACTCCATCACTGACTCAGACCTTTACTCTGCTTACCTCTGGCTTCCAAACATTTCTCCTGCAAAAACATGAACTAGAAACAGAAGTATAAAACAAAGCTGACCTTCTCTTTTGTGCTGACTCCAGTCAAGAAAACGTGCTAGCAACTCAGGGAACAGAGCTGCAGGTTTTAGAGGAAGAGGAATGGATTAAAGATTTCCCAACAGGCAATCTCCAGGGGAGAAGGAGTGATTCTAGTGGGCACATTTGTTTTCAGTGCTTCCACAGCAATGACTATGCTGAGTGTGTAGTCATTTATTTGCCCTGCTGAAGGCACAAGAACAGTTTTCCAGAGCTGCTCTTATCCCCACTTGCCTTCCCATTGCTTCCTTGTTTTTTTGATTCAGTTCTTTACTCTCTTCACTTCCCTTATCTCCCTCCAGGGCAATGGATAACTGGGAGCTGTGCTTGGCTCACTCAAGAGCAGGGAACACGGAGGGAACATTTCCTTCCCAGACACTGCAGTGAGATCCAAGAGAAGGTTTTGTCGTTCCTCAGACAGAGCAGTCCCACAGCTCCAGGAGCCTGCCAGGCTCTCCATGGGAAGCCCTGCAGCCTGTGTGGATTGCTCCAAGTCAATCCATGTGAGAGGCAGGGCAGCATAAAGGAAGAATGTGCCCCTTTCTTGGGCTGGAAAGAGGAGCCTTTGGACTCCTGAGCTGCTGCCCACACCCTCTGTGCTTGGCAGCAGAGCAAGCAAAAAGTCAAGATTGCCTTGGGTCAGGAAAATTTCTCACAATGGGCTTGTGCTCCTCTGGCCTTTCTCTTTGGTCCATTGAATGCTGAAAAGGAGCAGCTCCAGCAGGGTGTGCTGAGATAATTCTTCAGGAGTGCCCCACAGGCCAGGGCAGTGAGGATGGGGGGTTCAAACCCTTCCAGGTAAAGCCAGGACTGCCCCTCAGGGCTGGCCAACCTTGTAGCCATGCTGGAAAGGAAAAGTGCTGCCCACATGATCTCACATGGTGCCTCATCTCTTTAGTAATGGATGATCTCACCAGGAAACGTAGGCAGAAGTTTCTGTGCTATGGGTTATGGGGAGGATTAGGTATGAAAGAGTTCTGCTGTTTTGGTTCATGCTGTCATGGTTTCTGTCAGCAGGTGGGTGCCCAGGGAATTTTAATGAAAAAGATGTCAGATCCCCTAGGATTAGGTGTCAACTGACTGATGATTTTGAGGAATGAAGTCTTGAATTTGGCACATAAAAATAGCAGTTGCGTGGGACCTTGTCACCAACTTCCTTTGAGAATCAACCCTTTTCTGAGAACTTTAACTTTGGGATTCTGCTGGTGTTCAGTTCTAGTATGTAAATATTCATTCACCAAGTCTCACTCTTGTGCACTCTGCCCCCAGTGCCTCCCTGCAGCATTGGCTGTGCTGATGGGATGACAGTGGGTCACACAGCAAGGTGAGGAGTGTAAGGCTGAACTCCACATGGCTGGAAATGTGTTAGTGCCATGATACCACAAGGTAGCAGCTGTCTTACCCTCTCTTTTTATTTTCCTCTTTGAAACCCACTCCACTTGTTTTATAATTACTTGGGCTCATTATGAACGCAAAAATAGCTCCTCTATTTAAAGAGAACAGATGGTTTTTCTAATGATTTTTCGTTAAGATTGAATGAATTGTGGTTGAGTCAGAAACTGCCAGCCCAGAAACGTATGTTTTGATTAGAGAAATACTTGATTAGGTTAATTGAGTGTGACTCAGTGTGATGTACATTTGGCCAACTTAAAAGCTGCCCAACTTTGTCTTGGGTAGAGACTGCAGAACAACTCTGAGAATGGAGCAGCAGGGAAGGGAGGGCAGGGGAAGATGGAATGTAACTCTTTCCGGAGGACTGGGAAACATTTAAAACATGAGGACACATTTGTCCATTCACATTTTGTTCCTGAGAGTGAGGAACAAGAGCAAACCCTTCCAGTTTCCACCTGAGAGGTCTCTGAACAAGCCAAGCTTGGACCCAATCTCAGGGGCAGGTCAGGGTGGTCCTGGGCACCCAGTCAGGAGGAGAGAGGCAGAGTAAGCTGTAGAGTAAGTTTGCCTTTGGGAAGTCCTTGTGGCATGAGAGACAGCAGGGATTTGGTTAAATTCATAAGTTTAAACAAAGTTTTGGTTAAATTTTGGTTAAACTCACTCCACAGCTCAACTAAAGCACTTTGAGTGAAACTGAGCCTTGCTCAGCTGAAGACTTCAGAGCCGTGTTTGTGACATTCAGGAGAGCGTGGCTTTTAGCAGACAAGTAATCTTTTCAGACTTTAATGGAAAAGGAGATAGAAGATCTCCTGAGCAGGCTCAGTGTCACTCAAGGTGCTTTAGTTAGGCTGTGGAGTGAGTTTAGTGTGCTGTAATTTCCATGCAAGCTCAAGCTTGGTGGGGCAGGGTACAGTATAGATGATGTGGAGCTCAGCAAAACTCCAGAGAATAACCTAAATCTCCAATTTCTTGACTATTTAATGTTTGCTGGAGACTAAGTGATTGTGATACCTCAGTCCTCTTCCAAACAGTGGCACGTAGCCAGAAAATCTCTTAAGAGACCTGTCCTGTGCTCCTTTCCTCTGTGACCAGAAATGGGATGCACAAAGTGCAGTCCCTGATGCTCCCACTGCAATCCAGGGGTTGGTCTGGGCAGGGTCCAGGACCTTCTAGAGACACTTCATTTCCTGGGGCTGTGTATGTCTGTGTAAGTCTGAATATAAATAATAATGTGTAAGTCTGAATATAAACACAAACCTCTTTGAGAGGGTTTTGTCATTCCCAGCATGTCTTTTAGCAACTGGGCAGCCATTCTTTCCTCTTTTTTTGCCTTTTCCCAATGCTCCTTATTCCCACTCCCTTTTCCCTGTGTGGCTCCTTCTCCAGACCTGATCTCAGTGCTGCTGCTGTGGTGCTGCAGAGCTCAGCAGGTGTATGTTCTCTCACCATTTTATTAGTGCTTTTTCTTCTTTTTCTTTTGTTTTCACTCAGAGTCAGGATAGAATGGTCATGACATGGATTTTTTGTTTGGACTTGGTTGTTTATTAAATCTTATTTAAAGTACAGGGAGTTCTTTAGTACTTATAGTTATAAAGCTAAAAGTGAGAAAATGGAGGAGAGTTTAGTTAGTTACAAGGTCTTTTAAAGCTAAACAGTTTAATTAAAAACTAACATTTATATTATTTATAGTTTTGACTCCATAACTAAACCCCTGTGACCCGCACTGGGGGATTTTCTATTTGACTAAAAACCATTACTTGAAATCATGAAGAAGAAGGAAGAAAGAGACAATGCTTAAGAACTTCTATTTTGTCTTATACCTATTACTATGTTCTAAAACCCCTAAATTTTTAGCCCTCCACCATGTGACACCACACACCTTTATTTAACTACACACTCATGATTCCAACTCCATCACTCAAATTTGGAAGCTTTCCCCAAGGCTTTAAGTCAAAAGCAGCATTCCCTTGGGGGTCAGGGTCAGAAAGCACAGAAAGTTCAAAGTTCCCAACCCAACCCCAAATTCTGGGTTCCAACAGCAGGCAGCTGCTGATGGGCAGCAGGAGGGGGCTCAGCCACAGCTCTTTACTCTTGGAGGGGATTTTGTGTGTCTGTGTCCCCTCAGGCACGTGCCCTGTTATGTGAAATTAATTAATGGAGATTAATCCTCTCCCACAGCATTTGTGTGGAGTTTGATGTGGGCAGTGACAAACCAAAACAAGCAGGTCCTGTCCTTATTTCATCCCCTTTTTGTGGCAAAATTGTGTCGTTCAGGCCATCAAGGCAGACATCAGCAGTTGGGACAGAATGTGGGGGTGAAGCAGCAGGTCTGGAATGATGTGTAGAAAATGCTCTGCCCATCCCAGAGGAGAAGGATGAGATGAACCAGCCCACCTCTGTTACAAGGGTGATCAAATGTGTCCATGTGGCTGTTAGGATGTGATATTAACAGAGATATTTGCTGTAGTTTGATATGTCAGGGTTAAGGTATGTTTTATGCTCTCCTTGCTGGATTATGAATGGAAAAAATGATTCCAGTCAGCTGCTTGAAGGTGGGTATGTAGGTATGGTAGTGAGCTGTGTTGGAGGATCTTTCATCATGAATCTGAGAGAAAGGAGCTAAAACTCATTTAAAATCAAAGCAAAGCACTCACAGGAGCAATATCCACCTTTCTCTAGCACTGCACAGAAGTTGGATGCAGCAGGTCTGAGTGCAGCAATTTTCCATCCTGAGAGGACCAGGGAGATTCTTTGTCCTGTGATCTGAGTTACAGGAATAGTTGTGCCTTTGGGGAAAAGAGCAAGGCATTAAAAATACAATACTTATTTTTCTCTGTGTTAGCATCTTTATTTCTCTAGGAGATAGGGATGCTGATCTTGAATTTCCTTCCTAAAGGGCAACACCTTATCTCATAGATGTGCCTTCCTAAACAGATGCTGGGACAGGTGAAATATTGTCCAAAATACACTGACAACCACCTGAAGAGTTTGAATCTGAATTCTTGTCCATATTATTGGCCGTGCCTCATATCAGGCAGACAGCACCCCCCTCTGTGGTGTCTTTAGAGCCAATTTTGTAAGAATTTTTGCCTAGACGCTGGAATGAGAAAGCGAGAGAGGCTCTAGAGGGCAGTGCAGCATCCCTGTGACGGGAGTGCCTCCAGGATTCGTTCACAGGAATCTCACTCTGCAGGATGAATGCTTAAAATAGATAAAAAATAAGATAGAATTAAGCAGTAGTTTTCGTTATTTCACAGGGAGTTTCGATTGATGATATTTTTTTTTTTGTACCAAGAAGACTTAGCCCTCTTTTTAGAAGAGTTTTGAATAATAGACTGGCTGTACTACATTTGAAAAGGTTTTAATATCTTAAAAAAGAAAAAAAAAGTGCAATATTTGTGTGTACAGTTTAAGGAAACAAACAAACCAAAGCTCATCCCTCCTGTGCCCCCAGCAGAGGCCACATTTGTTTTCACACTGCTTCTGCCCTTCTCCAGCACAGCCTTATAATGCAACACATCCCCTGACTGGATGTGCTCCTGTTTCCCTTTTAGAGAGGTAAATCGATAAATCATCCTGTCAGCAGGGCACAGCTTGAAGCAAAATTTCCTTGTGCTGGAAGGTTTAGAATTCACTTCAGGAGGGAGCTCAGATGTGCCACACACACCTGCCTGCTGATAATATTCCAGGGCAGCATCCAGAAAGGCAGGGTGGTGATTGGGGGTGTCAGCCTGCTCTTCAACCTGGAGCCTGCTCCTGCTGTCAGGAGGGGTCAGCAGCTCCTTGCTACCCCATAAACACCTGTATATGGCTGGCTGGTTATTTAATGAGCATTTGGCATGGTTCTTCACTCTGTGAGAGAGTTCCTGTCTCCAGACTGGGCTGCTCAGGGGGACAGGGGGTCGCTCATGCTGGAATCAGTGTTGAAATCCAGCAGAGAGCTGTTTGAGCCAGGACTGTGCCACCAACACCCTCTGCAAGGCAGCACATGAGGGATTCCATCAGCTCTCAAGGGAGCAATACTTCTTCCAAATTAAAATCGACTGCCTTTCACAGCAGGGGAGAGGAGATTATCCCAGGCAGTGACTCGGGGTGAATGCACAGGATCCGTACGTGGGCTCAGCATTAGATAACTGATACTTTTGAAATCCGTATTTGTTTGTCTTCTAAGTAGAGTACATCTTGTTCATCTGTGCAAATTAGAGATGATGAGAGGAAAGGAGGGGCTGTGGATAACAGAGAGGACCTTACATAACTGAGGTGAAAAATAAGATGCTCTCATTTCAACCAGAAGGAAGGAAAATTGCTTATATGCACTTCCAGAACAATACTTTTTTTTTTTTAAGGCAGAGTTTCCTCTCTCCCTTCTATCTACTTTCTTTATTTCCTTCAGTTCTGCCTTTAAAGAGGATGTACATGAGACCTACAAATGCCACAGTTCTACCATGGCTAATTTCTGTTTTTGCAGCAGTACCTATCCATCTTCTCTATGGTTTTTGGAAGAGCTGCTGCTGGTGGTGTTTGTCCAGGTGAATTGAACAAGTTGCCTGTCAGACCACCCTGGTTTTCAGACACCAAAATGTAGAATTTTCAAGTGGGAGACCTGTTGGTAACAGACTTTGTGAATCACACTGTCTGCTGCCTGATGAATGTTGTGGAGGTATTACTGTAGTAGAGATTACTGCTAATTTATGTTTATACCAATTAATTTCCCTATGTGTTTCCTAATTAAATAAGGTATGACTGTAAAGCAGATTAACAGAATGATGCCAAATTCCTGTCTACACAGTTTTCTTCTGAATGAAGCTTGATGTTTCCTCTATGGTCTAAAACTGAGCCATGTGTGCTGTCTTCATTTAGATTAAAAAGCATGAAATCAGCTTAATTTCATACTGCTATTATCTAAGACTGCTTTGATTTTTTGAAGAAGAGAGATAGCCAAAGGGCTGAATGCCATTGAATTTATGTGCTGCAAGTTCTTGTCATTAGCATTTCTTTTGTGTGCACACTCCTTTAAGATAAGGGACAACTCTTCTTCTTGGTGTTCTCACACCATTCCTCTGCTTGCCTGATGCTCCAGGTGTTCAGAAGTGGATGAATAACAGGGAGGAAGAGATTTTATTTTTCCTAAAATTTGAGAGTCAAAATACAGTTGTTGGCTTTTAAATAATGGTGCTTTTTTCCCCCTCTTTTTCTCCTGAGTGATTTGGCCTCCTGTTAATGGGGTGATCTGCAGGGAACTTGGCTGAATTCTGCCTGTTTTAACAAGAGATAAAGCCCTCAGCACTCTCTGAAGAAAAGTCCAGAAACTTAAAATACAAGTTAAGCAGTATAAGCAGTGTCTGGGCACACAGAAAGTTAATTGTTCTACTAATGAGAGATAGTTCTGCCTCCCTCAGCTGGGCCAGCTGGGAACTTAGAGAAGCAAACATGATGACTCTGGGCCCTAAAGCTTCTGCTGGTGTCATTGCTTTTGGAATTCTTGCAGTTGTAAGGAGAGAGAGCGATTTGGAGTTTAATATTCCCTCTCTTCATATGCTCCCATTAAAGCTGTGCTCGTGGCTCTCAGGCTGGATCTGATGTAACCATCTCAGCTTCACTGGCATCACTTTCTACACTGGGAGAGCTTACCAAGGTTTTCAAATCAAATTCAGTTCACTTGAGCGAGTTGTGAGGGCTGTTCCTCACCTGCTGGAGCTGCAGGCGTGTGCCAACTCCAGAGAAAGTCTGAGCAAGCACCTGAAATGGAAAGGCAGAGTTGGCAGCAGTGCTGGGGGAAGTACAGCACCCTCCTGCACGGTCTTGTTCCACACACTTATTCCTCAGATAATGCTGGCTGGTTTAGTGCTGAGAGAAACACTTTTTTGTCTAACTTGAGAAAGCAAGCATGAAGTCGTGTGGCAGCAGGGTACATCCCCTGTCAGTCAGTGCGTGGCAGGAAAGCTCCTTTCCATTGCTGACAGAGAATGTCATGCTGGGGATGGGAAGGCAGCACCTCCTGGGAGGCTCCTTGTGCAGGGAGCACAGACTCTCAGTGCTGTGCTGGGATGGTGAGAATTGCTGCTGCTACTCCAGAAAGTGCAAGACAGGACTGGTGGGCGTCGGGAACGCAAACCGCTCTGAGCCTTGACAAGGCTGCTGCAGATTTGCCAAGATGAAAGGGCTGGCTTCTGCCTCATCCCTGAGCCTGTCTGCCAGTGCCATGGAGCCACAAGGCACCGTGGGGTGGTCTAGACAATTTGCAGGTGCTGTTTGAGTGTGTGCCTGCCCTGGGGTTGGATGCAGTCATTGCTAGCCCGGTGTGGGAGTGGGAAGAGACAGAAGGAGCTGCCCAGCACTGTGGAGAAGGGGATGGAGGAGCCATCCTTGAAGCACAGAGGGAAAATGAAGTTTTTCAGTCTGTCCCTGGGGCTGTGGAGGGAAGGGTGGCTGCAGCAGAAGTAAATCTGTGTGGTCAGCACTGCCCTGGACAGCAAGCAGAGATGCAGGGCTGACATGAGAGCTGCTTCTCCCTTCAGGATTTCACCCAACTTCCCCAGCCTGTAATCCAGGGACTCATGGGCACCTCTGCTGCTCCACCAGGATGCAGGGATGCAAGGCAAGGTCACACTGCTTTCCTGTAAGTGGCAGGCATGTGCAGAGTGTAATGGATAATTCCATGATGTCAACGACCAAAAGCAAACGTCTCGCAGGGTGTAATTGCTTTCCCTACAGTGTCAAGTGCTTTTATGTGTTCAGCATTAATATCTTTGCATTGATTGGGAGGAGAAGATAAAAATCGATGATTTACAACACTGAAGTGCTTAGAACATGACATTAAAATGACTCTGGGAGACTTAGCTCATAGGGGACATAGTAAATACTCTAGAGGTACAGGAAATGAAGAGACTCTTCCCAAGTCCTGAAACCAAGCAATAAATTTGATAGATGCTGTGTTTCTCTGCCTAATGGATTTTAATACTGACTTTCTTTCTGTGGAATTGCTCTCTTTTCTGTTGCTTAGTTGTGGCTATTTTTTACTCTTATTTGTTTGGATGTTTAGGACCCCAGGCTAAACGGAGACATTATTATTTTCATGAGGAAAATCTATAGCTTGAGCAAAATGGGAAACAAGTCCTGTTTTGGCTGGCTTTGTACACTAAACACCAAGAGTGTGTCTTGAATTATGAGTGCTGAGGAGCACAGATAATCACAGAAAATAAAGCTGGACAGGACCACAGATCCATCCCTTTGCCCCACATCCAGATGAATCCTATCTAACTCACTCCTGACAGATTTCTTGCTGCAATTTAAGCACTGGATTTAATAGATACAGAGATCAGATAATCTCCCTCCTATCCATAGTGATTTTTTATTTCCCCTTTCTTTCTTTTCCCCTTGTGTCTCATGTTTTCTACAGACTTTTTTTAAAATTTTTATTTTTTACTGGAAATTTAAATTGTCCTTTTTTTTTTTAACTCCCAGTAAGCCACCAGACATGGTGCAGTTACTTTGATTCCTCTTGGTCTAGAAAATAAGACACAGTGGTTTTTGCTGGAAGTGTTTATATGCTACTTTTGTATTAGTCAGGAGAATCCTAACTGTCTTTCATTGCTGGCAAAAACTCATGTGATGAGCTGTTCCCTGGAGGGGAAAAATGCTCTGAGCTTCCTAAGGACTTGCAGCCTCTTGTCTGGGAATCTCAACATGAGTTTGGGCTTTAAAGTAGAAGGAAAAAATTGACAAATGAAGGCTGAAGGATTCCAGATCTGCCTGGCATGGGGGGCCATGTGGTGAAGTGTGCAAATAGATTGCTGGTGTGTTTAGCTGAAAGTCAGATACTGTGTGCTTGCATTTATGTGAGGGGCACAGAGCAGGGTGTCCCTGAGGTGCTCTGCTGGCACTGTGCATCAATAGCAGCAAAAGTCAGCACAGAGTTTACTCTTTGTATGAAACAAGGGCAGGAAGCCACAGGAAGAGAAGTGACAAAGGTATTTTCAAGAATTTTCACTAAGATTGCATGCAGCTACCTGCAGACACAAGGTAAAGCCTCAGCTAGATCCAGTGTCATTTTCTTCCTCAAACCTAAAATGAGAAAGGAAAAACTGTTTGCTCAGGACTTTCTGCCTCTTCAGTGCACAGGTCTGACTTGACTTTGGCTGCCTGCTCTAATTGCTGTTTAATGAAAAAGCTGTAAAACCCTGTGGAACAGCCAATAAATCAGCAATGCATATGGAAAATTCAAAAAGTGTGTGCATCCCCAAAGTGACACGAGAACAGCAGGGGATGTGATAACCTGAGATCTTCTGACCATTTTACCCCCAAATCCCTGTGGGAACTCCTGTTTTTCCACCTGGCTCTTGGCAGAATTGATGATTTCTGTCCCACCATCTCCTCAGCCATGCACTGCCTTTGAATCCAGTCCAGCCCAGCTCTGCTCCTCTGCCAGGCAGGCTGCTGTGGGTAGTGCTGACTGTACATTCCATCCAGCACTGCCAGGAAATTGCTGCCCTAGGGTGAGGCCAGGAATACTATTATTGTTAAGTTTTTAAGGAACAAGTCAAGGCTGTTGCTGAACTGAGGGTAGAACATGCTGTGAACTGAAATAATTAACACTGCTTTGATCACAGAAGTAGGGATTGCTTTGTCTATGGCTTTATACAAAGTTAAAGGAAAAAGTGAAAGGTGTTAATGGTACCTCTTCATTAATCCCTCAGACTGGCAAATTAGGTCCTGGTTTCTGTCCCTGCCACCAGTGTTGGTGTGTAGCCTCTTCCTGTGCCTTTCTCACTGCCCTTGTGCCTTTTGGTTTGGTTAAGAGTGATGCTGGATCACTGGGTGGATAAATTTATGGCAATTCAAAGCACAGCTTAGGTGGTCCAACCATGTGGTTGCCACTGGTGAGGAAAACTCAGGCAGGCTGACCTTGTGCTGGATGAGCCTCTGGCACACCTCGTGCCATCCCAGCCTGCTTTGTCCCCTGCTTGTCTGACACCTGGATTGCCAAACACCAGCCCAGGAATGTCTGCTGAGAGTTAACTATCATGCCAAGGATGCTCCTTGAAGGCAGCCAAAGCCCTGTTCTGTCCCTCCCATGCCAGCCTGGGAGGTGATGGCTGTGCCTGCAGCTGGGGGTCACACTGGCTGGTTTGGAGGGTTTGGAGCTGTGTGCTGCTGCAGACCCTGGTCAGGAGCAGTGGTGTGGGCTCTGCAGTGCTCCAGGCTGTAGCTGCTCTGGGAAGTGCAGGGTCAGCTGATGTTATTGGGGTTGCTGTAGATGCCACTGGTCCCCCCAGCCTGAGTTGTGCCACCCTGGGCTGCAGAGCAATTCCTGCCTGGTCTGACCAGTGATGTGTCACTGCAGCAGCAGCTCCTGGCTGCAGCTGAGGAAATGTCAAATGTGCTTTTGGCTCTCTGGAGGTGAGCAAGAGGGGTCACACTGCTTCCTCCTTTTCTGCCTTGTCAAGGGAGCTGCAGGGCCCATTCTTGGTGGGTGTCTTGGCCATTTTAATGAGCCAGGTGTGCAGTGGGTTGGCTTATGTGTATTTGATTTAATGGAAAGACTGGAAGAAATTCTTCTTTATCTGATACTCCATTTTTATTCTTGCCTGTCATCACCTGCTCCTCACTGCTTGTGTCTTTTACAAGCTGTGGGTGGTCAGGCTGTGACCACAAAGCCCCACAGTGCTTTCCTTTCTCCCTCTCCAGCATGCCCTTGTAAGACCCTGGAGAGGGAGAATCGCTGTGCAAGCTCACAGCACTGACTGGGGACATCTGCTCAAGCACAAGAGTGAGTAGAAGTACTAATTTCTGCAAAGCTGCTGAGGGTTTGTGAAAATGGGAGTGGCAGATGAGAACCTTGCCCTCTGTGTCCCAGTGGTGGCTGTGTGAGGTGTCACTGCCCCAGCAGCAGCAGCAGCAGGCAGGACAGGCAGCATTCCCTGTGGCACAGCATTCCCTGTGGGCACAGCATTCCCTGTGGCACAGCATTCCCTGTGGCACAGCATTCCCTGTGGGCACAGCTCTCCTGGTTGTCCCTGTGGGGAAGGAGGAGGAGAGAAGCAGAACCAGCGTCTGTCCCGGTTTGCTGGCAGCTCCTGCCAAGGGCAGAGGCAGCACAGATGCTGCTGGTGGAGGGCATCTGCTTTGGAAGGGCACAGAGCTCCTGTGCAGGGAGTCAGCATGCCCTGAGCCTGTCTGCAAGGCTTGGCTGGAGGAAATGAGGTTAGCAGAAGCAGAAGTTTCTGCAGCTTGCCTACCAAGTGACGGCCCAAGTTGGCCCAGGATGCTGGAAACCAATTTTGAGCCTGGGCACTTCTCCATCTCCATCCAATCTGTGCAGCAGCACGCCACGCTGAAGAGCAGGAATGTGACTTTCCCTGGACCTGTCTTGTAGAAGGTAAAGCACCATATGGAGGCTGATGGCTCAACCTGCCTGCAAAAGGTATCTGAGAGAGTGAGGAAACACAGGGCCCACATCTTTGAAGATAAAGAGGAGTGTGTGGGTGCCATTTCCTCAGCAACTGAAGCTGCTGCAGTGTCTGATCTGTCTGTGGCTCCAGACTCCCTTCAGCAGCAGTTCTGCTAAGGGGGCAGTTGGGAAGAACTTTTGCTCCATAACAAATTTTCAAGGGAGATCAGATATGAGATCAGAATGTGTTTTTTTTTTCTTGTTTAGTTCAAATTTTTTCACCACATGCTGATTTTTTTTCCAGGTTTGATATTTTTGCTTTTGCCCATGAGATTTCTTCTTTGAACTCTGGAAAAATTCTTGATACAGCCTTAGGAGTTCTATTTATTTATTTACTTATTTACTTATTTACTTATTTTCGTCACTCTCTCACTTTTCCTATTTTGCAGTACCTTACTTTGAGGCTCTTTAGACTCAGCTATCTAATGCAGAATGTTTTCTGCAGGCAGAAATCCATGGGAATTATGGGCACTTAGGAAACTTGAGTCTTGAGGTGGGCAGATGGAAATTGATGTGCTTTTAAATCTGGAGAACTTCTGGAAAATGTTATCTCCCTCTCTTGCTCCCTTCCTGTGATTTGCAAGATTGTGGAAATTCAATTATGGGAGGTAGCTGTGAACACAGTGAATAGAGGTGGTCACTTTTTGTTCCCTTGCAATTCAGAATGACAATCCACACCATTAAAACTCAGTGCATGTGTACTTGATATTAAACAAATTGGATAGCTCTGAGATTGCTTTTTTCTTCCAGGGATACAAGGATGAATTGAGCCAAAGCAGTTGGCAGCCTGGCATGTCTCAGCTCAAGGCTGCTAATGACACATCCTAGAAACACAGAGCATCAGCAAGTCCTTTGTACTTTGCTTATATTTTTCCTGCAGTAACACGAGAGCAATTACAGCTTGGAAGGATGGGAGTTGGAAGGCTAGAGGAGATGAAAAAATTCAAAGGGAAAAACAGGATTTCACGAAGTGAAGGCAGGGGGTGTATGTGGGTGGGCGAGGGAGCAAGCATCTGTAAATAGTTGGCACTGACAGCTGCCTTTCAAAATATGTGGGAATCTGGAAAGAGAGAGGTGGAACAGCTGCATGTGTGTGTATGGGTTTGGGAAAAAGAAGAGCAATGTGCAGCCTGTGAGAGAAGGAGCAAAAGAGCAGAGATAAGCAGGAATCCGTGGAAAGGGTGAGAGAAAGTGGGGCAAAACCAGAGTGAAGTTGGGGAAGAAAGAGATTAATCCCAAGGGAGTTTCAGGAATGGATATAAACTGTAGTGCAGCTAAGAGTCACTGCTGGGGGGGTAATTGTCACTGCCACCTGCCTGTCGTCCCAGCCTGGCCTCCCTCCCCTGCCTTTATCTTTTCATTTATCATAGTAAGAATTCAGCCTTCCTAAGAGCAGGTCATGGGGCTGGGCTGAGGGATTAAAGCCAAGTCTCTGACCTCTGTTCATATTGTAATGCTTGTAAGCCATTGACTCATCCTCTTTATTGGCAGGTTGATGGATTCTTAACTGGGCTGTTCGTGGCATCTCAGCCTCGCTGCCTGAGATGTGCCTTTTGTGTTTAAACTCTGACTTAGAGAAACAAGTTCATTTCAGGCTCTTTGTGTTTCTCTCCTCCTCCTTTTCACAGCTTTTACTTCTTTAAATGTAGACTTCTTTTGACAGATCATCTCCATGGTAACTAACAGGACCGGGCTGCCTACAGAAATTGTAGTAATAAAGTGGTTGGATTTTACACATGATGAAAAGATGATGAAGCACAATGATAGGTGATAAAGACACAGGTAATTGCTCTAGAATAATATTGCTGCCAAGAAGATGACTGAACTCCCACACAGAAGATGAACAGATGGTGTATTTATTGAAATTCATAGGCTGAGGGAAGAAAATGTAATTGATGGCTGTGTAGGTTTTGTTTCAGTTTACTATGCTCTGAGCAGAGCCGGGAGAGCGGCGAGCCGGCAGATGGAGCCCGTATGCAGAGCCACTGGATTTTCACTGGAGATCAGAATTCCAATCAGGGCCATAAAGGCAGCAGAACCACTAATTGCTCTGATGCATTTTGCTGGTTTAGACCTGTCACATAGCCCTGGTTTATTTTAGAAAGGATGTAATTCTTCTGTAAGAGCAGTGACGGTAAATTGCATTAGAATACCAGGAACATGGAAGTAGAGGCTGGAAAAATGCACATTTGCAATACATGTGCTCAGTAAAAGTTTTCCAAGACCAGGTGTGTGTGTCTGCTTTAGTGAAGGGCAGCTGTGGCATGTTTGCTAACCTGATTGCTGTCGTGCAGAATCCATGGGAAGGCAAAGCCAGAGAGTTTTCTTCTGTTGCTCTCTGTGTATTTTCAGGTATGAGTTAAAACTGTTAAATGTGATGTTGAGGCACCAGTGAAAATATTGTCTGCCTTTGTATGGCAGTGCTACAGATCTGGTTTGAGTGATCCCAACACAAGAAAGGCGTTGACCTGTTGGAAGAAGCCCAGAGGAAGCCACGAAGGTGATCACAGGGCTGGAGAGCATCTCCTATCAAGACAGCTGAGAGAGTTTGGGCTGTTCAACTTGGAGTAGAGAAGGCTCCAGGGAGACTTTTGAGGCCCTTCCAGTACCTAAAGGACAGCTAGAGAGGGAATTTTCATAAAGGCATGGGTGACAGGACGAAGGGGAAAGGATTTTAAGAGAAGGAGATTAGGAAATTTTTAGAATAGATGTAATCAGGAAATTTTTACTCTCTGTGTGGTGAGGCACTGACACAGGTCTCCAAGAGCAGTGGTGGACTCTCCATCCCTGGAAACACTCAAGACCAGGCTGGGTGGGGCTCTGGGTAATCTGGTCTAGTGAAAGATGCCTTGCCCATGGCAGGGGGGTTTGAACAAACTGATCTCTACATTCCCTTCCAACCTCACCCAACACTGATGGCATGACTACATTGCTGCCTTGTGGTGTGGTGCAGCAATCCCAAATGTGCAGTGCTGTGGTATCCCTTGCCACAGGGCTTGGTGCCCTCAGGTTCCCCAAAAGATTACTTCAGTGCTGCCAGGAGAATTTAAATTTCCATGGGAATCAGTCTCTGAAGGGTTTCTCTCTGGAAAGTACAAATAACCATCCTTAGAGCAAGGAGTGCCAGCTCAGGAGCATAAAGATTTTTCTGTATGGATAACAAATCTACCTGTTGGGGGAGAAACTCCCTTGGGAGGAGCTGGTAGAGCTGAAGTGCTGGTGGCTGTCTTTGCTGCAGCTCCTCTGTGCTCAGCAGCTTCAGTCCCCCTGTTGTGCCCCTGCTAACCCCCACAGTTTTGTGATTTATTGCTGATAATGCCTGGGGGCTGTTTAGTACATCATATGATTCTCTCTTCCTCTGCAGTCTGGTGCTACTTTATTGATTGTATAACTCATTTTCTCATCAAGTTCTGCAACAAAACCACTTCCCACTTGGGTTTACCTCCAGCTGCACCTACTCTCATGTTGACTACGTTTGTAGCTCTTGCATGTAAGGAACTTTTAGAAGGTGCATAAACATGAGAAGAAATAGTTTTTTCTTCTTACAACGGTAGTGCCAATGAGAATGAAAATAAATATGTAGGTAATAGGGAAGAAACTCTCTCTCCAGGACACTCTGCCCCAGTGAGGAAAGGAAAAGTTTCAGGTTCATCACTTGACAGTGTTTGTGTCAAATTCACCTTCCTTTTATTCCTTCCCTTCAGATTGTCAGGGCACCCACATCTTTTGTGGCACCTGAAAAACCTGATTTGCATGCAAATTGCTCCCGTTTAGGTTGAAACATTTCTGTCATTCTTTTTCCCAACTTCTTCTCTTTTTCCTGCAGAAAAGGAGGGGTGGAAAAAGTTACTTAAGTGGTACACCTTCTTCATACAAGATTAAACAGAATTGCTCTGGAAGTGGAAAGATGTGCTTTTTTGAGACCTGTCAGGCAACAAACAGAGCACTGAGTTAAAGATGCCTGAAAGATGTGCTATATAATAAAAGAGAGGAGGACTAAAAAGAGACTGACCTACTGCTAAATCTGAGCATTACTTAAGTGCATGGAGCGTGGCTGGAGTTATATTAAACCAGCCTAGTGACTGTCATTGTGGTGACTGGTTCCTAAGGAGCCTCCTGATTTATTTTCAGTGTTGCCCACCCCTGTTGCTAAATCCAGGCCCTGCAGACCTCACTGGGGCACCCTGGGGGAGTCCCCTGGAGAAGGTGGTACAGGACATCCTACAAAGGATAAGCCTTGCTTGAGATAAAGGGCTGGATTTTTTAGCTTGAACAGATTTGTCAGGTGCCTGGTGGCCAGAGTGCTGCCAGCTTCTCTCTCAGCCTGGCTTTGTTTGTTGCCCAGCTGCTGGCCTCTTTTCTTTCTCCCCCAATTCCTGCTCTGCCCTTCACCACTAATTGAGTGTTTCAGGCAAAGCCGGTCAAAACATTTTTAGTCAAAACTTATTTTGCTGGCAGCCAAGCTTGGCAGCATCAAAGAAAAAAGATAAATTAAAAATACTGTCATTTTTCTGGGAGAAATTCTCATTTAAAAGCTGGAAGCTGAACTGTTGTCACCCAGTTGAGGGGGAATACATTGCCAATTGCTTTTTTCCTTTTCTAGTTTACCTTCTCACCCTTTTCCCTTCCATCTCCATTTCCCCTCCCCATCTCTTTTCCCCTGCTTGGCTGTGTTTCCCTACTTGTGCCAGAAAGGTCAAGGGAATCCAGGCTGGCATGAAGACTTTCTCTCCAAGCTGAGCGTTTTTCATTCAAAAAGTCATCAGATGTTTTCCAACATCCCTTCCCTTCAAATGTGATAGCTATTCTGGGGCTGGTTTCTGCCTCACAGAGAATCACAGAATGACAAGAGATGGAAGAGACCCTCAAGGATCATTGAAGATAGGCTGAAGCTTCTGTGGTTTCCATGCCCATCAGTGGGGCAGGGCTGGTGCTCCATGCACTGGTTCCCAGACCTGCCCATCAGGCAGCAAAGCCCATCCATGGAACTCTCTGTGTCTCCTGAGTGTCCTTCTGCTTAATGCACATAGTGGGGCTGAAAGAAGGAATTTGTTTTGCCAGTGCTGGAGCAATGTTACCTGGCCAGGAGAACAACCACTGTAGGAGTTTATCCTTGGGATGGAGGGGACTCCAGGCTGGAGGAGAGGATTCTGGTGTCCTGGCAGATGGAAACACAGAATAGGTCAGGTTGGAAGGACCTCAGTGGGACCACTGCTTCAACTGAATCACATCTGTCACTGCAGGAGGATGCAGCCACCATTTAATGGGACTGCTGCCAACACCCTGCCTGACAGGGTGTCAGGCTGTACTCTGACTTTGTCAGGGTTTGGGGTTTGTTTCTTTGTAGTGCTGTATTTCTATTTTAATTTCCCTAGTAAAGAACTGTTATTCCTAATTCCCATATCTTTGTCTGAAAGCCCCTTGATTTCAAAATTATAATAATGTGGAGGGAGGGGGTTTACATTCTCCATTTCAAAGAGAAGTTCCTGCCTTTCTCAGCAGACACCTGTCCTCCAAACTAAAACAGCAACTTTTCATTCTTTGTCCATATATAAGCTGCACCTGATTATAAGCCGCACTTCGGGTTCGGACCAAAATTATAGTCAAAATGGTGCAGCTTATAATTGTGAAATTACTGTATTTGAATACAGTGATGAGATCCCCTCTCAGTTATCTCTTCTTGAGGCTGAGCAGGCGCAGCTCCCTCAGCCTTTCCTCATAGGAGAGAAGCTCCAGCCCCTCAATCATCCTTGAACCAGCCCAGGAGCTCCTTGTCCCTCCTGCGCTGAAGAGCCCAGAGTTGGCAGATCCATCAGCAGAGTGGTGACCTGCCCCTGTGCTTCTGGCACAAACTGAGAGCACCTCAGGAAAGCCAGCATGAATAAAGATAACATTCCAGACTGATGGCTCATGCTAGTTTAGGGGTGATCTGGCATTATTGAATATCTGTGGTTAGCTGGTAAAGGTGAGCTGCAGGAGCAGGGCACTGTGTGTACACAGAACACCAGTTGGGTGGTGTGGTCCTCTGTTAGTTGCTGGGTAATCAGCAGTGGAAATCAGCTTCCAAACACCATTCCTGCTGGAACTGATGCCCCTGAACCTAAAGCAAATGATCAGAAGTGCTTATTGAACAGTAAAGGTACTAAAGAAAGTTATTTTATTTGATTGACTGAGTGAAAGTGGCAAACCAAGCAGTTAATTTTTTTTACAGTATGTTAACATCTTGCATTCCTATGGGTTCAGATTATTTTTAAATTTAAAAATTAAACAATAAAAGTTAAACAAGAAAGCAATCTGTGGTGCAGTGCCAGAAGAGTGGTTGTGCTGTGTCCAAGCAAAGGTCCCTGATGCTGGCTGGTAGCAAGACCATGGGGAAAATATCTAAGAGCAGAGTCTGGCTTTGTGTTCCCAGGTTCTGCCAATCAGCAGCTTGGGACTTTCTAACCCAGAGGTTATGTTTGATGACCTGTGATGAACCCATTTATCTGGTTTTGAAAAACTTATACTTCCACCTGCAGCAGTGAATTCCACAGTGTTGTGCTGCATGAAACATTATTTCTGTGCATTGAGATTTGTGCCTAATATCTGTTCATTTTGTTGTGTGCCCTCTAGTTGTTTTCTAGAAGGTGTAGCTACAATTCATTCCTTATTTGCCACCTCCATAACACTTATTACCCCTGTTTTATTACCCCTCCATCTGCTCTGATCCCATAATTACCTCTTTAATTAATTTTTTTCCTTGAGCAGAAGCTCTTGCAGACCCCTCATTGCCCAAGTTGTCTGTATCAGTGTGCTGCTATTATGTGGTGTGTCTATTAAGTCTTTTAAGAAGTCTTTTAAGAGGAAAGAGGAGCAGTATGAATTTATAATGGCAATGCTTTTTGTGGTCTTACTAGTTTTCATAATGTTTCTTTATTTGCCTTGTTCCTGAGCACTGAGCTATTTTCAAGGAACTATTTGGGCAGTCACCAAGATCCCTTTTCTGGGTGAAAACAGTCCTGAATTACATCCTTCAGCTTCTCTGCAGGTAACTCTGGTGCAAAATTTGCCTTTCTTAGTCTAGGTTTATCATCATGAGTGTTCCTTGTACTCCACCACTGGTGACCCCACCAGCCTTCAGAAAGGAGTCCTATTTCTGCAACACTTGAAAAGGAGCTGTAATTAAATTTTTATGCCTTTGGAAATTTGCTGACCACAGTTGTTTTTTGGTCTGCCCTCCTATGATTCCACATTGGACTTGACAGAAGTTCACCATCTGTTTTTCTTTTCCTCCTCTGAACATCATGTTCACATTCTGAAGGATAGTTGTTTTTCCTGTTTTTTGCTTTACTACCAGTAATTGCCATAAGTTACCACTCAATCCCAATCAACAAATTTTTTTTTGGTCCTTTTAAAATATTTTGAAGTAATAGGTGTCTTGATGCTTTCCTGTAGTATCTGTACATGTTCTCCTGAAGTATTTCTGCCTTTCCACGTATTTCTTTGGAATGCTACACTGATTTTTATGTAGCTCTCCTTTTTCAAATATAGGCTTATTACTTAGATTTCTGTGAGCTTCTGGGTGTTGAAGAATAGCCATTCTCATGTGTTGTTGGGGACAAGTTGCTCTTCTATTACAGGTTTTTAACTAGTTATTTATAATGTTTAAAAATACAGTGTTTTCAGCACCCTGTCAAGACAATTTCCCAGTCTCTGTGGCTTCAAATCATTCCTTATTTCTGTCTCCATACCCAGTCACCCTGTGGACAGTGTCACAATCTGGTAGGTTTTAAACTAATCTTAATCTGTGGTTTTTTTAACACATTCCACCATTTCCCCTGACATTCTCCTGCTTCTCATATTGAGGGATTTACAGCTTCCCACTGGGTTTTGTCTTTCCTTCTCAGCCTTTTCTTGCTGTGTCTCCCCTCTGTCTCTCCCATCCCACAGCAGCTCCAGCCTTGCCTGTTTGGTGGTGGCACCACAGTGGGTGCAGCCTTGGATGTAGTGACAGGACAAGGAGGGAAAGGCTTCAAACTGAGAGAAGGAAGGTTTGGGTTAGAGGTTAGCAAGAAATTCTTGACTGTGGGGGTGGTGAGGCCCTGGCACAGGCTGCTGAGAGAAGATGTGGATGCCACACCCCTGGAAGTGTTAAAGGCTGGATGGATCTTTGAGCCTGGTCTAGTGGAAGGTGTCCCTTTAATGTCCCTTCAAACCCAAACCAGTCTGGGATTCCATGATCCACAGCTGTGGTTAGAGCCAGCTGCCTGGGGGACACAGGTCCTTGCAGGGAAGAAAAGCTGCTGGAATGTCCTCTTGTGCTGCAGCATTTGTTGCAGGTTTTGATTTGCATCTCTGATCTCCACCAGACATTCCCCTGCTTGAGTAGATTGACCCTGGCTCTAATGTAACAGGCAATTAATCAAAGGCTGACTAATTAGCTCTCTCCATGGCTGGCACCTTGCAGAGAGTCTGGGAATCTGTTACATGCTACTCTGCAAACCAGCTTTATGCTCTGAGATTTACAGCAGTTATTCTATTGAACTCTGGGTTTACTGTAAACTTCAATTATTATAATCTCTGAAACATAATAAAATTCCTTTGCTTAGCTTCCTTAAGTGGTAATTTTAAAACTAAGTTTTGTAACTGCTTTAACTAATTACACTGAGGAGTTTGACCATAGCATTAAAATTTAGGTGAAATCTGTCATCTTTCCTTGGACTTAAATACCTTGAAAATTTATTGGCTAAGCAATAGAGTTTAAACTTACTTTTCAGTGTTTAAAAATATTTTCTTTTCAAAGCTCTTAATTTTGATGCAGATAACTTCTGAAGTTTGACACTGCTGAAATGCAAAACCTGATTTTTGAGTTGAGGTTCTTATTTCCAAGCTGCAGCAGTTAGCAGCCATTCAGTGATGTTGACTGACATCTGTTAAGAGCTTTAAACTGAAGATGTGCTGTGAAATAGGACAAAATTAAAGCAGAATAAACATCTGCAAACACTTCTTCCTCCTGCATAGCCAAAGTCACTTAAGTAAGCGTGTTTTGTGCTGGGGTGGTTTGGAGCAAAGGGCAGTGCTGGGATGCAGTTGGAGGCTGTGGCACTGCCCCAAGGCTGGGACACTGCTGTCATGAAGAATGACATGGAGGTGATTTTTTTCCCTTTTTCTCCAGCCAGGCCTATTTATGACCTCCCTGCTGATCCTCTGTGCCCCATTCTGAATTCATCTTCCTGCAGGAAGAGGGTAAGCAAACTGTACTTTGCTTGTTTGGTTGAGTTTTTCTGATGCTCCAGAAAATTACATCTGTTCCCTTTCTCGTAACAAATGTTCAAATCTCTTACTTACCAGTGTTAACACAATTAAATAAACTAAATTGTTGTGGGCAATGCTGGCTGTCTCTAAATGTACCCCAACTTTCTTTTAGTTCCTTTTCTCACCAGCCTGGATATAATCTGTTGATTTTTTCCACTGCTTCCATGTTATTTGGTATATGGAGTCTAGACACAATCACCTCTGCTGTGTTTGTTGTTTATGATCCTTGGTGCCTGTATTGTTGAAGCTGCCTGCTTTGCTTGGCTTTCTCTTAAAAACTTTTGTCCTTTCTGTTGCTTCAGTGACCTAAAGAATGTTGATAACACTGAAAAGACAATCTTTTTTTGCCCTCCAGACAAATCCTGAACTGAACTACCTGTGCAACTAGTGGTGAATCCCCCCTGTACATTTTTCTGTACTGTTAGTCTAGTGGCTGTCTTTTCACTGTTTTATTTTCTTTTCAATGCTGTTAGATAATTATATTGCACCAGCTCAATACAAGAGGAGTTTCACCAGCTCTGGAAGCATAGCTGGTCTCTTTAAAGTGAGTTCTCCCTGTGTTTTCCGGGGATGAGCATTCCCCAATGCTCATGAGTTTCTCTTCAGCATTCCTGGAAGTTTTCAAGGTTCTTCTAAAATCCATTGCTAAGGTATTTATTTCTCTGCCCTATTCCTGCCTTGTTTCAGAGCAGGCTGGAGCTGGGCTGGGCTGGCATCCTCCTTTCCCCAGCACCCCAGGGTGTGCTCAGGCAGATCCCTGGCTGAGCATGGCCAGTGACAGCGCTTGTGCCATGTCGAGGTTTTGTAGTAACATTCCTGGTACTTTGAGCTCCTTCTTGGCTGCCTGTGCTTGCTCATGCCTCTCTAAATGGTTTCACTGTGTGTGGTGAGCAGCTGCTCCTTTTCCTCCAGTCTGATACTGCTGCTTATCAGTGGCTGAGATTAAGCTGAGTGTTTGTACATGGCAAGGGTTCTAATGAGCCAGAGCCACTCTGGAGGAATTTTTCTCTTATTTGAAGTTCTCAATCAGTGCACATGTTGCTGTTTGCTGGTTCCTCTTTTTTTTTTTTTCAATTCCTGGGGTATCTGGTTCTGTCTCCCTCATCTCTGTCAGGACAGCAGTTAGGTGGGTGTTTCCCTCTCTGCCTCTTGTACCATTTCCCATGCTGGAGTGGTGGCTCTTGCCTGTGTTCCAGGTCTGTTTGTCACATCTGTCCAGCTGCATTGCCTTAACCCATGTGCTGACTCAGGATTTGTGTTCTTGTGAGGTTCCTTCTCTAAATGCAGCCATTGCCTGTGACTTTGCTTGTGTTTTTTTGAGATTTACATCTGCTCTTGTCCATAACCTTGCTTGTGTAACCCACAATGTTTCTATTTAATTTGGTGTTTACAAAGTAGTTTGTGGACTCAGCTGCAAGGTGAAGAACACTGATAATTTCTTTCCTAATTACTGATAAAAACCTACCATTTTCCTGGGAAATTCCAGCCTTTCTTCAACTCCTTTGCAACTATAATGATTTTGGTTGCATTTCTGTCAACAGCCTCTTTCAATGCTGGATTTTTCTTTGACATATATATAAAAAATAATCACCTAGCTTTAATTAGAAAGCCAAAATCCTTGCCACTGATTGTCAAGTCTCTAAGTAGACTTGAATCACCCTTGTGTACATAGATTTTTTTTTTGGAAACCCACCTCATGGGGAGTTTGAATTGTCTTCTCTGCTTGCTTTGTTTTTAGGGGTTGATTTGCCTGCTCAGTTGTAATTCCTGGGCATCCCACTAAACTGAGTGCTGCTCCAGGCTTTCCCTCTTCCCACCAGCAGAAATGTAGGTTGCAAGAGAGACTCTGGGGTTCTCCTGAAACTTCTGCAAATTCCTCTGAACTGGACCTCTCAGATCCACTTCAGAGGTTGTTCAATTAGTGGAAACTGTCTGACTGGATTAATTGAGCCACGAGGTCCAAGCCTGGGGTGAAAGTGAGAATTGGATCCAAAAACCCATTTGTGAAGTGTACAGGAGCACAGGACTGTGACTGCCTGGCAGCACCTATTGGAATAGCCACAGGGAAATTATTCAATCAAATTGCTGCTTGATAATCTACAACTTCTTTATCTGCATACTTCAGCAAGCCAGGTCAGATTTCTCCACTACTGGCTTTGTGGCCAAATGGATTTTGTTGATATTTTGGACTCTAGCTAATCCTTTTGTTTGTGGCTAATGGCTCACAGCCTTATTTCAGTTGGTTTTCAAGTGTGGTTTCAGACACTTGGTCTGTGCTGCTTGATGGAAATTTTAGTGAGGAAATGCTGTGGTGTCCATACACGTGTTTAATTGAAACACTGCTTTGCCAAGACAGTTTCCTCCTCCTCTGGAGTTCAGGACCTTGTCATCTGTACCTGTCAGCAGGCAGCAGGTGAATATGACTCGGACAGAAACAAGTTGTGCAAATATTTCTGCCTTCACTCCTATCCAGCACAGGCACATTCCTTCCAGCTGGCCCAGAGGAGTGGAGTGCTGGGAGACACTGTCTGACCTCAGCACGAAGTGCCAGAGATGTTTCACTCAGGTATTCATGCCTTGGCAAGAGGAGTTCACTGCCATGAGCTGTTTCATAAGCTTTTCTGGTTTTGGGGCTCTTGACTCAGAGACCTGACTCTTGCAAGCAGTTTGCTCTTCAATCTTATATTTCTTTTGAATAAGACTTGGGGCCAAGAAGGGAGAAATGCTGGACTTTAAGTTCAAGCACTGGGAGATGTATTTGCTTTTTGCAAGTCTAGAGACTGTTGAGGAAGGTTTAATGTACTGAGCAAAGTGAAAGTGTGAGTTGTTCCTGATGTGTGCAGTTTTATTGCCATCCTGCCTTCCCTGCAAATTCATGCTTTGTTCAGCCCAGTTTACCTCCAGCAAATGCTGCAGCAATAATTGTTTTGCAAAGAACTACGATGAGAGTGGTGCCTGCTAAATACCAGGTAGGTGGCAGGTATGCCATGGCTGCTGCTCTGTGAGGGAATTAAATCAGCCACACCAGCACAAAGCTTCTTTTTCTTGTCATAACTGGGCTGTGTCAGGGTTGATCTCTCATCCAGACCCAGGGCAGGAGATGCCTGAAAGGGATCTCACTGCCTGGCCAAGCTGAAGCACATCCTGTTGCTGGGGGAACAGCCATTCCAGTGGTTCCCAGGTGAAAGGATGCCTGATCTTTGGAATAATGGTGTAAAGGTTTATGTGAAATACATTGTCTGGGTTTTAAAAATACCAGCTTGACATTTAATGGGACATAAAGGGAATATATCTAGAGTTTAGCTGGTGGTTGACGAAGAATAATAAAAACTGACTGCATCTGAAAATGTATTTGAATTCCTGCCAATTGTGCTCTAGCTCTTTTAGCACAACAGCTCTGGAAAAAACAACCATAGGAAGGCCAGTGTTGAGTTGACAAGGATGAGAGTTTATTCTCTTGACATTATTGTGCTATTATTTCTGGATTTTTTTTCCCCCATTGCATCTTTGTAAATGAAGGTTTCAATAACGAAGTGGAGTAAGGGTTTGGGAGATGAAGAGAGGCAGCTGAGCACATGGGAATCAGAGTGGGAGACTTGTAGGGTCTCCCATTTCCTTCCATAAATGTGAATTCTGGAGAAATTTGAACAGAAGTGGATAAGCATCCCACTTCTACTAAAAAGAAAGAGAAACTTGCATAGGGAAGAGTTCAAAACTAAGGGAATAACAGAACAATCATTGGGAAGAAGTTTGGAGTGAGCAACTTCTTTGTGCAGTAAACCTAGATAAACCTTATTGAACCTGAGACCTTATTTTCTTTTTGACAACTCCTTTCACAGCCTCCCTTCTGGAGTTGCTAGCTGAACATTTATTTTCAATCATGCAGCATTGGAAATACAGGGAATGCACAGGGGATGAGGCACCCGCAGACCTGTGTGCCCAACTGCACAGGCAGCCTGGTCTGCAAATCTTCATTCCAAGTGAGCAGGGGAATTTCCCCTTGGCTTTCCAGACCAGACAGCCCTCCTGGGTGATGGCTGGGTGGGAGTGGCTCACTCAGCTGGCTCTGGTGACAAGTCTGACATAACCAGGCTTGGTGTTTCCCTCGTGGCTCTGCTGCACTCCTGTGTGCTTTTAGCCACAGCTCCACAGCTGCCACCTCCTGCTCTGGCTCATCAGCAGGGCCACTCAGCCGTGCCTGATGTGGGCACCACGGGGGCAGGGGACAGGCTGTGAGTCTGGGAACAGGTCACCTGTCCCCAGCACTGGCTCTTCCCCATCCTCCCCAGCTGGGATCCATTGGGATTCTGCCATGGCCAGACCCATGGAACTCCTGGGGACTGAGGTCTGCCCAATAAGGACTCCTCCTCTTGAGCTCTTTCTAAGTAGCTTTTATTCAGTCTGGACTGCTCTTGAGGGATCTGCCAGGCAACAGCTTTTAGGAACAAGATCATCAGAAAACCTCTTTTTTTTTTGGTTTTTTTTTTTTTGAAAAAAGAGTTGCATTAGGAACACCTGCAGAAAATTGCCTCAGGGAGTAGTTTGCTTAAGAAAGGCAAGATGCTGCTGAGAGCAGATTAGAGCCAGTTTACAAATTGCTGCAGGCAGAGGGGCCAGGAGCCCTTTTGGTTGTGAGCAGTCACATCTGTGCACTCCTTTCCATCCCCCCATTTTCTGTCCACCTTCCTCACCCTCTCTCATGTTCTGAGCATTGTGAGTAGCTGGATTCAGATGTGTGGTTTTATTTTTTAGCTTATTTCTGAGGGACATCAGGTGTTCTAGAAGCTGGAAACAATTTTTTACACCAATAAATGAATTGTTGGGAAGAGCCCCAGTTTCACCTTTTGCAGGCAGAGACTGAGGAAGGGTTTGCCCTGAATGTTGGGGGAAAATGATCCTTCTCATGCTGGGATTCAAAACTACATCCAAAATACACATTCAAAGTAGCAGCTGTGTGGAAAGTGGAGAATGTACACTCATGGTATGTGAGGCTCACACAGAACCTTCCTTAAAATTAAGGTTAACGTGGGATGCCGTGGGATGCTTACACCTTTTACTCTAAAAACAGCTTTTACCTCTGTGTGAAAACCCATTGGGAAGACAGAGCTGCTGGCACAGCTTTGCCCTTCCAGCCTGGGATCCCCCAGAGACGGAGCAGGGCTGGCCCAGGGTGAGCAGAGGTCAGGGAAGCAGTGACTGGCAAAGGGGCAGGCTGCTCCCTTTGTTTCAGACTGAATGATCCTTTACCCTTTTACTGCAAATCTGTGGGAATCCAGGATGGGAAAGGTGCATTTCCAAAGTGGATCCAAAATACTTATTACCAGACTGTGAATTGAAGCCAAGTAATAAATGACATCTCTGTACAGGAGAGAAAATCACTTACAATTTCCAATTTCCTGATACATAAATGGCAATTTTTTTTTTTAGGCAAATTTATCAGTAAGATAACTGTTTGAATAAAGACCTAGCACTCACAAGGTGAGAGCAGCAGAAGAGGTGAGGCAGTAGTATTTAAATAACCCCTTTAGGAAGTGGCATAAGCTGCTTTATCTCGTTTCCCTGGCTCGCATTCCTTTGGTGGCTGTCACATGTTTACCAACCAGCAGCAGTTCCTTCTTCCTTGGGATGTTAAATCAACAAGTACATGCAGAGGAAAGGGCAAGAACACCAGCACCACTCCTGTTTCTCAAACTCAGGACTGTGCCTCTCTTCACTTCGCCCAGCTCATGTGAGTATTGCAGGTTCTAAGGACTTAGCAGGCTGTCCCAGGAAGAACACTTTTCTCATAACGCATTTCAAAGCTTTCTGGGGAAATTCCATCTCTGGTTTGACTCATCTTGCTGCTTTATGTAAGTGTGATTAGGTAAGTCTCGTGTTTGAAATGCTTTGGGGCTATTTCTTGGTGAGAAGACAGCTTTCCTGGTGTGTTACTTTGGAGACAATTACAGTTTGAAAATAAAACCCTATCTTACCCTCACTTCTAACTTTGGGTTTGCATGCTGCTTTGGTTTCCTTGAAACACAAAGATCTTGGAAATTGCAAGGAATGAAATAGGAGTAAGGCTTTTCTTCTGTTTTCTGCTTTGACATTGTTCTGTTTCCTGCTGTCATTCCAGATTTTATTTTAAGGCAGTAGTAGATCATAATTCTAGTTCCACAATGAGTAACAGAAGTGCAAAGTATTTGCATTCCTGTTAAGCAGAGGGCACATCTGACTGCTGTGCAAAGGAAGCCATGGGTGCTTGCAGGTGTTTGTGACTGAGGTTCAAAGAAAAAAGGAACTTAGTGTACTGTGATGGCTGTGGGAGAAAACAGCTAAAGGGATCCCAATAAAATAGTAAACAAATTCCATAGCTCGGCTCAGTGTGTCTGAAAATACCCAGGAGCAGGCTGCACTTTATTCTTGTGGTCCTTTATGTCAAGTGTTTTGCAGAGTGTGGATGTTTGCTCACGTGGGCTGGAGCAGTGCTGCAGAAGCCCTTGAAGTGCACAGAATCTATTTTAGTGATCTCCATTGCATCTGTTCTGGCTACCAGTGCCTCTGCCTGCCTCCCCCTTCCTTCTCCTGGCTCTGAAGTGGCACAGCTCTCCGTTTATCCCTGACAACAGCTGGACATCACAGCTCTTGCTTGAAAGAAACTCTGGGTGGATGCTTTGTAACCTGTTAAACAAATGGATCCTCTGAAACAACTTTGTGGCTGCTTGCACCTGGAGAAGGCCCTTCCATCTGGAGAAGGCCCTTCCATCTGGAGAAAGCCCTTCCATCTGGAGAAGGCCCTTCCATCTGGAGAAAGCTCTTCTCACAGGGTTTGGAGAGCTGGGGTCCTGCCCTGCATGTTGTTTTCACAAGGGAATTATGGAGGGTGACTTACAACAGCTGTTTTCTCTAAGATCATTCCCCCTCCCCACCAAATCAGTCTTCTTTTCATCATTAATTTTCATCAAATCATTCTTCTTTAGATTTCTCATGGCTTGTAGAGATAGATATTTCAGGCCTAAGTACCAGGGTTCATCTTTCATTCAGTTTGGCTGAGCTTTTCAGTTTTTGGCTGATCTCAGGTTCAGTAAAACTGAGGAGTGCCTGGACTAGAAGGTGTGATGTAGGAAAGAATAAACTGGGAAGGCACACACAGGGAATGAGCTGTTGTCCTTGCCACTTAAAATGAGCTCTGCTCCCCTCTTTATGCCTGCAGGATTTCACTGTCTCTCCTTTGTCACAGAGCCTGGGTTAGCTGAGCAATCACTTCAGTTCCTTCCTTTCTCCACACTGCCCCAGTAACTGGTTGTACCTGTGGTTAACTGGTTTATACCTGTGTGGAGAGAGAAATATTCCCAGGGCCATGGTAGAAGGTGGCAGAAATTGCTCAGCTCTTCACTCAATTAAATACATGACTCCAGAAAATGCTGACATTTCCCCCCTACCCCCACAAGCATTTGTTTAATGGCTTTTGTTGTTGTTAGAACATATTTTCTCAGGGCGTAGGTCACTTGGTCGATACCAGAGGCCAAGAAATCTTCCACAATGCTCTCTCTCTTTGAAATCACACCCTGCTTTATGAGCAGCAGCCTTCTGCTTCAGGCCTCCCTGCTGAATGCCAACAATTCCTGTTCCTCAAGAGCAGGAGCCTGAGGCTGCTGGCCCCAGGAGCTGTGGTGGGGGCAGCTTCTCCTGAGCAGACATCCCCTGCACCAGGTCAAAAACCACCTGGGGATCCCTTTTAGCAGCACCAGAAGTTAATCTGGCAGCAAATAACCTGTGTGGAATGAAACTCCATGCAGGATCTGGGGGTTTTGGGTTCGGAGAGTTGTGGCTTAGTGTGCTATGGGATGCTGTGAAGAATGATCCAGGAAGGAAAGGAAAAGCTGAATGGCAAAGCTGAGTCTGCTGCTCTGATTTCTTTTTTTTTTTTTTCTGATTTCTTTTGGCAATTGCACTGAAAGGTGACAGTCAGGGCCATCTCTGGTGGTTGTTAGATGGAAACTGGTGTTTGTTCATGGATGTGAATCTCATCACCACCACTCAGAATTCCTTGTCTCAGCAGCAGCAGGACTGCAGAACACTCCTCTCTCCCCGCTGCTGCTCATGCCTCTTTTTGTGTCCCCTTGGTTTGCTAAATGCCAGACTGAGCGTCTGGATTTGTGGCTGGGCTTAAATGCAAGGGCCAGAAACCTTCAGAGGAACTTTATAAAGGTTGGTCTGGCTACTCCTTTATAAAAAAATAAAAATCAATGACTGGTTGTGCTTTCAAGACAAAATTAGCCACCAGAGCTGCCCCTTTAGCCCTGCCAATTAGAAGTTTCAGAAAAAAGCAGGTGTTCTGTGCCAGTTTGACAGCAGTCCCTGATCAATGAGCGGCACATGCTTGTCTCACTTTATCTTTTTGGTCAGCAGTTTGCCACTGCTGGTGCCTGGATGTATTTAATGGGAGCTGAAAAAGGGACAGAGCAGCTTCAGAAGGCTCAAAACAAGTAGCACCAATAGGGTGTGCAATGCCAATATCGGAAACTTCATTTTAATTCCCAAGGTCAGGGGTTAAGGTGTGGATATTGTGAGGGTCCTGCATCCTGCCAGGATGTGCTGAGTGCAGGTGTGAGGTTGGGGTCCCTTTCCATCCTCCTTCTCCTTTGGTACCTGCCAGGAGACGCCTGTGGCCCACGAGGATCCCACAAACAGCAGGGCAAGGAGCAGCAAGGCTGTGTTCAGAGGGTGCCCTGCTTTCCTTTGGCACGTGGCCTGCTCTCCACAGATGGGAAATCGTCTAAATATTAAGAGATTTGGTTTGATTAGCTAAAATCTCCTGTTGGCAGCACATTTCCAGTCCCTGGAGCAATGGAGATCAGACAGGTTGCCAAGGCAACACTCAGCCTTCAGTGAGAGGTTTACTGTGGCGTCGTCCTTGGTCAATTGATGGAGTAGGGTTTATTTAGGTCTTAGAGGAAAAAAACCAGAGCTGCTGTCCAGCCTTTTGCTGTGATGAGTCATTGTGCCTTGGGTCAAATTGGTGAAACTAAGAGCAAGGTTTTGTAGATGAGAAATATAAGTACATGAGAGCATAAAGGTCCCAATTAGATTCCTCTTTGAAGAGGTGAGAGCACTTCAGTTCTGAGTGGAGACAACTTATTCTTTTTCATCCCCCCAAATAAGTGAAACAGCAACTGAGGTCCTCTTTTCTCCCCCCTCTCCTCCCATTTCCTCTCTCTCCCAAATGTAAAATACTTATTTTTATTCTCTAGAGGACTCTGTGCTTGCTGTTGAATTCTTGACTCATATCAGAGGTCCTTCCAGCTTGACCTTTTGTCACTGCTTTGCTTGTTGCTCTCTGCTCCCTTGTCTCTTCCAGAAACCTTGGTAAATCCAGCTTGTGAAAGTTTCCATTTCATTACATTATTCCTCCTTTTGTATCACCCAGGAGATGAAAATCTCATCGTGTCACCACCGTGGCATGGGCAGAAAGTCACTGTGTCTCTCACTGCCTGTTAATTGTTCTGGATCCCAAACCAGGGAGTGCATGGGGACAGGAGCATCTCTCACTGTGACTGTCCCCTGGCTTTACTGACACAGCAGAATTGTGCCAGTGGTGGGCACAGCCTCTGTGAAATTTTGGAAGAGACCTCATTCAATGCTCTCACCAGCCAAGGAGGGAAATGCCATTGTGCTGAGTGTCAGGCCTTAATTTGCTATGTTAGTAAAGGTTTCTGTTTTAAAATAATGCTGGCAGTGATAGGAGAGACTCCAAAGCTACAGGGATAACAGGACCACAGGGAGCTGAGGGTGGTTATACAGGAGTCACCATCAGAGTGCCCCTTTTTGCTTCTCTCACTGTTGAGATGGATGTGAGCTGTTTTCAGCACTGGATACCCTGTTAGTTCAGGGAGAAATCGCTGTACAAGGAAAACTTGCAAAGAGTCACTGCATGGATTAACAGGGAGAGCCAGGCTGGCATTTCCTGAACACACAGGTGCTGTTTGTTCTCTTTTGAGTGTGGACCTCAGCTGGTGTCATGTAGCATAGGGAGAAGAGAAGGAATTGAAAAATAACTCTAGACACTGCTTGCTGTGAGGGAAATTCTGACCTTCTCTGTAATAAAACCGAGGCATGAACTTTATACACAGTTACTTGTACGTGAGAAGGAAAAATTTTAAAGGCTGGAGGAGCTTTTAAAAGTCTGCATTGGCATCCTTATTTATTTATCCTTTTTGAGAGGATGGCAGCTGATAGATGTGTCACTGTGATGCTGCACAGTTATCTTCTTTCCCTGTCTCAAAATACTGCATTAGTGATACCATGGCAACAAAGAAGTTGTTTTTAAGAAAAGGGGAAAAAAAAAAAAAGCGTGACTTCAGTGTTCAAGAAAGGTGGCAGACTGACAGCCCTAGTCTTCCTTTTCTACCAGTAAGGCAGTGTTGGTGTCAGCTATGACAAAAGGTATCAGGTTATGATCTCTGTGTTGTACTGGGACTGAAAACAAACCTGGGACACCATCAAAGACAAACCTACTACAGGGAGAGCAGGCTGAGAACCCTCTGGGAAAAGGTGCTCTTGTTGGACAATTCAATTCTGTTTAAATTATAAATTTTTCTAAGAAGTGCATCATCTTGAAAAACTTTCCTAGACCCAAGCTGTATCTTCTTTCAGGAGGGAATTTTCCTCTGAAGAGTCTGTGAGAAAAAACAGCTGTCCCTTGGTACTGGGGTAGTTTTTCCAGAGGTTGGAAAGTCAAAGGATATCTGGAAGGGGCAAGTTGAGATCTCTGAACTGTTTGATTTATTTGCATTTGAGTACAGCTCTCATCTCTAACATGAGAGCCCTAAGCAGAAGGAGATTGGCTTTTAAGGATTAGATTCTTTAATTTGCTCTAATTCAAGTTGTATTTATTATTATCACTACAGACACTTTCTTGCTTTTCTGTGTCTCAGGCGAAAGCTTTGACCTCCAAGGTAGCTCACTGCTTTGTGTGACAGCTGGTTTTACTGTGGAAAATAGTTCCAGAGTGCAAAACTGAGGATTTTGGCATAGCTCAGAGATTAGAGTGAATATCGAGATGGAGAATAAATGGCAGAGCAAACTCTTGAGTGTGAGGGTATCTCACAGACTGTGAGCTGAGAAAGAAATTTTCTGCCTGGTTCCAACTTTTCTTCAGTGGTCTGGAGAAGAACTGAGAGGAAAAGTTGTGAGGCTGCAGGTCTCACTTTGATTATCTCAGATGGGAGCAATGCTGGCAGGGACCTTGGAGAACCACCTTGGATGGGTGTGAGCTTCTTTATGCTGTCCCCATCACATCTGTCCAGCCCTGACATGGAGGGGACCAGCTTTCAGCTCATGAGTGAAAAATTCTCAGCCTCCCTGACCCCCTTAATTTCAGTGAATTTTGAATACTGTGCAGAACTGGAGCAACTTTTATAGTTATTGCTAAAACTGATGATGAACCTCTGGATCACCTTTGCAAGTGACCTCCACCAGACAATGTGGATTCTCCCTGTCCACCAGGACACATTTCTGCTCCCTTGTTCCATCTGTGTTTGCTTACAGATGCAGGAATGAGGAGAGAGCCAGGACTGTACTGGGTACAGAACTTAGGTGTCATTGTTTGCAGAGGCTGTGTACTTGAACTAATGCTCCACACTCGTTTGAAACACGTCCAGCAAAACTAATACTTCATCTCTGCTAGCTGAAAAGTGCCTTTTGTTGAAGGCAGAATATTTCACAGAGCTGTGTGTGCTCAGTTACAAATGTCATCAAGAGCACTGCTAAAAGGCCAGGATGGGTTTTTTCGCTGCTGGGAAAAGAGTGCTGCCACAGGGTCACACACAGCAAAACACAGAGCAGCCTTTGGAAGGTGGAAAATCTGGCCTCAAGGAAAACCTTTCTGAAATTGGGCCTGTGGCTCTCACAGGCTGGCTGCTTTGAGGTTTGCCCTCCAGTGTCTATGTCTTGGTCATTTATCTATAGAAGGTTCTAAGAGAAATCCAGACTGCATCCTGAGAATTCAAGTCTGAGTCTGGCTTTTATGAGCAGGCTGAGAAAAATCAAATCTTCTGGCTCCAGTACAGGCTGCACAGTGAGCCAAGCTGAGCCCAAAGGGTAGAGGTTGCCCTCCCTAGTCCTGCACCTTACACGTGGTATTGGGAAAAGGAAAATGTGAGTTTAAGGGAGAATTTATCTCATGCCTTCAAACTCTAAGGGGACAGCACTTGCTAAATACCACTGCCTGTGTGTCTCCTGTTGTGCCTGGTGTGCCTTCAGTTCAGTGTGACCTGAAGGTTTTGAGCACATCTACTGGATCACATCCCTTAGAGAATCAGAGGATACAGCTCCCCAATTTTGGGGGAAAAATGCCAACTCTGGCTTTTGTGTGACCCAGTGTGACTGAGGAGAGATGCCTGAAGTCCTGTGACTGTCCCCATGATGTCACCTCTAGATGAAACCTCAGCTTTGGGGTGAAATGTGAGGTAATTCCAAGCACTGAAATGCCTGTGTAGATGGATGTAATTTTTCTTGATTGTTCTTTTGGGTCCAGCTTCCACTCTTTGGGGTTGTGCCTGTGTTGTTCTGTGGGGCAGTTGTGTTCAGAGACCTGCTGGGGGGATAAATGCATTGAAGCCTGCAAGGTGTTTGGGTGGCAGAAGAGAGGGAGATGAACTTGATTTACTGTCTCTGAGACCTTTGAAATTGCCTATGCCAGAGGTCATAAGGGCAGCTTAAATCTTTGAAGATGACCTGCACATACATCAGCAGCTGCTAAAAGTGGGTTCATCCCTCCACCCTTTGATCAGACAAAATTGGCAGTCAAAGTAAATAGAGGTATAGTCAGGTCATAAGTGCCTTTCAGTTCTTCATCTTCCTTATATAAAAGGACTGGAGAATCTCCTCATTCTTGCTATCTATAAATCAGAACATAAAAATAAAGTGTGTGAAACCCAGCCTCTATGCAGGGCAAGTCCTCCTGTCTTGGATGGGAATTTCACTCCTGCTACAGCACCAAATGTGGTCTGATTGCATTTCTGATAATGTATTTGTGGATCACCTTGAGGAGATGAGGGGGAATTATACAACTGTTCCCTCCCAGTGATGTTAGAAAGGGTCTGGCTTTGTCTCCTTTGAAATAGATATCAGGAGAGAGCTGCAATCCTGTGAAAACACACATTTATTTCTGAAGTGTTTGTGTATTGTGTGTGTGGTGCACATGAATAGAATTGCCACCTGTCCAAGGCTGATAAGGACGAGCAGTGGTCATGTTCTTGCAGTTTGCTGTGTGAAGAATTGGCACCCACAGCTTCCCCCAGTCTGAGTTTGTGAAATGCTGCATGCAAGGAGTTGCTTCACCACTTGTGGCCCTTTCTGAGTTTGCATAGATGAGGATTGGTTGGAGATTTTTCCATGATGGATACAGTGTTAGCCATGGCTTCTGAAAACCCTGTCCCTTTTTCTTCTTTAGTTACCCTGTTCCTTTAGGAACCCAGATATGGCACTGCTTTCCTCGATAACCTTGGCCTCAGCTTGTGAGTGGGCAAAGTGACAAAATTCTGATACCCATGTGCTCTGGGCACTGAGCAGAGGAAGTGACTGAGGAAGCTGCTTGGTGTTTCCATTGCCCCCAGCAGGGAATTGTCCTTGCAGTGGGGCTGCTGCCACCATTCCATCCCACATAAAATCCCTTCAGGGTTTGCTGAGCCTTGCCAAGCACAAGGATGGACTCCTGGGCTGGGCTGGGCTGTGACACTGCTGAACAGGGATGAGGATATGGAGACATGCAAGTAGGTGGAAACTCTCTAATACATCATAATAGTAATAATAATAATGTACACTTGTACTGCCTTGCAGCTTTTGCTGGAACTTCTGCCCACGCACCAGCCTACTTGGTTCACAATGCAGTGTGCTTGCTAGACAATTAGTGGCTGATAATGAAAAATGTCATGGGAACCAGCAGGAAAATCATAGCTTACTCCAAATATATAATGAAATGTAATTAGCACAGACAGCAAAACAGACAATTTATGGTTTCTCTTTTTTTTTTTCATAATTAAAAAGTACCAGTAAACATTCCTTTTTCAGGAAGTTTGGTATCAAATGAAATTAAAGAACTATTGTCTGGAATAGTATTTTATGCAGAATTTAACCCTTGCACAGCAGCATGGACTAAGATCTTGCAAGTTGCAGACTCTCTAAGTGAATTAACTGTGGAACTTCTGGTGTTCATTGCCTTGGTCCATCAGGAGAGGCCAGGTCTGGTGGCAGGATTGTTGTGAAACAGCTGGGTACAAACCCAAAACCCACTTGGATTAAATGCATGCAACACTGTGGCCAACACTTCTCTCTTGTTCTGCTGGACAGACTCTCCCTGAAGTCATCTTGTGGTGTGACTGTGGCTTTGAGGCGAGGCTGGAGCAGGAATAGCATTGTAGTGCCTTGTGCTCCCTATGTGCTCTCTCAGATTTCTTCTGGTGACCTCACCTCCATTTCTGATCTGTTTTCTACCTTGGGGCTCTTCACACTGCACCTCTGGTTTGATTTTGAGCAGTGGGCAAGGAGTGTGAGCAGCTGTGTGGCCTCAACCTGCCAGGAGCACAAACCCCATTTCTTGCCTTGTGCTCTCAACCAGAGCAGCAGAATGAGTGGATCCACTGTGGCACTGCACAAAGCTGTCTGTAGCGTCCATTTCTTGGCTTAAAAAATGGGTAAATAGGGGAAGATCCTGGCTGAATGTTTATGTCCCAAAGTTTGTCGTGGTCAGCACCTCCCAGGATTTGGACCAAGAGCTGGATGTGTTGGATGCACATTTTCTCCCTCCAGGCACAGCCTGTCACCCGTTGGTGTGAGGATGGACATTTCACCTGTGTGACACGTTCCAGCCATGCTGCAGCACAGGGGATGTGTGTGCATTTCTGCTACTTTTGCTCCTCAGCACCTCTCAGGCCCAGACAAGCCAGAACAGAGCCCTGCTGCAAATCAGGTTTACAGCCATTTATTTCCCAGGCACTGCCTTACTTTGGAGTCTCAAATGTGCAGGGTTTCATCTGAGGCTTGGGAGGGGAGGTGTGATCAGGACTGTGTGCAGGAGCAGCCTGTTTTCCTCTTGATGATGGAGAAGCAAATTACCAGCACACCCCACCTCCAGAGGGATTTGAGCTTCCAGCTGGAGCCAGGTGCAGTGTGTGAGGCAGTGCTCCCTCCCAGACATCGTGGCACAAACTTCTGCCATGAATGTTGTGGTTGACTAAAGAGAAAACTTGTGCATAAAGCCATGGGACAAGATACATGAGATGGGTTGCCTTGTGCTGCAGAACTCCCAGCCACCTCCTTGCCATCTTTAGGAGGGGTAGGAGAGTTGCTTGGTGCCTGCAGAGGAGGGAGGTGAAGGATCTGAGGTGTTGTTGGTAGCTGCCTGATGCTCTTTTCCATGCAGGAAGAGTCTGTGCAGTCCCTTCTTGCCTGTGCTCCCAAAAACTCTGCCTCTGTGTGGACAGTTTCTAGTATTTGGCATTGAAAACTTCCTCCTGGAAGCTGATGCTGGACCTTAGGTGAGCTCTCATAGGTGGTGCCTTTTATATTTTTGTCCCAAGGAGTAGGGGAAGCTGTAAGAGTTGTCCCAAGTACTATGTCACTGAGCTACTACTCTGTTGTTCCTCTGTATCTGACCAGGAAACAAGAATTAGATGGGCAATAAAGCTGCTGTGCCAGTCTGAGTTAATTTAGAACAAATTTATAGCAGGTTGTCATTTGTCTCCCAGCTTTCCTTCAGGATGCCTGTCTAGTCAAAGATCTGCTTTTTTCTTCTGGGATTTTGCAAGGTGCTTGAAGGTCTGTTGGGGAAAAGAGACACTTTGAGGATTTTCTCCAGCTAGGGGTTGTGTAGTGTTTGAGAGCAACTGTTGAATAATTTATATTTAAAAATACTGGTGGATTGCTTGTGTCCTGTCTGAAAAGGGAAAACCCTGGTGTCCCTGGGCTCACTGAGATTTTTATAATATAAAACAAATGGTTACAGTGGTGTCCTTGCTGCACACATCCCCTTGTGTGCTGAGATGTAGCAATCCCACATGTTTTATGTATAAGGTAGAGCATTATCCTTTCTCCTGCTTATTCTGTGCTCAAGAACAGGGCAAGTCAGTGATGGGATGCAGCCAGGCTTTCATGTATATTCTGGGGTTATGGCTACTTTGATTTAAAGTCTCTCCTTTGATTTATCCTTGGCTCCAGCAGCCATTTACTGGTGACTTCAGCAGCTGAAAATAGCCAGAGTTGATGTCTCAGCCACCCTCACATCCCCAGCCCTGCTCCCTGGGCTGAGGTGTGAGGGGAAAATGGGTCTGAGATGTGCCAGCCAAATTATCTAGGGAGGATATGGCAGCAAATTGCAGTGCTGGCAGGCTCAAGGACAGGTTTGGGTGGGCTCTGAGCATCCTAGGGGAACGTGTCCCTGTCCATATCAGCAGGATTGGAACTATATGGTCTTTAAAGTGCATTCCAACCCAAACCATTCTGTGAATTTTCTGTGCCCATGCAGAATAGAGCAATGAAAGTGTAGACTTCACCTTGCTGTCATTTAAGCTGCTGTGATTCAGTGAATATTTCTGTTCCTTCCTCAGGCTGGGATGAGGAAGGTCAGAGCCACCTCCAGAGTTTGTGTAACACATATTCCTCTGGGTTCAGTCCCAACCACTCATTTGTTTTGCATGTGAGCTGCTGCTATACACTGGTGATTTTTATTTCCTGTTGAGACATGTTGGCTTGTATTTAAGTTTTATAAATCCCCTTGGTAGCAGTCATAGGTTGCACTATCAAGGCTGTAACTGGGGACAGTGTAGCTCTTCTAGCCCAAGTCTTTTGCTGAGTCAAGCCTTATAAATTCCCTGTTGGATGCTCCAGAGGCAGGGCTGGCTCTGTTTACATCCTTCTATCCTACTCATCTCATCTGTGAGCTGCAGCTTTGTAATCACAGGCATCCCTGGTGTGCCACTGATGCTGCTGATGTTTCATTTTTATGGGGTCTTTGACTTGAATTGAGCAGCTGAACTTCACCCCTTCCCGGTGAAGTAATTACCAGAATAACAACCCATTTTTTTTTTGCAGATGACACTGAAAGTTTTTGACACATGCGCCCTTGCCACCCACATCAAGTGATGTATGTAGTGTTTGTCCCTTGTTTTGGCATTTTGATATGTGTGAGAGAGGTGAAATGGCTTTAAAAGCTTTTTGCTGGCGCCTGTGGTTTGTTGCAGACCCAGTGGTACAGGCAGAACATGATAAATTGAAATCAGACTGTTTCTTTACAGTTTGACATAGGGATGTTGATGTTCAGGGCTGGGACATCAGCTAGTGCAAAATCACTGTGCTCATTACCTGTGGCCAAACCTGGCACTTGAGGAGCTAAACTGAATTTCCTGAGCTCGAGGCTGATTTTTTTTCTCCAGAAAATAATGGTAATTATGTAGTAGGGTAATATACTTCTTACTTAAGGGTAGAGTAGCAGTTGAATGAGGATCACAGGCTATACATTAACCTGGTTCTTAGTAAATGTAATGAACTTAGTGGGTACCATTATGTATAATCTGATTGTCCTAAAGAAAATACATAAATTTCATAAGGTGTTGGGGCCTTAATGACCAACAATCCTCTCTTGGCTGGATCCTTGTTGTAGTACAGATGAAGAGTGTCTCTCTTGGAGCTGCTGGAATTCTGCATTCCTACAAAAGTTTACTAAAATCAGTTGGTGTCTTCCCAGTGCTGGAATTCATGCTGTGACAGAAATGAAGACCTTGATTGGAACCAAGTCATGTCCATCCTTAGTAGACTAGATCAGTGTGTTAAATGGATGTTGTATCCAAGCCCAAATTCTGCTGGGTTTCAGTTCTGTTTCTTCTGCAGAGAGGATGGAGAAGCAGAGCCATGGATACAGCTGTGCTTAAACCACATCTTTCCCTTGGCAACTTTTTCTTGGTTGTGCTGATGATTTTTTTTTTTTTTTTTTACTTTCTCCCTGCAGTCCTCTTTCACTCCATCAACAAGAAGCTCTGTTGTGAAGAGAGAGGTGAGCTCCCATGCCTGGAACAACAAGGGAGAAGAAAACACTAAAGAAAAATCCAGAGCTGATGAGGGCTTTGGTGAGTGTCACAGTGTACATCAAAGGCAGTGTAATGGAGTTTTCTGGAGGCTTTGATTGCTGGGAGGACAAACACAGACCCACCTGGCTGTTTCTCAGGTTGTTTGTGTGGAAAACAGTAGGGTTTGGGGTAATAACTTCCCAAATTTCACCATAAGGGTATGTGATTGCTACCATGTTCCCACTATCTTTGTTGTCTGGAGTGAAGTGTTGAAAAATGAAAGTCAGCACTGGGGAAAGAAGCACACTCCCTGCTCTGTCTGCTGTGGGAGTGTTTTGTTTATCCAGTGAGGAGCAAAATGTGAATGTTTCAGAGTAACAACTGTGCCTTTCTGCTCACAAAGGACATGCCTGTCCTGGTTTCCTTGTAGTAGCTATTTCACGCTCCTTGTGTTTGTTGTGTTCTGGAAACATCATGTCTTGGGTAAACCCGTAAGTCCTGCAGTAAAAACAGCTGGGAATTTTACTATGTTAGACAAAGAACATTTAAATTTTTCTCAGCCATCACCAATGCATCTGTTCTGGTAATGTTGGCAACTGCGAATTTGGTAATTTCTTCCTGTATTTGTTTGTAAATTTGTGTGTCATAAGTGTATAATCACTGAGACAACCAAGAAGAGGCTTCAGAAGCCTCCCAATTGAAAGTTCTGCTTCTCAATGGCTCAATCTTAAATCTAATGGCAGAAGAACACAATCCCAAAACATAGAGCTCATGCAAGGTTATTTTGTTGTTCATTTTGCCTCGTGCCTCAGCGTGGCTGCTGCAAAGGACATGATCTGGTTGTACTTTGAGACTCCAGGACTCATGGGCAGTTGAAGGCTTGGATGCCATCTGTGGTAGGAGCTCAGCGGGACTAATTCTTGCTAAATTCATTAGTGAGCCAGGGACAGGCACCAAAAAGGTACAGGAACAAGTGGTACTTGAAATGATTCCCACCCACGCCCCTCTCCACTGAAAGTCCTAACTTCAGTGTTTCTAAACAAAGACCATGGGGTTTTTTTTAATAAGTTTCCTTCATCAATATTATTTTTAAGTCTTTTTCCCCTTCTCTTCGCCTCCCATCAAGTGGTGTAAAAATGTGGCTTTTATTTCGGTTTTTAAGATGACACATCTCCCAGGAGCGTGTGGGTGTTGACATTCTATGGAGCTGTCACAGGCTATCATGTAAACATGTATTTGCAATGCTTTTTAAAATGTGAATTATTAATAAACAGAGTGGCTTGCTTTTTTTTTTTTTTTGGTGTTTGTTGCTTCCAGATTTTGAAGGACAAGAAATTGCTTCCCAGCTGACACTCTCTGCAATTTTCATTTCAGACTAAATCTCATGTGTCTGAGTGATAAACCTTTGAAAACATGGGCTTATAATGGAAACACTAAGTCAACTTTAACTACAGCTGTGCCGTGCAAGAAAAATACCACATACATTAATGAGGTGCTAAATCTGATACAGCAGAGGAATGTGTTGTAATCATTAATTACAATGGAAGCTTAAAGCTGGAGTCTGCTTTTTCCGTTCAAATAAAATCAGCTTGGCGAGTTGGAGCTGAGAGTTATTTAAAAATATCACCTCTATATTTAGTTTAAATTTCACCGTGGTGTCTTGGTACTTGTAAAGTCAATATGGAATCTGTGTGTAGGAAATGCCAATGCTTTTAAAGGACACCAGCATGAGGGAATATATTAAACCCTGGGCTAACTCAGTGTGTCATATGGCGAATGCAGAAACCTGGAGGCTGAGCTTGGGCAGGGAAGCCAGGGAAGGCTCTTTCCAGCATGGTGAGGGAGCTCTCCCAAGAGGAGTGTTGACAAGCAAGAGTTTGCTTCAAATTCAGAATCTGGCTTTGATGGGTAGGAAGGAGCAGGATGGGGAGCGTTTGCAACATGCAGTTTGTTGGTTAGCATTCACTTTTCCTCTTCTCATCTTTTTTCTTCTGAGCTGTGTATGCTGCAAGGAGATCCTGATTCCAAGGGCTCTGGTGTTCTATAACATGCAGCCCACTATTAATTGCTCTTCCCAGTTTTAAGCTGTCAAACTGGGCAAAGATTTTCCACACCTGGAATTAAGAGTGCTGAGAATATGTCTATCTAAATGGGAGAGCATGACTGTGACATCTGCTACAGGATGAAGCCCCACATGCAATAGCAGAGGTGAATGAAGGGATGTGTGGGTTCAGTGCATGAGCTGCTCCTCTTGCCCTTGGATCCAGCTGAGTTTTGAGTTGTCCACCAATGAAGAAGAGAGTTGGTAGAGAAACATGAGCAAATCTGTCTACTTTGCAGGTGTGCAGGGTGACATTTAGAAAATGTACTGTGAAATGTCAGAGTCTCGTTTTTGTTGTTGTTTTTGCTTTCCTGTATAGAGGCTGACATCAGAACAAGGCAAGTGTCAGAATGAAATAGGTGTTCCCATCATCATGGCTCTAGGATACATCTGGCTGGTTTTCTCTTGACTTAATTTTAATTGTGCAGTTTGTGTCTCTATGGAGGGACAAAGATAAAGAAAAGATCTTTGTGAAAATGGAGATTTCATTGAAAACCTTTTAGGAAAGTTCAGGACAAAGACTCTTAATTACTGGGACAAAATGGATGGCAGATTTTTGTTACTTTAGACTGCTGTGGATCCAGTTCTTGACTGGTTTGTTGACTCAGTGATGAGTCCATCTCTCAAGCAGGGATGTGCTGCCCTGGTTTCTTCTCACTCAGCTGCAGGAGGTTCACTGGGAGGGCTGGAGCTCATCAGGACACAGCCAGCCTGCATTCAGGATGCACTTGGCATGCAGGGGAGGGCTCAGAGCAGGCTGAAAAGGTGAAGCTGGTAACCACACACCTGGAGGAAGGTGGCACAGAGCTTATCAGGCCCAAGCATGTGCAGAAGGAAGAGGTGGTGGCATGAAGCAGCCCTGGTCTTTGTGGAGAGATGTAGAGCCTTTATATAGGTCATGTGCAGAACTCCTTAGTGAGGGAAGATTACCTGCCATACCTTCAGAGTCAGCTGGGGGGGTGCTACACAGCACTGGTGACCTTTCAGCACTGGGAGAGTGTGCATGGGAACTTGCCCCTTGAATCCTCTCTCCACCCAAGGAAGGAGGATCTTCTCTTGGGCAGAGGCCTGAGAGAAGTCAGTGAGGGCTCATGTGGGACCTTTTGGTGCTGTGATGGTTTGGTGTCCCTGTCTGTAGTGTGAATTTTGGGACGAAGAGGAGGTGGTGATGTTCCTATGCACAGTGTTTGTAGTGTTGGGGAGCCCTTTGCTTCAAAATTTCATGGGTGAAGTGAGTTTCACAGGTGCATGTGACAATGCTGGGCAAACCTCTGTGCAAAGAGCTGCAACCAGCCACGTGCTTCAGTGCTGTGGCTCAAGGGAGTGAAGGGTCCTCTTCATTCTCCACCATAATCTTTTTATAGTGATGTGACTGAGACTGGGAAAGACATTGTAGCTTAGTACACTGTGCTTTGTATGGAAATATTCCAGTTGTGCCTTGCCTTGAACACTTGTTAAGGATGTACTCTTGATGTGTGTAAACAGCATAAATATGATGAGGTTTGAAGGAAGATTTTTTTTTTCTTCATTTTTCCTTCTGTTTTATCAGCCTCAAGAGCACTTTCAGTTCATGTTCTCAAGCTGTTCTGCACAGCCACTGTTCCAGCCTCTGGGGCTAGCTGCACACTTAAAATAAATAAATGGAGATGCAGTTCTTATATAAAACCACTCATCTCCCATAGCCAAGGCTTTGAGGAAAGCATCAACACCTTGAGCACTCACCAAGGGCTGGAATGTTAGCAGTGCTGCCTGGGTACTGCCTTCAGTGCCAGTGCTGCCCTGGGGACCTGTCACATGCAGTGAGTGGGACTGTCACACGCAGCAGAGGCAGAGATTCATGTTTAGAAATAAGAAACGTGGGGGAGTGTGACAGCACCAGTCTGGCCTCCTCCAAAGTTGTGGAAAACCCAGGGGTGTAATTTTCCAAAGAAACTGAGCAGTGGTTGGTCCTTTTAACTGTGATGCTGAGTCCCCAGTAGCTCTGTTGTCCTTGGCAAGGGAAGATTGAGAGTGAGCCTGAGGTTGTTTCTGTCACCCAGCTGAGGTTCCTTGACCAGTGGGAGGAAGGAGAGAAACTTGTGAAAGGGAAGTTTCTCAGTGCCCAGAAGAAGCTGCTCTTCTAAATTGCTTTTTCTCTCAACAACTTCAATAGAGGGACATAGGAACAGTGGCCATGGGACAGTGTGATTGCTGCTGCTGATGCCTGCCCCAGATGTTGGAGAACCTGGTTTGCAACAGGCTGAATTAAATGAAGAATTAGAGTAGCTGAGGGAGCAGTCCCAAAGTCAGGAGGGACAACTGTCTGCTCAGATCTGTGGCTCCAAATTCCTTTAAATCCTTTGAGTCTAAATCTGATTTTCCCAGTGACCCCTCAGCCTCCCAGCATTTCTGGATTGACTCAGCAGTGATAGGAGATGGGAGCCACAGACTCAGCCATGTGTGCACACAAAGATGGATCATCCACAGCGTTTTTGTCTCCCAAACAGCACTGTCTGCACTGCTCTTGGTGGTCCACACAGAGCAATTCCCACAGACTCTGTGAGGATGGAGTGTGTGCGTGGGGGAAGGAGTAACAGGAACTGGGTGACTCCTCTAAATGTTTCTAAAATAACTTCATTTTGTTGAACAGCTAGACATGCTCTCCCACTGCTAATTTCCATGCAAGTAATTGCTCTGATTGACCCTGGTTTGTTCACTTGCTGCAGACTGGGACGGGATCTGCCCCAGGAACAGCGTGACAGCACAGGTGGGTGGGGTGCACTGCTGGTGTAAACTGGTGTTTCTCCAGCCTTTTGAACTTGTGATTTCCTTTTGGTTATTCTGCCTTCATGCAAGCTGACAAATGGCAGCAGCTCAATTACAGAACTTGCTGTAATTTCTGACTGCAGGTTTCTTCATTCATTCCCCTAATCCAGTAATTACAGATGTTTCTCACTCTTTCAGCCTGAAAGAGCACAGTTTCCACTACTAACACCACTTTTCTAATACTCCAGTGATTTGTGAATTTCTTTATGCCCTTTATGTAACCCTCGGCTGGAGAAGTATAAATGAAGTTATTCATTGCTGCTTTTTGTACAGCCATTTGGCATGGAACATTAGGGGCTTTTTTGTGCCTCTGGTGACAAGCAGCTCTTTAAATGCAAAGGGCTTTATTTTGATTTGAAGGATGTCACTGCCTTCAGTGGAGTGACTCTGGATTTAACATCAGTGCCAAGTCAGAATCTGGCTTGCCTGAAAATCCAACCCAAATATTATGGCCAGGGAGGTGTTGCCCTTTTATCTTTCCTGAAAACTCCCCCAGGGTTTTGTGTTAGTATTTTGGTGGCAATAATATCAATTTGTGCATTTACAGATCCTCTGCTGTCTTGGTGCCCTGGACTTACATGAGATGAACACACCCTGATTTCAGTAGCTCTTACAATCAAGGCAAAAACAGAGTTATGAAGAGGTCAGTATAGGAAATCACCATCAGCTCCTCAGCCCTGTTGCTGTTGGAGCTTCTGAGCACAATATTTGAATCCTGGTCTTCCAAGAACAAATTTTTTTTTGCATGAATTTGTCATCACATAGCCTGTATGATGGAGAGACCTTGGTTTTCTGAAAAAAACTCCACAATCTTGAACCATAAATGTCACATTTGCATAATTCCTTTTTTCTTCTACCTCTTTCCTCTTCTCCCCATCCCACTGAAGCAGAGAAGATCAGTAATTTTTTTGCCATTGTTATTGACAAAAGGAGAGCATGAACAAAGGAATGAAAAGAAAGTAGGAGACAACATGGGGCTAAATATCCTGATCCAAAACCACTTCTGTCATTTGGGTATCAATTTTTACAACTAATTTGGCACAGCATCAGTAGCAAGCTGCCTGCAAAGACATGAGATGATTTGGGAGTGAGAAATAAGTCTGCAGGCTTCCTGTGCGTGGGCTGAGCCCCGTGCAGCCGGGTACATTGCTGTCTGCCTGAGCTCATCTTTGTTTTCCCTTCACCATTCTGGGGCTTGCAGGACCAGTGCTCTGCAGCAGTGGGTTTATTGCTGTGTTGATTTGTAACCCGTGAATGTTTCCAATGAGATGTGTCTAATTTATTGGCATAAACCATTAGATTTTCCTTCAGTGCCCCGGAGTTTCTGATTCACCAGCTGAAAACTATTATCACAGAGCACATAATCACTTGGAAAGTGCCTCTGTATTCTCTTTTTTTTGTGTGTGTGTTAAATTCAACCACATAAATAGCATTTTTATTGGACAAAATAGGCCAGAAAAGTACCAGATGTTCTGTATTTCTGTTTTGTTCCTACCTTAGGGAAGATTGGTCAGTAGTGATGCTCACAGCTGATGTGGGCACTGTCTGTGAACTTACCTCAAAACGCTTCTGCAAGAGGCTCCAGCCCTCTGAACAGTTTCAAGTGCACAGGCTGAGCTTGGCACTGTGACAATTTCAGCTGGAAATACATTTTCATCATAGTAATGTTTGGTGAGAGTGCAAGGGCTTTGCAAGCATCTTGTCAGATGCAATTCTGGCAACTGCAAGGGGAGCAGAGTCCAGATTGTTCCCACAGCCAGGATAGAGGATTTCTTGGCCCAGTGTTGCTGCTGCCTGCCTTCATCTCAGTGCATTTCTAATCTACCCTCTGCTAGTTTAAATATCTATTTTAATTGGGTTCTACTCTGAAAGGAGGACCAGGCTCATTACAGTTTTCAGTAGCTCAAAAAAATCTTACCTCTCTAAGCCTTCCTTATTTCCCCTGCCATGAACAGCCTCACCTTTTGCACAGACCCTTGAGGTGCTGGGCATCAGCCTAAAACCTTGTTTTAGGTTTTCCCCCTGAACTTGGAGCAGAACTTCATGCTGGGTCAGTCACATTACCCTTCTTTGATGTGCACACAAATAAAGCTCCTGCTCATGGGTATAATTAATTTTCAACCTCTGTTCTGCCTCAAAGGGAGAAGTTTGGTAGAAAACTTTTCCAAGGGCCACACAAAAAGTGACTGAAGACAAGGAAGTTTGTGCCTACACTCTGCAATAGATTGAATAAAGGAAACGTTGAGAAATGCACAACTGAGGGCACTTTTTTTTAGGAACCTACCTATCAAGAAGATTGAAAGACATTTTGGTAATATTACAAACCTCTGCATTGTGGTTTTGTTTCAAATTCTGGTAATAGTCTACTTTTTTTAGCAATACAGTAATTGCAGCTCTCAATGGGAATGTTACTTGGGAATAATGATCCTATCAAGACAAGGGAATATAGATTGTAGTAAAGGTTATGATGGTTTCTGTGAGAGGCTTAACATTGATCCTTTTAGTTATCTGATTTTCCAGGAGAGATTAAAAAAAACCCCTAACTACTTTGAGTTTAGCATGTGATTTGGTGTGAAAATTCTTATGGGTGGTTTTAGAAGATGGAACTTGAAGTAAATTTGCTAAACTGCTTTTTTCCTCTCTCTTGTTTGATGAATACTTTTAAAAAGAAATGGATTTTTTTTTTATTTCCCACACATTTTATGCTTTTCTCAGTTCTTTCAGGCTTCTTTTTTTCCTTCTTCTAATGCAAGTCAAAACTGTTGGAGAAATCAAAAGTAAAAATCCGTTATGTTGAAAAGGCCATGTTGTGAAATATATCATAAACATGCTGTTAGAGCAGTGTCTCCTAATTAATGGAGAGAGCTCCTGGGAAACAGCAAGCCTGTAACACAGCTCAGCCCCCTTTGATCCTCTGGTGAGTTTGTAAAATCGTTGCCCGCCTAAACTTGTCTGCAGCTTGTTACACGTTTTATCCATCTGCTGCAAGAACAAAAATAAACCATTTATAATTCAGCTGAACTCCAGTTGTGCAGCATATCACTGACTGGGGAGTCTTTAGTAAGAGGATGGTAGGAAAAGCAAAGCAAAGGTGAAACAGAGTCAGGCACCCTGGAAAAGACATTGTTTTTGCCTCTAGAGTTGCATGTGTGACTTGCAGCTGTTACTGCAGAGTGGTTTAGATTTTTTGGTGGAATGCGCATCAGTGTCTGTCTATTGTCTATAAACTGAAATCAGAGTTATTGGGGCTGCTAGGATTTAATCCAGACAAACGTCCCAGTCTTGGGTGGAGCTGTGCATGTGCATACCTGTGTGTGTGTCATGTTCTCCCCCAGCCTACAGGCACCTGCTTGGGACACAAAAATTCACATTCAAGTTTTATTTGCTGCTTCAGATGTGACCTCATCCAAGCTCTGCAGGTGGCCGTAATCACTGCTTTACTGCCCTTGCTGAAGCAAAATCCTGCCTTGAAGACTCCCTCCATCGTTTTGGTTGTGGTACCAACCTCCCCGTGTCAGTCTGTGATGTTTGCCTGAGCGTGGTGTAGCCAGCCACAGCATCCACAAGTGGGATAGCTCTGTTGGACCCATCAGGTGTTAGCTCCAAAATCTAATAACAAGAGGAGCTAATTATTCCCTGTGCAAATATCACAAGGCTTGGTTCTGTTGATTTTTGTAACAGATGAGCACTTCATTTCAGCACCCATATGTTTTATCTCCATCACTCAGCTATCACTCTGGATGCCTGCATCCCTCTGAGGGCTTCTGCTGCCATGGATCTTGCTGCTGAGACAGAGGGAGAACACTGTGAAGTTCTTTCATCATAAACCAGAGATTCATTTGCTCTTGTCTGTAAATAAATGACAGGTTAAAAATGTACCCAGCATTGAGCACTTACCCACCAGAGTTTATCTCCTTCCATGCCTGGGAGAATCTCACTGTTAAAAGTGCCATCTCTCCCCAGTGGCATTTCTGTGATTTACCAGTAGCCAATCCACATGATGCTGCAAATGGGCTGTTTGGAACCTGTGATCTCTTTTGGTCTATGAGAAAATCAGTTGTACAAAGCAGAGAGGCTTTGCCAAGGGCAGGGATGCAAAGAGGAGAGTCAGTGAAGGGAACAGCTCACCTGGGAGGGGAGGCTGTGGCACTGCCTGTTCCCTGCCAAAGATTTAATGCATGGCAGGGAGCTTTACCTGGGTCCCAGGGTCTGAGCTGAGAGCTGGAGGCTGCCAGATTATGCTGGAACAGTGTGTGCCCTGAGCTCAGGGAGTTTGTGACAGCCACAGCTTTTAAAATGCCTTCAGTAACCCACATTCATTTACTGCCCTTGTTAGGGCTGCAATTCTTAGCACACGCTGAAGCTGACAATAAACCTGTTGCAAGTGTCTGCAGCATAAATCAACATCACTGAACAAAATCACTTGGCACAGGTGCTTTAAAAGTTAAAGTCCTCTAAAGTCACTGCTCTCATGTCTAGAAGAGCTGCTCACCAAGCAAGGTGGGATCTCCTTGTCTGTACTCCATTTAAAAATCCACAACCCTGAGATTCCCACTACATTTCTCTGGAGATCATTTCACAAGGTAATACACGTTGCTGCTGAGTTTATTTTCTTGCTGTTACACTGTATTTACCCTTTTATACTTTGGTTGCTTTTAGACCTCTCAATTCAGCAAGACATTTGTATTCATTTTGAAGCTTCTTTTTAGTTGTCTTTTAGTCTAAAATCTGCACCTATTTTGTTCTTTCTTCCTAAACCCATCATCCTGTTTGTAGGTTTCTCCATCTCAGAGTTCCTAAAAGAATATCTGTCTTGTGATAATGTGGGAAGATGTATATCGGGCAAAAAGGCATGTTAACTTTCTGCAAGTTATGTTTTTATTTAGAGTTTAGATGAATTTTGAGAAAGCATCATATTGAGATGACACCAGTGTTTTTGTTAACTTGCTTCTGTTCCCAGTAATTTTGTACCTATAATATTACATCTCCTCTGTTTGACTGGGGTTTTTTTAAGTTTTATTTCTGGGAATGACGAAACAGTTCTGGGCTATGGGCAGAGAGAGTTTCTTCATAGCTTTTCTTCTGGAGAAAATAATTTGAGATACTTCACTGCCATGGTCTGCTAATGCAAGATTTAGGCCTCTCATTTTCATCATTCAAAACATAATTCCCCCAAATTCACCTCCTTTCAGTTTTCTCACCTGGTCATTCTAATGCTAAGGAAATTGGGGCCAGGAGGTTATTTGAGATTTTTGATTGCAGGTTGTTTTGTACCTTTTTTCCCCCAGATCTGTTGACAGCTGTAACCAGAGTGTGTGCACTTGAAAAAGTTACTTGTGTTCCAAGGTTCTGTGTCCTTATTTTTATCTAAGGTTTAGCAATTGAATAAAAGCTTTCCTGATCTCTGCAGGAATGTGTGCAATTTGCCCATCATTTCTGGATTTCTGGTGGTATTCTCAATGGGTAGAAGTGCTTTTTCCATTTCCCCCTCTCAGTTCTAGACATCTCACATAGATAGTGTGTCGACAGGTGTTGATGGACAAGCAATTTACAGTAATTTCTTGTGGTGCTTATTCTGTAGCTCCCTGAATTATAAGTGACATGCTGGCAAAGCTGAACAACTGATCACCAGACACTGGCATAGTGTTAAACATGGCTTCTGAGGCTGCTCAGAATTTCCTCCAGCCACTGTCTTCTTGGATGTCTCAAATATACGAAGCCATCCAGCAAGCAGGAGACTCCATCTCTGCCTCACTGCTGAATTTGAGTGGAGTGGGTCGTAAGCCAGAAGAGAGGACCCAGGACTTGGAGAACAACGGAGGCGTTTATGAGGATTATTCTGAGGGATCGAGTGATGAACGAGACCTGGACCTTTGGGATGAGGATTATTTCTACCCTAGAGAAGACAGCTACATTGGAGGCCCTGATCTTGCTTCACAGAACCTCCCTCACGGCTCTGATGTGGGCTCACAGAGGCAAAACCAGCTCAAAAACCCCAGCACTGTGGCAGAGCAGTGTGCTGAGAGCAGCAGGTCCCTGGCAGCCAATGGATCCTGCTGGATGGGGGAAGATCTCCAGCCTGGTGATCGGCTTCCCCCCATCGCTGAGGAAGAAGGTGAGCCCTCGGTGAGGATGGGAGGTGCTGAGCATAGCCTCAGCTTGGCTGGCTCCTTAAACACTGCCAGTGGCACCTGTGCAGGTAAGAGCTGCCATGCACCCTGGCTGCATTATCCTGGCCTTTCCTTGCTGCTGCTGATTTGATTTAGTTGCTGATCTGCTGATTATGTTCTGTATTGTCTCTGTTTCCCAGAGCTAAAATAAAACTCCCCAAATCCCAAAGAAAAATCTAACCTTTCCAATTCTTCCCTCCTTCATGAGACTAATCTCATTGAAAGAAGTGGAGCTCTGCAGGGTGAAATGCTGTGTTCTAGAAGGCAATCAGGCCCTGTTGCTGTAGCAGGGAGTGTTTTGCTTCCCTCTCTGCTGAGTTTCTGGTAGCAGGACCCTTCAAAGGGAATGTTTAGCCTGAAGTCTTTGCTTTGAGAGCCATCTGCCTTTGCGTCATTGCTATTAAAAAAATAATATATATATATATATGTATGTATGTAATCTCAAACCTTGTTCCTTTGTGCCAGGAATCTCAAGATGTTACTGTGCCATGTGCTGTGAAATGCTGCACTAAAAAGCCAGCCGTATCTCATGATTTTATGGATGAAAGGCTCCCAAATCACTTTCCTCCCCTCCCACCGCCCCCACAGGCTTTTCAAACGAGACTGAAGAGACAGCAGGCAGGAGATTATGGGAAAAAGAACTGAGTTTGATATTTTCAGTTTTAAATAGGCCTAACTATGACTTCTGATCTTTAAATGACAGCAGGAGTGTTTTCAGGCAGTTGTGCCCAGAACTGAGTTTCAGCCACATGATTTGTGCTCACGCCATGTCACAAGTGTGGCTGGAGAGCTCCTGGGGCTACACCCAGGAAAGCTGCAGTCCTGCTGACACCATCCTTGGGTCTTGCTGGCATAAATCTGCTCTTTACAAACAGCCTAGGAATGGGGATAAGGGTGGGAAGAGAATGAGGGGCTGGGTTCTGCAATATGGAGCTGATGAAGAACTTGAGGCTCGCTGAGGATCTACAGATTTTGGCTTCAAATATCTAATTTTTTATTTTTTTGAGCAGGTGGTAAATGCTGTTGAAAATGTCTGTTTTATTGTGACCAGGAGCTTTTCTTCACTCTTGGCTTCTAGGGAAGTCTTATGCATTTAGCCTTTTCTGTGCAGGCTGTGGAAGATCAGCCTGTTTGTTTTTGTATTTAACAGGAGTATCAGACTGAGAGGACATAAACCTTGACGGTGCTCTTTAATGACTGTAAAATTAGCTCTTTTCTTTATTGCTATTTCTCACTCTGTTATGGCCAGGGAGTAAATAATTAAAAAGCACTTTTGGTCTAGCTGTTCTGCCTCCCAAACTGGGACTGCTTGTTTCGTATTCCAAATGAAAGATTGCCAGTTCTCAGATTGAAGATCTCAGAGTTGTATCTCTTGGAGCCCCATCCCTACCTTCTGGTACCCATCCATTGCCTGTGCCATATCCTGCCCCAGGGTTTGTCCCTAGGCACGGAGCCAGAGCTGCAGGGCTGGGTTTGCTGTGTGTGCTCGGGTTGTGTGAGCAGGGTGTGCAGAAGTCATGGAGCAGGGCACCAGGGAATCCAGGGAGTGCTGGGGCTGTGGATCCTCTTGGACAGGTGCTGTCCTAGGGCATGGCCTTGTCTCCTGCAGCCCTGTGCCTCAGGAGGGGCTGCTGGAACAATTCACAGCAAATCCAGGTGCCAAATGCATCATTCCAAGGGCAGCCTCCTGTTCCTGGGCCCATGCACATCACAGTGGGTGGGAGCAAAGGTGGTGACCCTCAGGGAAATGGGGCCCAGGAATGAGCTGCTGTCCCTGTCAGAGCTGTGTGTCACCTGCAGGGACATCTGAGAAAGAGGGTTCTCAGGAGTGGGGATGCACCAGTGGGGTTTCCTGGTGAGAGGGACTCAGTGACAGACAGGTGCCAGAGTCACCCATCCCTGCAGCTCAGCAGAGGGTCCCTCTGGACATTTCTCCCAGACCAGAGCAGGTACTGATCAAATTGCTGTTTGACTCTGTATTTTTTTGGCTTTCCTTGTCCCTTACCTTCCTGGAGCCATTGTGGATTAGAAGGCTGGAGCCACAGAGCTCCCAGCACCTTCAGTGCTCCTTCCAGAGCTCTCTGCTTCCACACCAAGCACTTCAGGGACCATTGCACAGCTTTTTGCACCTTAGGGACTGTCATTCCAAATGGTCTCAGATAGACTTTAATCTTTTTATCTTGGCAATGTGCTGCACAAAGGGCCATCCAGTGGTCTCAAGACTTCATAGTCACAAAAGTTGGCTGTGTGAGGGTTAGAGGGCTGGGAACTGATACCTTTTTCTTTCAGAACTAAGTCGTATAATGGGAGAGAAAGTGCTGAACTGTGATTTCAAAATGTCTTCCACAGACCCTTTGATGTGGAAGAACTCATTTCACTCTTCTAAGTGAACTTTCACATCCAAAACACACATGCTCTTTGTATTTCGTTTTTCAACTCTTTATTTCCTCTTTTTCCTTTAGATTCATTCTCTAACATCAAGAGTGTGAACTCTTCTGATGGTAACCTAGACATGCAGAGAGGCTGTAACACTCTGGCACTTAAAATTTCAGACATGGATTAAAATGATCAAGAGAAGATGTTTGAGGTATCCTTATTTCTGTTAGCTTTTTACCTAACCCTAAGTGACAATGTGAGTGACACATGGACTTGCTGACATTCAGCAAAGCTGTTCAGAAGTATCAAAATGAGCTTTGAACATTTTTCCTTCCATTTGGCAGTTCCCCCCTCCCATTTCTGCAAAATACGTGTTTCCTGTTTATCCTTGTATTCTTTTCAGAACATTGCATCTTGAATTTATTTCACTTAATGTACCATATTTCTCTCCACAATAGAATATTTTAAAGCTAAATTGGCACAAAACAGTAGCAATGCTGAATGCTTTTTGTTGCCATGGAAATATTTCTGGGCACTTACTGAAGACCTGGTTGCCAATAGTAATGTAACAGAGAAAATAGATATGCTTCATTTAACAGCCACTGGTGATTAAAGAGCCACAGATACCTGTTACAAGGTCATTCCAATATATAGTTTATTTAGTTTAGGGGGAAAAAGCCCTGCAGCCCTAGGTGAGAATACTTTTGTTTTAAAAGAGATGCAAAACAAAATTCAGTAGATGTTCCCTTCTCTTAAACTGACAGCATTGCTTCTGAGATGAAATAAAATAACACTGTAGTTAAAAACCATCATTACTCCTTCTCCTTTTTATCAAATATGTTTTTGATCCCATTTTTGCCTCTTAGGAAATGTTTCCTGGCTCCCAGAGTAGATTTTCTTAGGCTCTGAAGCAGCACACATATTACTGAAAACCTATTTTAGGCTTGGGGATCTAATAAATTGTTTGAGCAAGGAAATTCTTGGGTTTTTAAGTCAAATGTCCATCAGACACCATGAAGCAAGTTAACCATAGAGTGCAGGTTTGGCTGCTGCCCAGTGCTGGTCTGTAATTAAATGATGGTAGTAAAGTGCTAGCAAGTTTTCAAACAAATGCAAGGAAAAGTTTTGGTTTTTGTTTTGTTGGGATTTTTTAAATCCACAGGTTTTTTTGATCCTCAGTTTAATACTGAGAATGTAGCTCAGCAGGAAATATTGCAGTGCCAGGTGTTTGACTTAAGAAGTTAATGACAGCAAGGCAGAGTCTTCTGTGTGTGCAGATTGCTGCCACCAGTGGCAAATGGTGCAGCTGTGAATTTTGCAGAAACAGATGAACTTGCTCTCTCAGGCCCCTGTCCATTGCTTAACCTCGGTGTTTGTGACAGAGAAACTGTCTCAGTGCAGGGCAGGGAGAGCAGCCTTTGCATCCCCCCAGGCTGAGATGCTCAGCTGACAGGGGGAGGCTGCCAGATCCATCATTGCACATTTGGCTTAAGAATTGAAAAAAAAAATCCAAACCAGCAAACAGTGGAGCAACAAACCACATCTGAAGGTAGTGCACTGTGAGTAGAAGGGTAGAGTTTGCCAGTCCTGCTTCCCAGCATGAATCTCAAGGGGAAAAAAAACAGCAATAATGAAAAAAAGTGAAGAACAGCAATGACTGAGCAGTGAAAGCAAGAGGGCTTTAGCCCACTTCTCCCTCAGGGCTGCTGTCCTTGGCAAAGAAAAAGCTAGAGTGGCCATTAAGTTCTCAGTCTCACCAGACACTGCCCTGAAAAAGCAGCAGAACTGAGCCTTGAGTGAGAGCTGCACAGTGGTGAGGGCTCCCAGGCTCTCTGGCACTGCTCACAGCATTGCTGTAATGGACAGGTGAGCACAGCTCTTCTATTGCAAAGGAAAGGAGCAATTAGAGATTTTTTTTCTCCCCCCAAAACTGGACAGCCTCAGTGCCAGCTGAAGGCTGCTTTTCAGCTGCACTAAAATCATTTTTGTGGCCTTGGAATGCTCGGAAGTGTGAGACCCTGTCTCGATGGCTGGCCAGTTTTCCTCAGCCCGAGTGTAAGGGCAAGCACACCTCTGAGGCTCTGGGAATTTTTAAATCTAGAAAGCACTATTGCATTTACTTATCTTGGCCTCCAGCTTAACAGGGGTCATTGATTTTTGCCAGTAATTGCTGTAGTAAAGGAAATTATTCTTTCTGCTCTATATGAACACTCCTGACCTCAGTAAATGACCCCTCATACAGACAGGAAATCCTAGGCAAGAAGCAAGGTTTTCATTAGGACCTGTAAACCCACATAGCAAAGAATACTCATAAGAAGAAGATGTTGATTATGTGATAAATTAAATTTCTGCTTGAACTTGAGACTAAAATAGATAGATGGCCAGTCTCCACATTGAGAAGTGTTTATGGATTTTATCACCTGTCTGAGTATGGAGCCAGCCAGTGTTCTAGCCAGAATGTAACCCTATAAAAATCAGTGCCTGTGCTCCAAGAAGGACATTTAAAGAGGCTACACTGAATCAATGCCACCATGAGGACTAAGGGAATGAAAGCAAAGGCAGACAGTGGACAAAAACACTTCAGAGAAAATACTCCTGGCAGCTCGAGTGGGATGAAGCACAAACGTGACTCGAGACATGCATCTGCTCTCTGAAGAATGTGATACAAGCCCGTGGCTTTCTGAAGTGCAGACGTGAGTTTGCATTGAATGCTTTCTCTCTGGGAAATTCAGAACCACTCAAAGTGTTTGTGCACAGACTTTTGTCCTTGAGAAGATGGTACAATGTTCCCACTTGTATTTAAAGTACTCCCTTGCAGTCCTGTCCCTTCAAATTTTATAAATGTAAGGAATCTTCATGCAGGATGTCACATGTGAGTGGGGATGAGAGAGCACAACAGCCCCAAAAGGAGGGCGGATTGTGGCATGTCAGCTTTACAGCCGGGGAAGTGAAGGCAAACTAGTTCAAACCACAATTTCTCAAAGCTCTGTCTTGGGCCTGTCAGCGTTTCTGTTCATGCTCAGTCAGTGATTTTAGACACATTGTCTTTGGGTTTTCACCAAGCTCCTGGTCTGGTGGGCAGAGCTCCCTCGTGCCCATCTCCCTGGGGCAGGGGGAAGGATGCTCTGCTCAGGAGTACTTGTCATCTGCTCCTGTCATCTAGAAGGTTGCATAAGCTGCGTAGAGAAGGATTTATTTGAGAGGATGAAATGGATTTTGCCATTCAGAGCAGTAACAGAACAAATTGTGTGTGAGCGTGTGTGTTTGTGCATGTATTTTCTGATCCACTTTTGCTAAGTGACATCCTCTTCCCACTCTCCATATGGCAGTTGCGACTCTATCTTCCTCTGGGAAGGTTGTTTAGCACTCAAGAGACTTCATTTACCAATAAACAGCATCTTGGCAGCATCTGGGAAATGCTGCCTTTCTCCTAGAAACCCTGCCTCCTCACCTTCCCTCTCCTACTACAGGCGAGGCAGGTGTGAATGATCTCATTGTGTTGTGGTGGGGGTTACGTGCAGCCAATACTAGCAGCACTCTGCAGAGCTGGAACATAGTATTTCTGTGTGCTGACACAAACAGTACTACTGTTTGTCTTTTTTTTTTTTTTAATTTTTTTTTTGTGTGTGTTTTTTCTTTTCTGTTGCAATTGCTGCCAGCCTGGCCTGCAGGGGCTTGGTGGCAGCACAGATAATCCATCCCTGCTTCCTCCTGTCCTCTTTGCAATGCTTAACAGCACCAAACCCACTAATGTAATGTGTATGTATTACATTTTATATAATATATATAATAATGTTACTAATGTATATAGAATTATATTATAAATGTTATATATATATAACATTTATACATAATGTAAACTTATACAAGATGAGATTACTCTGCCAAAAAGTGAGCTGGTGTTGATCTCCACCATTTTTTGCCAGACAGGAGTGTGGATAGGACTTCCTTGTGCCCTGGTAATTTTTGGCTGTTGTAATGATCTGGTGGCAGCAGCCATAATTTGGAGTGGACTCCTCAAGTGGTTTTAGTAACCAAAGGGAAAATTAATTTTCTGCAATGAAAGCAAATAGGGAGATTAGAGTCACGGAGGTAACACTGTGTAGTTTTAAAGACAGGGAATGTCACTGTTGGGCTTTGGGGATCGTGCAGGTGATGAGGAATGTGGTTGGGCTGTACCTCACAGATGCTCTTTGTGTGATTCTCATGCAGTTTCCACAGATGGACTTAGGGACACTTCATCAGTACCTATTTGTAGACCAACAAGAACTACTTGGGTGGAATCTTAAATCACTCCATAGCAAAATCTGTAGAAAATCCCTTCCTGTGTCCATGAAAACAGCTGATGCTCTCATGGCATCACTGCACCACCTCAAAGTTCCCTCATGTCCAGGCAGGCACTCCTGTGACTCAAGAACTCGGTACCCCTGTGAGATGGAGCATCCCTGGAGGGATTCATGAGGATTTGCCCCCCCAGGCTGGGTGTTTGGAGGAGTTTACCTCCTCAGGCTGAGAGGGATTCAAACCTGTACAGTCTATACAGCATAGCTGTTGTGGGAGTATTTTCTAGCAAATAATGAGGCTGGTGCTAGCGAGAAAGCCCTGAATTTGGATTAGTGAGAGTGCTGTGGTTTGCTGGAGCTCTGTGTCTCAAGGTCAGTTTGGGGGTTAGACTTATTGCCATAAATAATGTAGCTACAAAACCCTTGGGCCTGAGTTTTTTTAATTGATGTAAAACTGCAGCTGAGCTAGAACATCCTTCCCCTGCCACACAGCTGGGCTGCTTCCCATGCCTGGCATCATGAGCAAGCTGAGTGTGTTGACTCAGCCCAGCTTCTTCCTCCAAACAAGAGCCAGCAGCCCCTTCCCTGTGAACCAGGTGAGTTGGCCATGTGGTTGCTGAAACCAGAACAAAAGGAAGATTAGAAGGGCAGGAGGACAGGGTTGTCCCTTTTGGGTGGCAGCTTCAGTCCTGAAGGCATGAGAGTCTTGCTGCACCACATCCCCACCCACTGCTGCTCCCAGAGCTGGTGATTTTCCTGGAGTGCTGTGGTGTTACAGTGAAGGGGGACTGTGGTGAATCAACCCTCTGGCAGCAAACAAAGTTTCAATTAGAAAAATCAGTGGGAAAATAAATATCTGCCTTGTTGCAGTGCAGTTGTTTTCTGTATCAAATCCAAACAAACATCTTTTGGAGGGAGTTCATTTCCACACTGTTAATCAGCAAACAAAGGCTTGTGGGTGTGAAGCTGATGGTTGGGTGCTGTGAATGGTTTGAGCATACACTGGGTCTGTGTGGAGTGGTGAAACTGCTTTAAAGAGGAGCAAAGTCATAACCTGAGTTTTCTGGATGTTTCTTTGGCCAGTTTGATTTCTGCTAGCTGAAAGCAATGAGTGCCAATCCAGAGAAACTTCCTTAAATGTACTGGAGGAAGTTTATGAACTGACTCCTTTACATTAGAGAAAGTTCACATCCCAGCCAAACAAACAAATAGAAGAAATGATGGATGAGTAACCTGAAGGAATTCAACTCACTGTGGTATGGAATCTACCAGGAAAACTGTCATAAAAATAATACTGGTGAGGGGAAAGGTGTTGGAAGGAAAGGACAGTGCTTTCTACCTCACCAGCCATTGGCATCCAGCAGCGTGTTCAGTTTCTGAGCCCGTGAGCATTTCCAGCCCCACAGCCCAGAGCACACTCAGCTCCACCTGTGCCGTGCAGTGTCCCCAGTGTCACACAACATCTGCTGACAGAAGGAGCCTTTCTGCCTCTGCAGCTGCATGTTTCCTGCACACAGCCCAACCTGAGCTGGCAGGGAGCTGCAGGCTGACTCATGGATGTAACTGCAGCCACACCAGGGGTTTTTCTGGCTTAGCAGTGTCCCCTACAGTGGGTAATCTCGTAATCTCTCTCTTTTTCTTTTTTTTTTTTTTCTTCCACTTCTGCACAAATCCTGGGCCTGTGCTAATAGAACCCAGTAGAATAAATGAAGCCTGACTCATATTTGCTCCACATGTAAGATGTAAAGTAGGTGATTGGGAAAATCAAGGAGGATTGTGGTTCAGCATCTTGGCTGCCATTTCCTACAGCTATGGAAGAACCTTAGGCAGCACAGTGAAAGCCAGTTGGAATCCCATGTTCCTATTTTTAAAATCCAATTTTGGGAGCAGGAAAGAAACAACAGGAAAGTATGCTGGTTTTCATGCTGTTTTCTGTGGGCAGTCCTCTATTTCTTTGCACAGCTGTGTGCAGAATTGGGGTGTATTGCTCTGACTGCTGGATTGTTCCACTGTAAAGGTCGTTAGAGCCAAAAAAATCTTTTTTTCTGGTTACTCTCTTTTTTGATGTTTTGTTCTCTTTTCTTAAAAATTGTTTTTGTTGTAAATATTCCCTGATACAAAGGCTTCCAAGCTGTGATTCTCTCCACCTGTGTCACATGCAAACACCCAAACAAACTCACCTTGAGCAGCGTCCTGGTTGGTTTGGTCATGGAGTGAGGACAGATGGAGAGGCAAAAGCAGGACTCAGCAGAGAGGGGCAAACATCACCCTTAGCCCAGGACACCAAATACTCCCTGGTTGTTAGACCTGGCAGGAAGGGGTGAAAGCACATAGGGATGGTGCAAGGAGAAATCCTCCTGGGCAGTAAATGAGCAGTGGGTGTTATTCAGGGCTATCCTGTCTGAGCAGATGCATGGGTTCACTCCAGCATTTTTTGGCACATTTGGGATCTAAGGGAATGGCTTGCATTGGGTGCCCTCCTCCTTCCTTGCTCCATTACTTCGTGTGTCAGTTTGAATTCCCAGTTCAAGTGGATGACAGCAAGAGCTGCAAGAAGGCTCCAGACTGAAAACCACTGCAGAGCTGTACCCTGGAATTGATAGGAGCAGCTCAATGTGTGTTACTGCGTGTTCCCTGTGCAAAATGTTCCTCCTTTTTCTGAGAACCTTTAACAAGTCCCTTGTTTGCTACAAACCTTTCCAGTTTTCCAAAACCAGCTTTTGTTTCTGTGCACAGTTCTAGGTTTTGCTGAGGTAGGAGCTGTTGCAGATCACTGCTCTTCTCTGTCATCCTGATCATGAAAATTTTAAGGCCAGGCCTGTGTGACTGCTTCTGTAAAAGCAAAGAACACGGCAGTGAGTTCTCCTGGGATGCTCTGGGTGTATGCATTATGCATAGATGTGCTGATATTGTCTTGGTTATGTGATCAAATGCATTTTTTTGTGTTCTACTGCTTCCTTCAGGGCTTGGCGATGTCTCCATTGAAGCTCTCACTGACTTCTGTAGAGCAGAATCAAAATCTCTTAGACGAAAGTGGACTCACAAAGGCAGCATTAAATGTATAGGAAAAGCAGAAATTTGGCATTTGGAAAGTTTCCATTGTTCAGACAAAATGACTGTTGTTTGTTGTTGTTTTTTCACATGCAGGCAGACAGGATGCATGCAGTATCTCTATATTTCACACCTACATGATGTATTTTATTCAGTAATTTTTTTTCTTGGGTAAGCTTGGAGCAAATCATAAGTTATTCTTTCTACTTGGTAACACTGCAGAGAATTCTTGAATTATTTATTTCATGCATTTTAGCTCAGTGTATTTAGATGCCTGTAAGCTAACTTTGTAACTGACTGGGTGTTTGAAATTTCTAAATAAATAGTGGTAGTTTGAAATACCTTGCCAGAAAAAAGAGGTCACCCTTCTTCTTCCCCCACTGTCTCCTCTGGGAAAAAAAAAATTAAAAATCCCACATGCCTCGTTACGAGCAGTGGGAAGTTGATTTGTAAAACAGATGCTGCATAGAAGTAATTGACTTGAAGTTGCTGGAAATATGTATATGCTACACAACATCTGCAGATCTCAAGATGTATTCATTATCTTTCCAGAATTTAGATTGTAATTACGGGCCCTTTATTTAAGTTTCCATGGTGATGTAGAAAATGCTTCCCCCTTGTCCTTTGCTAATCAGGCCACTTGTGTGTTTGAATGGTGATGGTTTTCCTCTCCCCTGGGTTAAGTTACTGTTATTAATACAGAGATATTAAGTTGACAGGGAGCTGTCGGCTGCTCAGGCAGCGATTCAGCAGCAGGCACATCAGGCATTTGCTGCAGATTCCCCAGTGCCACCGTTTAATTAGCCTGTGTGCTTCCAAATGTTTGTGAGGAATAGCAGCCACTGTCATAACAAGTGATGCAGTCGTGCCTTGGGGATTGGGGAAGTTGAAATCAAAGTCAAGCAGCCAATAATAAATCACACCATGCCAAGCTTCTCTCCTCCATCCTGCACCCTTCTCCTCCCCTCTTAGCAGAAGGGCTCTGCTGTATTTGGTAGGGGGGTGCAGATGGGTCAGGAGCTGTCCAGGAGTCCTGTATCCACATGGCCTTGGCAAAATTTCTTGTGATACTGAGAATTTCACATTATGTTAAGGCACATTTATCTAAGTTTGCAGCCTCAGGCCCATGGACCCAGGATTTTAATGTTACTGGACCCAGGATTTTAATGTTACCATTGCTTGATAAAATGGTGAAAGGTATGGTTTAATTACTAAAGATGTTATTTTACACAGGGTTTTAGGAAGTTTTTTGAGTGAAATGTGGACTTTTGATTTAACTGGGATAATTTTTAATTTTAAACTTAATCACCCAAAAGACATCCACGTATTATTAGAACTTCACAGCATTTGCTGAGCAATTAGATAAATTCTGTTGAGCTTACATGAGCTGCAGGTAGAAATGCAGGTATCAGGCTGAAAAGGAATGTTTATTTTTATGTCGTTTGATTATTTGGCTAGATCACATTTAGGCCAAGGGGTTGTTATAGCTTGAAATAATTTTTATCTAAGAAAATTTCAAAGAAGGTTATTTTTAATAGCTTACATAAAAGTAATCAAATTTTACGATGTCTGGTCACCGACCATTTACAAACTAATGTTTAAAATTTTTTTCACTTTTACCAGAATAAGACGCTTTTTTCCTTCAACTGAGAGCAGTTTTCCTGCAGGAAGAGCATGCTTATTGTCAAACTGTGGCACACCAGACCAGAAGGTCAAACCTACCAGTGTGGTGGCATGAAAGGAGCTGGCATCTGCTGGGATCAGCTGGGCTTGCTGCTCTGTCCTGGGAGAGAAGTGCTGCTTGCTGTGCAGATTTATGGAGCTGTGACAGCCCTTGCCATCAATTTTATACTGCAGATTTTTAATAGACCTAGCAGAGAATGTAAAAGCAGGTCCCACTTTGCTCACCTGAGGCTGGTGTTAGGTTTGAGGTGGAGGAAGGTGCTTCCCTCCCTCTGCACCCGTTTGCTCAGCTGCTGGGGTTTGCCATGGAGATTATCAAAGTGAGTCTTGGCAACCAGATCATGTCCTGCATGCTGCAGGAAGAGCAGTGGCCTGGCCACACTGGGCAGCTTCTCTCCTCCATCCTGCACCCTTCTCCTCCCCTCCTAGCAAAAGGGCTCTGATGTATTTGGTAGGGGGTGCAGGTGGGTCAGGAGCTGTCCAGGAGTTCTGCATCCACATGGCCTTTGCAAAATTTCTTGTAATAATCAGAATTTCACGTTATGTTAAGGCACATTTATCTAAGTTTACAGCCTCACACCCATGGACCCAGGATTTGAATGTTACAGTAAATTCATGAATACAAGCCGCACTGAGTATAAGCCGCATCTATGGGTGTTGGCAAATATTTCAGGTTTTGTCCATAAATAAGCCGCACGTGAATATAAGCTGCTCTGTCTTTCGCAGCGAGGATCCGCGTGCAACAAAGTTGCCAAATAGTAACAGAACCGCAGCATGGCAGGTTTACTGGCTCAACTAAGGCTGTGCAGGCTCAGCCCGCTAGGGGCTGCTGACGGGGCCAGGTGGCCCAGCCCGGTGCTGCCGCTTGGGGATGGCCGCCGCCTCTGGGTTCGCTCGCCCCAGCCCCGCACCCGCCGCGGCACCAGCCGGGCACGGAGAGAGCGGCCTGCTCCCACCGCGGCGCCGGCCGGGCACGGAGAGCACACCCCGCTCCCGGCACGGCGGGCGAGCACGGAGTACGCCCCGCTCCCGCGGCGGGCGCCTGGTCCCGGCGCGGCGGCGGCGAGCGAGCACGGAGTGCCCGCTACTCCCGGCGCCGCAGCGGAGAGCGGGGGCGGAGCCCCCCGCCTCCTCCCCGAGCTGTGGGGATGTCAGCACAGAGCCCCCTGCCTCTCCCCCGCCTGAAGTAGGGAACTCCCCTGCCTCCCTCCCTCTCTCCCCCAACGCTGCCAGCGCTGAGCTGGCCCCACCCACCGCGCAACACAGTATCCAATTTGTAACAATCGCGAAATCCTGGGTTTTACTGGCAGGCGCTCGGCTCGGCACCCTGGGTGGCACTTCTGGGGTTGTAAATGTCAGAAAATTATTCACATATTAGCCGCTCCTGATTATTGGCCGCATTTCCGGTTTGAGAGCAAAATCTAAGTCAAAATGGTGCGGCTTGTATTCGTGAAATTACTGTACTTGACCCAGGATTCACACACAAACTGGGCTGTGCACACACAAACTGGGCTGTTCACATTCACACACACACCTGGGCTGTGCACACACAGACTGGGCTGTGCACACACAAACTGGGCTGTGCACACATAACTGGGCTGTTCACTCACAAATCCACATGTGCACAGTGACTGCTCCATCCCAACCTCCTGCTGCTGTGCTGCCCTCCTGCTGAGGCAGGGACACCAGCAAAATGCCTCAGTGTTTCCATCCTTGAAAACCGAGGAATATAAAGCATGTTCTGAGCCCTCCTTTCCCCATCTGGAAGATGCTCAGCCCTGGTGAGGGTACAGCCACCCCCATGCACCACACATGATGGCAGCAGGAGGGCCAGGGCAGCATGGGGATGTGCTCAAATGTGTTATCTTCACTTCTAAAGGTTATAATTTACATTGTTCTCCAGAGCTCACCTGCTGCTGGCAGATGGAGCCAGCACTGACTGTTAGCCACGTGCCATATTTATGTGTTCATGGTGCTACCCTCAATGAGTTACATCTGAGCTGCATTTTTTGCACAAAAGTTGTCTCCCCACCTTAGCAGGGGCTGCAGGGGAATGGAAACATGAAAAAGTTTGCAAGTCCTTTGTTTACTACTTTGTCTTTGCACATGCAAATGATTTTACAAGCTGTTCTTCTGTGTGATGTGACTTTGTGTTGTGCTCTGTTAAATATCTTCATTTTAAAAAAATAAAAGTAGGTTAACGTGCAGAGTTGAGCAGGGTCTAATAATATGTAAATGATGCTGATACAATATGACATCACCAAGCTTTCCAGAGGTTTGAAGAGGTGATTCCCCAGTTCATGCCCCAGTCGTCCCTAAATTCTTGGTCACTTTTTCTTCCCAGAGGGTGCACCTGAGAGTCAGAAGTGTGCTGTGTCCTCTGGCTTCTTGGCCAGGAGCAGCAGCCTGAGTTGTGTTTCTGTCCCAGTGAAGGGATACAGGGAGGAGGTTGAACAAGCAGCATCTTCAGGCAATAACCATGATGTGATTAAGCACTTTGAGATCTCTGGGTCATGGACACGAAGTTTTTCATCAGAAGTATCTGAATAAAAAGTAGGTGTGGAGTGTAGACCCAAATTCAGCCACTTGCTCTCCAGCCAACAAGGAGCACAGGACAGAGGTGTCTGGATGCAGAGGTGCTGCTTGCATGGTAAAAGGTTTAAAAAGTTGCAGTCTGAGTTCTGTAGCCTCAACACAGAGAGGGTGTTTTGCTGTGGAGAACAAATCCTAGATCTTCCCTTCTCTGTTACTAAACTTGATTTCCTGATTTTACCTGCAGCTAAAATACTTAGTGGGAAGTGTCCAGGTCCAAGACTTGCTGAAGTCCATTAAGATATTTTCATTAATTGCATATTGTTATTGAATTCTTTTCCTTAACCCATAGGGATTCTCATTGATTTTTATTGGAAATTTTTCCAGAGTAAAGACTGCAGGACTTGGTTGTAATTATTTTTTATCTGTGCCACATAAGTCATCTCTTTAGTGAGCCTTTTAGCAGAAGCTGAATGTCTCCTTTTGTAATAACTTCACAAACACAAGGTGAACATTGAATGAATTATGCTGTATCATTTGCCAGTGCATACGCCAAATGTCAGGCAATGACAGAAACTGAAAATTTATGACACAGAAGGGAAGAATTTTATGATCTTCCATGGACTAATGTAATGACTCTTTTATACAAACAGAGATGAAATGCATTTAAAAACATAGCTATTTAGAAAATTGGTCTGAACACATTTTAAAATCTGGAGAAGTTCATTAGAGGGAAGAGCCATAAAAGTGCCCTTTGTTCTTAGTTCAATAGAATGTTTTAATTTTGAAATATAATTGCTAGAATTTAATGCACCCTGCAGTTAAATCATTTGAAGATATGTGTCCCCAGCAAACTCTTCTGGTACAACACGGTGCAGAGCTGCTCTTAGTGTTATTTTCAGAGGTACCTAGCTGGTGCCATGATCACAAAACAAAGATTTGTGGATGTAAAGCCATCCCTGTGCCCCAAGGGTGTATCACACACTGCTCCAGCTGAGCAGATGCTCTGGGTGGGAAGGATGAAGGAACTTTTGGAAGTGCAGAGTCCAGACTGGGATCATGGCAGGTTCAGACTTTGCCTGAGGCTTCTCCTTGTGTACTCTTAACAGACCTTTTACACACGTTGCTGGTAGTTTTAATTTCTTACATAATCCCAAATCTATAGCAAACTCAGGCACAGAGTGAAGCTGAGCATCTTGGAGAGCCCTGAATAGCTTCTCTCCCACTCAGCCTTGGCATATGGCAGAGTCTTCTCACATTGTGTTCTTACAGGAGAGTTTCCTTGACCCTCTGCTTCTGTTTTCACTGCTGTGACAGTCTGCACTTTGGATTCATTTAGCTTCAACTTTTCACCTGTTAAAAAATCTTAGTAGTAACCTGAATAGATCCTGGAGTGCACACAGCATGGAGGAAGTGTTTGGAGGATGCTCTGGGGATTGAACGGGCTTGGATGCCAGCTCTGCCCACAGCCTCTCTGCAAATCACCCTGTTAATAAAGAGCCTATTTTAGTTCTGGAAACATGGAGCCTTCTCAGACTATAACCCAGCATGTGGTAAATTAAACAATCTTGGCCTGATTGCATAATGTCACTTGAAATTTAAGATCCTTTTTCTCTTTAACCCCTAAAATTTACAAGCCATTTTTGTTTAGATTTATTGTAATTAGATAATGATTCTGCTCCTTTGAGGCTCCTCTAGGAAGGTTTTTAGCACTCTTTTGGTGGCTAACCCCAAAATAACCAGGGGCAGGAGCGCTGCTTGGCCTCCCTGTGGGTTTGTCTCAGTGCAAAGGGGGGCAGGGGTGCTGCAGAGGGGTTTGGAACTGGGGCTGTAGCAGGTGCCAGGCAAGAGATTTGCAAGGACAAATATGCCTCAGGCCCACTAAGCCATAGCTCTGCTGTCTTGTAGGAAGAGGGGTTTGAGAAAATCACTGCTTGCAACTAGGAGGGTTTCAAGTCCAGAGTTACCTAGGTCCATACTGAAATCCTTTTTCCTCTGGATTACATTAAACAGGTTCTTAATTTCCATCATGACTTAAAGAAAGCATCTAATTTAAAGCATCTAATTTCTCTCAAAGAAAAGACATGCTTTTTAAAATTTATTTGAATTTTTTTTTAAATGGAAGCACAGTGATTCCTTAGAGTTCTCATAGCAATCCTGGCCTTGGTCAGCACAGGTACCAGGCACACATAAATTCTTCACCTGTTTTTCTTGCTGGTTAATGAACTATGAGGTGTCAATTTAGCAAGATCTACCAGTCCTCATCTTTTAACTCTGGCAGTGGGTTTTAGGAAGTGATGAGACCTCTCAGGACATTTATTTGGCAGAATATAATGATTCATAGAACTCAGAGATTGTGTGTCATTGAAAAAAAAAGGAAGAGACTGTAAATTAGCCAGAACATTTGCCTGCCAGTGTGAGGAGGCACTGCACAATATTTTCCAGGCTGGTTTTCAGTGTTTGATGTGCCAAGCATTCCTTGCATCTTGGGACAGATGCTCCTATATCCAAGTTCCTGTTAGGGCTCTATCAGGAGGTCATGCTCATCCTTTCATCTGACAGTTTTTTCAGTTTTTTCACAGCCAGTTCTCCAGCCCTCAACACAGACTTTTATGATTTATTGGTGATTTCTGCTACCCAGTATCCCTCTTGCCTCCTTCCTGGATTGTGAACATGGGACTTGAAAGAGAAAGTTTGGAGACAGAATTCTTAAGAAAAATCACACTTTTTCATTGTACAGTACTATCTGCCCTTAATCTTGGAATTGTCTGCTATTGCTCTGCAGGGACTCTTGGCTAATTAAAGTTCAGGTAATGCTGCCTCAACCCCTGTCCCTGATGCTGTGCTGTTTATTCACATCAGGTATTCAAAAGACGGTTGACATTTTCTTCCTTAAAGATCTCTCAGGTAAATTACAGGCATTTTACTGCTCTGACCTTTTCCTTTACAGGAGGAACTTTTGTTTTCAACATTTTTATTTTGTGAATATAATGTTGGAAACGGATGTAATTGGAGAGGTGTAGTTGTTCTAGTCTGTATAGCTGGTCTATTACCTGTAATGATGATCTGATACTGGTATTTATACGTGATTATCTCCTACCAAACTGCTTTAAATTTAAAGAAAAAGCCAGACTGTTTCACTGATTGGTTTGGGTGAATCACCTTTTTCTTTACTTCCCTTTGAATACTACATTTTCTTTCCTAACACATTCATTTTGTGCCTGAGTCTCAGGGAGATGGCTTGCTCTATTAATATATTTCTGGAGTTCTCCTGTTATGGGTAGACTTTTATGGCTTTAATGTAGTTTTTGAAAATTCCTCTATTATTGATCTAGATATTATCCCAGCAGGAATCAAACCCACAAGACAATTGTATGAGGATAATTTCTTACTACAGAAGCATTTTATTCTGAAAGCCTGCTGTGTGGTGTGTGCTTTGATGGATGACCCACTGTTTAAATGTGTATTAGACATTGGCTTGCTAATTAAATGCCTTAAGGAGTGCCTGCATCCATTCAGTCTCAGTAAATGCGTGGAATTTCTGTTATTTTATTTCTTGCTTATGCTCTTGTGTTGAGTTCTTTCTGTTTTCTGACTTTGTAGAGAAGAAGGGGAGTAATGGCAAAAAACCAAAATCACTTTTTGCCCTCACTCAAGACTTTCAGCTGGGGCAGAGGCAAGACAATGAGGACTCTCAGTTCAGAACTAGGTGTGCCAGATGGGAGGATGAGGAGGAGGAGAAGAGATGGGTTTTGCATTTCAGAAGGGAGTGAGAAGAGCACTCACCTGGAATTTGAGAGATATGAATTTGGATCCCTCTTTGCTCCTGAAGGACCATCTCCCATGAGGAAGAGGACCATAATTACAAAGCTGTGAGATGCTCTCAGACTTCTTGGCTGAAGTGCCTGTGCTTGAAGCATTTTACTGGGGGGGAGAGTGGAGATAGCTGAAGAAATGGGATAAAGTTATTCTCCTAATTTCTGAGTACTTGAATTGCAAGAGCAACCAAGGACAGGAGCAAGGACTTCTGTTCACCTGGAGGAAATGTTTTCTGAGTATAATCCCCATTCCTCTCCTTGGAATTTTGTGTGTGTGGAGCAGATAAGCATCAGAAACATTATATTTGCTGCTAAGGCCAAACATAGAATTTCTTCCACTCAGAAAGATTTGTCCTTTTTGTTCTAAGACAGAGGGATGTGTAGAGGATCATGGAATGGCTCAGGTTGGAATCTCATCCAATCTCCCTGCCTTGATCTAGTTATTCAGAGCCCCATGCAGCCTGGCTTTGAGCAATCCAAAGCTGGGGTACTCACAGCTTCTCTGATCAGCCTGTGCCAGTGGTCTCACCACCTCATAGCAAAGAATTTCTCCCTTATATCCAGTCTAAATTCACCTGTTTCAGTTTACAACGTTACCCTTGTCCTGTCACTACAAGCCTTGGCAAAAAGTGTCTCTCCATCTTTCTTGTAACCTTCTTCAAGTATTGAAAAGCAGCAATAGGTCTTCCTGACACCTTCTGTTCTCCAGGATGAACAACCACAAGTCTCAGCCTGTCTTCATGCACAAAAAGGTGTTTCAGCCCTCAGATAATTTCCATGGCCCTGCTTTGGACCTGCTCTAGCAGGTCGAGGTTTTTCTATCTTGAATCATCTCCCTCAAGATCCTGGAAAGTGTCTCATCAGGTGCCATGGATTTGTGGATATTCAAGTCCCTCAGAGGGTCTCAAACCTGATCTTCTCCTGGAGATTCACAGCCTTGAGAGTTGTGGGACAAGCACTTGACAGTAAAAACTGAGACAGAAAAAGCTGTGGGGCACCTCAGCCTCCTCCACGTCCCCTGCCACCAGATTCTCAATCTCATTTATCAGACAGAGAACAAAAAACATTGATTCATTTAACAGAAGCAAACTAATAGTTTTGTATTAAACAAAGTAATTAATGCTATCTTTTAAAATTTGAATTTGAGACAAAATTTAAAAAAAAAGGATTGGTCTTTAGTAGCACCCTTTGTAGGAACAAACAAAGACGTGGCCCTTCATCTTGAAGATGACCTCCAAGGCCCCTTCCAACCTCTCCTCCTTCTGTGGGACCTTTAAACCCCAAACAGCTCTGTTGGCAAAGGGAATTGTTATGTTTTCATTGCATCATCAGCTGTCTGGAAGTACAAGCCATTCTTTCACTGTGGCTGCTTTTTTCTTATTTGAAAGAGATGGAGGCAGAATCTCTTTCCATGTTCCTGAAGCAAGGCTCGTCCTGAGATGCATTAGGAGGAGGAATGTCCCTGGTTTTCTTCTGAAAGTGTTTGCAGAACACATCCAAGGCTAAATCATGATGTTATTCCCATCTGTGTCCCTGGACATGTAATTATCTGTGCTGTTCCATCCACAGAGCTCTCCTGGTGCTTTCAAGAAAAGTGCCCTGTGTTCATTATAGAGATTTCAGTGGTGTAGAAAAGGAATCTGTGGTGTGAATCAGAGAGGATTATTTTATTCTCATTAATGAAACTTACTCTAGCCCATGGAGTACGTGTGTGCAGGACAAGATGAATTAAAACCAATAAAAGCAGTTAGGAAATTAGGTAATACATCTCCCTTAAGTTGTCCTTGGGAGGACAATTCAGCCCAAGCACAGGATTTAGAGATTCCTAGTTGGTTTTTGGAGCTGGTCATGCACATCTAAGCTCTCAGGGATGGGTGAGAGGGTAATGCTGCCCCTCTGTTATGTCTGTGATGCTGCTTTCCTCACAAGCACCATGCTCTTGAGGACAATGCTGACTCCTGTCATCTCCTCCTCCTGCACAGGAGGAAATTGTGATACCTGTTCATCAGGCCTCTGCTGTGCTTCTTTGTAGAAACACACTACACTGATACTTGCATTTTGTGGATAACTTCTTTAAGTAAAGGCAATGGGTTTCTCAGTTCAGGATGGGGTGAGGAACAGCCATACCCCCTCCAACAAATGCTGATTTTAACAGGACTGGTTATTTTATAGGTTCAGTGCTTCAGGAAAGAGAAATTATCTATTGTAAGCACTGGGGATTAGGGAAAAGTTAAAAAAAATAAAGGAGAGAAAAGCACCTTTTGGAAGGGGGAGGAATTTATTCTAATCCCTCTGAATTTATTTTCTTGCTGAAATTTGTTAGATCTGGATGGACTAAGCCAACTGAGTTACCAAGACAACATCTCCTGTCATGAAGATGACCACGGATCTGTTGATTCAAGAACAACAACCAGGAATAAAGGCACTGGGCAGCACAAAGGGCCCAGGATGGAGCCCAGAACTGGGGATGGAGTCAGCCAGTCACACAGGGAAGGACGTCTGGAAATGGAGACAACATTTGCCAACCAGGGATTGGGAGTAAATGATGCTACAGACAGCTCATCAGCTTGGAGCCCTGAGGTATGGTGGATTCTCATTTATTACACATGGTGAAGGCTTTTGAAGGATATTGGGGGCCAGAAAAGGTTAGAGGAGAAATAAAGTGAAAAATTGATCAGCACAGGGTATTGATGGTACTCCTGTGTGCATGAGCATTTGTGTTTCCCCTGTTTTCTGGTGTTTTACCTCTAGCTACTTCACAGAAATGCTTTCATTGTTTGATTTCTGACTGCAGACTCTGAACTGAAATTGGAACTTTAGCTACCCAGCAGCATTACTGACATTCAGCAAGGAGCTCTGTGGTGGCCCAGGGCTTGGCCACTGGCTGTGCAGGGTGTGTGTCCCAGGACATGGTGTGTGGTCACTGGGTCACATCTAGATGTGCTTTTTCCAGGTAGTTTCAATGACTTAGACCATGGGAATAATCTGGAAAGCTGGAGGCAGCTGGTGGGGGCGGCCTGTGACCTGACCAAGTGACCATAATCTTGTCCCCATTGAAACCAGGCAAACTTTTAGGGAAAGAAAGAACCTGAGTCTGCTTTCCTTTAGTTCTGCACTTTTATTTTGAATCCTTGATGAAACATTTCAGATTTTAAGGTATTATAATCACCTGATAACTTTGCATCCCCTTTTTCTCTCCTAATCTCTCTGCGTGATTAGTTGATTTTCATTATTTTACTGCAGGATTAAATTTCTGGAAAAATATCAGCTTGCATCAGACACATTCAAATATGAACAGAGGTTCATATCTTCTGCCTGAGTTAAAAGAGAGTTGTGAAAACTCATACCTCCATCAGCCTCTGAGCAGCAAGGCTTTGAGGGAAGGTCCCTATCCTGGGACCTGCAGCCAGCTCAAAGCTGGGAGGCAGCTCCTTGGTGTTTGGAGCAGCATTTTGGTTTTCTGTACAACTCAGTCCCACAAAACACTGCAACCCACCTGGGAGCTGTGTGTGGCAGCAGCCTGCCCCTGTCTTTGCTGTGCTCCTGACACACCCAGTTTGTCTGCCCACCTGGGGCTCATTTCTCCTGTTCATGTGCTTTGCCACGGTTCACGTGTGCTGCAGTATCTCCCGTGTCCTCTTGTGTTTCTTTGGTTTGTTTTGCTCCTGCTGTCTATATTTTAAAAAATGCAGAGAAGGGTTCCAGCATACTGGAGCAGAAATGCCCAAGACACAGTTTATCTCTTACAAGCAGCTTCTCATTCAAAGGTATTGTGTGGATTAATGAAAGACTTTTTATTGCAGGAACTAAATGTTCTGACATGCCAGAAATGTCCAAGTGTTATTATGCTCCACTCAAAGGGCCTCTCTTTAGAGACAGAAATGGTAATTTTATGCCCCTGCAGTGGAACCACAAGTACCATTTCAAGCCTTGTCCATAATTAGCTGCTCTTTCAGGTTTCTCTGGCAGAAATGGACTTATTTTACTTAGTGGAGTGGATGTTGGCTGTCCTGAATGACCGGCTTAGACGTACAGCATCAATCAGGATGCTTGGCTTGGCCTCTCAATAACTGTGCTGGGAAGAGGGAAAGAAAGAAATTCCAATCTTTCCTTGGATTACAGTTCAAGTGTCTGTATAACCAACACATTCACAAATCAGTTGCAGCCCAGCTGGGTTCCAAAAGCAGAGGGGAATTCTGTCGATGACTTGCACAGAAGGAGGATTTGTAGGTGTGCAGCAAACCTGCACAGGGGTGAGGCCTGGACAGCACAGTTCTCTCAGAAAGGGCCAGACTGGGAGGTCTCCAAAGCTTGGTTTCCCATGGAAAGCTTACTGCCAAGGAGTTTGGCATTTCTCTTTCCCCACTTGCTTCCAGTTCATGCAGTCTTCTCTGCAGTGGATCTGGCCACAGCTCTAGTAGCCCAGTTTGAGGTTTCCTGAAATCCAAATATTTTCTAGCTGTATGGTCAAATTGCAGATATCTGCCCTTCAGTCTGCCTTACACACTACCAGCAGGTCATATACTCAGCCCTGCTGGGGCAGGAAAGTGTCTCTTGGATTTTCATTCCTGTAGGTTTGTGCTGATGCACTGGAGTTCACATTTTCCAGCTCAGACATGTAGATGAAAGCAAAGTTATGCCTCAAGCACCGTTGTCTCCACACCTTAGCAGCAGTCTTTAAATCCTTCTCCTTAACAGCAAATGCACAGATAAAAGTATGGAGGGATGAATATGTGGAGGGAAATATGAGTCAAGCACAATCCCATCCAGTATTTAATATTGTTTCATCAACCAGACAGAAATAACTTGTCTGCTACACAGGAGCACTTAACATTTTCGTAACACCAGGCTCTCTCCAGGTAACCTGGCCTGCCTTGTATTTTATGCTTTTAGCAGCCTGCTGTTCATACAGAAAGGTGTTTCTGTAGGCAAGCAAGAAATTTTGTGTGTTGTTCTCCCTTTGACATTACTTCTGCCAGACATACAGCAGCAGGTCTCTAATCTGCACGCTTGGACTTCTGTGTTCATGTGCACAAGTCCTAAACACCTCTGAAAATGTGAAAATCTGGAGCTTTGCATGTCGTGGCAGATGAATCTGAGCACTTCAAAAAGGAGATTGACAGGAAGTAAACAAAGATTTGGATGTTTATCCGTGGCCCTGTTTGAGACACACCACCCCAGACACTTCTGAAGGGACTCAGCACCAGACGTCCCGTGGCCCATCATCTGTTCTCTGAACAAAAAGATTCCTGTGTTGGAAAGTGTTACTTGAAATGTGAAAAGAAGATAAATGCTTGAGGAGGAGGGTGACTCAGATGCTGGTGACAGGCCTTAATTCACCTTCTGGCTATTAACTGAAAATCTTTCCCTAGTACAGTGTATACTCATGTTTAAATACAAATCATTGATCACTATAGCAACCCCTTTATCATATGAAGCACATTCTAGCTCTAAGATAAAAAAGCACTGTTGAACAGAAACCCACACACCCACTTAGCAAAAGGTAAGGTGAGCATCCATGGTTTTATCTTGTTTTATCAAGATGGTTTTTGTTTTAAAAGTAGGTAAAAGATTGTGTGTGAATTGGTCTGCACATGTTGTGATTGTTTATTTTGAATTTTTATTCTGAATGTATTAGTACCCAAACTGAACAGAAGGAACAGATGCTTCTCCTGGGAGATTTTAGAAGGGTATAAAGAATCAATATGTATTTAATCAGACTGCTTTTCCCCATTATCATTGCTTTAGCTGTAGGAAAAGTATTGAATTATGGGCTAGTATCTAGAAATGGAATTTCCATTCCACAAGAAATTCTTACATGGTTATTTTCTCTTCAAATTGAACACAGACCCTAATTTTTTTTTAATTTCTAGCAAAACAAAATATCAAAAAAGTTAGCAGATTTGGCTGAATATTTGATTTTAATAATGTAAAAAAATTCACCTTGAAAAACAATTCCAGTCTATTTCAAAGCAACAGGTTAAGTAGGTCAAATTGTTTTGCTACTGCCTCAATATTGACGTGAAGGAAATGTAAAAATCCCTTTGTTTAGTTTTTATCTATGTAGAAGGTTTGCCAAATTAATCGTCTCCTGCAAAACACTTAAATATTGATGAAACTTTTTGTTGGAAATGTTTCAACAAGTGCCGTTGCTTACTAGAGCGTATGGGGACTATTACACAAAATCAGGCAATTAACTATCATTGGCCTTTCCAGAAACAGTGGGATCCATATTTCACTCAGCAGCTGCCTATACTTGCAGGCACAAGTGAGGAGAACAATTTCTTTTTAAATGGAGTTGGAATCAGAGGCATTTGAGCTGCAGTGGAGGTTTTACTCCTTCCGTTTGCAGGAGCACAACGGAGTGAACAGTGCGCCAGCTCACCACGGTGCCCATGAGCCCATCTGCAAATGTGGTGACCTGGATGTCATCTTCACCTATAAACCCTCAAGTCAAAAGCTGACAGCCACAGTCCTGGAGGCCAGGGACATCCCGGACAAGGACCGCAGCGGTGTGAACACCTGGCAAGTGCACGCGGTTCTGATGCCGGGCAAGAAACAGAGGGGTAAGACCAGTGTGCAGAGAGGACCCATCCCCATCTTCCAGGACAAAATCACCTTCAGCAAGCTGGAGCCACAGGAGCTGAGCAGCCACGCCGTCCGATTCCGCCTCTACGCCGTGCACAAGGTGCGTGGGGAGAAGATGATGGGCGAGCAGCTCTTCTACCTGAGCGGCATCAGACAGGAGGGGGAACTGAAGGTGACACTGCTCTTGGAGCCAAGGAGTAACCTGAGTGTAAGTCTGGTGAAGGACACGTGGAGCCCATAAAATTGTTGGTTTTTTAGTGAATGTGGTGTTCCTGAAGTCTTTCATTCGGGGCTGTCAGTGTGTGACTGGCGGATCTGACCTGTCCCCTTGCTGATGTGAGGGCATTTCTTCCCTGTGCAAAGCTGTGTTTTATTAACAGCTCAGCTAGCAAGCTTACACAAAATCACGTGGACCTACTACATTTGCACGAGTCACCATTCAGATACAGAAGGTTGATCTGGGAACCACCAAGGCATAATTAGTCTTAATTTCAATAAGGGCTGTGGTTCTTGTGCAGCACTGTGTTGGTACTGCCAGTGCAGAAGCAGCCTCATTTGGCCCTAGATACCAGCTTGTGGATCTCCACTGTGCAGCTTCCATCTTGCCAGAAATGCTTAGTAATGTTCCTCTACATAACAGATGGAAGCAGAGAGGTGGGTCATGGGAAGAGGAGCTGACTGTGTTGCTTCTTAATTTTCCATGCACATCACAGTTTTATCCAGCTCTGGCTATGCCAATCAATTTGTGTAGATGAGCTCTGTCATGATTCATTGTCTACAAAAATCTCAGAGAGAGGTTGTGCACGTGAAATGAATAAAATGTGCTACTCCAGGTGAAGTGGAGAATAGTGAAAGTGTCGTGGTAGCAAGGAGAGAAAGTAAGAAAATGCACAGTACATGGCCAAAACCTGCCAAACTGAAAAGTGTGTTCCATCCAAAAGCCATTATCAAGGAGATGCACAGAGTATTAGTGTAGCAGGTTGTTTGCTTATCTCAGAAGCTTTGATTTACACTCGTGATAACACTTTACTCAGAGTTTCTCATCTTTAAAGAGAAAGTTCAGAGATGTGTTTTTCTAAAAGCGACATTCTGATTCTTCTGGTGCCCCAGCATAATTAATTCTCAGTTATTGTAATTTCTTAAGAGAGATCTTGCTAAACAAGGCCACAAGATATAAATTTGGGTGGGGGGAGGGGTGGTGAGTGTCCTGATGATTCTCTCAGTGCTCTTTCCCTGCAGAGTGCAGATTCTCAGCTGAGTCTGTCAGCAATCTCTCACAGTGATAGCGCTTCCTCAACACAGTCCCTGTCGCATGGAGGGGTGCCAGAGCTGCTCGTGGGACTGTCATACAATGCCACCACGGGGAGGCTGGCAGTGGAGATGATCAAAGGCAGTCATTTCCGAAACCTTGCAATTAATAGGCCACCTGGTAAGTACTTGCACTGCTATTAAATAGCACCAGTGAGCCAAAAGTTGTTTTTTTATTTTCTTCCTCAAGGTACTAAACTACAGCGTTTCTGAGCTGGGTTTGCTTGCAGAGTACCTGATTGAAAATTAAGTATTATTTTAGATCCATGTGCTGATAAATATTACAGGGAGATTGGAGGGAATCATATGAAGGCTCAGCTGATGGGACAGTACTGAAATGTCTGCTTTATTGCTCATACCTTCACAATGTGATTATGGCAAAAGTGCTGTTTACCCAATGCACGGAGTAATTCTCAACAGATCCATTAAAAAAAGGGAGAAGCACTTTCCAAGTATTTTAATATTACCATGTGACCCACACAGGTCCTCCTGGTGCCATTAAGTGTTTCCCAGGGCTACACTTGGTTTAGTCCCCTTGCTGTGCTGCTGAGTGACCTGGTGCTCTGGGCCCTTTGGGGACTCTCCTGCAGTGAATTCTCCACTTCTGCACAAGGAAATATTCTGCAGAAGGAAGATTTGAAAGTTGTTGCAACAGCTGAGTTCCCTTCCTCCAGTCCTAAAGTAAAAAAAAATGGAAATTGCCTTAAAGAGGTTTAGTTGGTGCCTGAGCTGCAGTGAGTCCTTGAGGAGGATGGTGCTGGTAATGTTTGTGATAGAGATGGAGTCACAGCCACCTGTTTGTTGCTGGGTTGCCTCATTCAGGGGTTGAACAGCTTCATTTATCTCCTGCTGTCCTTTTGCCTCCTGTCTGAAACCAGCAGCTGATGGCAATGTGAAACAACCTTTTTGTTTGTTGGTGTCTTTGCTTTCTGTGATGTGTGCCTGCTTGTCAAAGCAGGTAAACCTTTGACAATTCCTTGCCTTCTCTGGATTTGACAGAGTATCTCGAGCTACAAAACACTGAAATTGCTTTTGCAAGATGCTCTGCTCTTTGCTTCAGATCTAGCAAAATATTTATGAAATATTTTAGTACATGGATGTGAAAACTCGGGTTTTCCACTAAACAGAAATAGTCTGTGTCATCAGTCAGTCCCTCGAGAATGAAGGGCAAGTCTGTGCAACAGTAAAACACCTGACCCCAGCCTGTGCAGCCCTCACTGTCTTTTGTTAGCTGTGAAAACCTAGCCCTCCACATGGATTGCTTAGAGGCATGTTCTTGTTTGCATGCACACGTTTTAATAAAAGGTTTTAAGTTGAGATCCTTTTTAGTAATTTAAACCAAAGGTAGGCTAAGGCAACCATGCCCCAGCAGGAAAACTCTCCTGTTTATATAAACTGCCGAATAGATATATCCTAAAGTTTTACTCTCAGAAATGAAATTAAAGTAGCCCAAATATAGGTCCAGATTAATTTTCAGGCATCTGTAATGCCCACTTCCTTTTCCTATAAATTAAATTCATCCTGTCTGTATGCAGATGATACAGACCAGTGTCAGACCAATGTCTCTCAGTGCTAGACCAGCTTGTAGGTGAAACACAGAAATCCATAAATTATTATAGGCAAACTCTGAACCTATCAAAATCTATTTCTTTTATTCCAAGTCACATTGTTGCTTCTGCCTTCTGAATTGTTCTTCTGTGCCTGTAAAGCCCCCAGTAGTGCAGAGAGAAAAAGAAAACCCCGTGAAGCAGAAACTGAAAGGAATTAAAAAGAAGGAAGGAAACCAGCCCTTGTCTCAGTGCTGGAGTAGCATTTCACTGATAACCCCTCAGGCACTGCAGAGCAGTCTGAAACTTGCTGCTGGCTGAATGAGATGCTCAATAAATCCTTCTCAAGGTGAAAGCTAAAACTGCTGAGCTCCTTTCAGGAGGTGAGCAAAGAGCCCTTGTGTTTTCTCAAATAGGTCCTATTTGAGGTTCTGTTGTTCGAGGCTCAGAGGGAGTGATTTCTTTAAAGTATCATGGAAATTTTGGATATAATAGTGCTGTGGAACACTTAAATGCCAAGCCTAAACTGCTATTCAGGGCAGCCATTTATAGCAAGACTGAGAGAAGCCAAGGGGCAGAATCCCTCTCCATTCCCAGCCCTGGATTCACAGACCCTGTACACGATCCATATCCAGTCCTGTCAGCTTTTAGGAATGGCAAAGGAGTTTTGCACAACAGCAAAGTCTCCAGCTGTGCTTTTAGGCCACCTTGACACTCTTCTCTGCCACCTGTAGACCCACACCGTGTGTGTTGCCTTCTTGGCATCCTTGCACAGGGATTTCACTGTGTGCAGAAGAAGGCACTGGACTGGGCATTGGCAATTTTTGGTATTAAAGACTGTAGAGGCTGAAACAGGTGATTTTCTAGAGAAGAAAAGGGAGATGGTGCTTATCTCAGTGTTGCCTGGACACATTTTCTCCTTCACTTAAACCTTTAAACTGAGTCAGGTAAATGTCAAAGTCATGGGTGCTTTAGTGGGTAGTAAATGGGTTAGAAAACAGCTGGGCAGCTTACAGAAACTTAAATCGTGCAGGCAGTGTCTCCTCTTCAGGTCACATGTGTGGGATTTAAGAATAGTTTGGTGAAGGATAAGCGTCCAGGTATTGTTCTGGGGAACATGCTGAGTTATAGGCCTAAGCTTGCAATCCCTGCTCACACAAATAGATCCATTATCACTCAGAGCACTTAAGAGCACTCAAGAGTATGGCTCCAGCACCGGACCATAAATTATCTGGGTGTGCCAAAAAGCCTCCTGCAGAAAAGCATCTACAGTTTTGTCAGATGTGGACACTGTTGGTATTTTAGTGCTAATGACTTGGGTGCTGTGCAACTCATTCTCCTTGCTTCATGTGAAAATCATTAACCTGTGCTAACATTTTGTAGGATTTAATATTTTGGTCTGTGGTCTTGTATTTTCTTAGAACAAAATGCAGCATGTTCGTTTAAAGGGTGTTTATTATTAAAAGAAAAAAGTAACAAGAGAAAGCTTACGCCACTGGCAGAAATGTCTTTAAAAATTTATAACCAGTTACATACTACGTGCATTGAAGTAATACCTTGGGATCACAGTGATGGACCAGGAATCATTTGAGCTAGTCAGTGCATAAGCACAAAGCCCAGAAATGTGTCTGCCCAAGTGATGCTAAACCTTCATCAGCTGCTCTGCTGGGTGCAGCTCTGTCTCCTCTAATCCAGCCTTCCTTCTGTTCCCTTCTGCATTGCTTTTGGGGTTTATGTCTGTGTGTAATGCAATGTGAGAAGAACTATTGTGAAGTTATTCCCTTGCCTAAGAAAAGTCCTCCAAGCTTTTCAGCAGCTGCAGAATTAATCACACATAATAATTGCATCCGTGCATGATCATTATTATACCAGCAGCATATTAACCCCATTAAACAAATACAATAGCACTGATGCTGGAAAAGACAGGAGGGGAGAGAACAAGCTATCAGGATTTCTATGGGGAACAGGAGAAATTCTTGAAGTAAAGACTTGTCTGAAAACAAACATCTATCTGAGCCACAGGTAACAATGCCAACGAGTACAGAAAATGCTCCCATAGCAAAATTAGGATCTTTAAATTAGAATCCTATTTGCTCTGGGATCAGAGTGCTTGAAAGCCATTAGTGGATTTTATTTTATCAGCTTATTTTTGAGGGAAGAAAAGTTATAATCCCTGTTATATTCCTGGAGAACAAAGGCACAGGTTAATTCCTTTAATTACTTCAAAGCAGGCCAGGAAGCTGAATAAAAGAAATTAACTTTTAACCTGCACATCTCGCTCTGAACAGGGAACTGGCTTGAGCTCCTGAAGCTTTGTGATTCATGTTCCCATGTCATCAATAATAGAAAAGGGATCTGTGCCAGGTCAAGCTGGGATGGATTCAGTCCTCCAGACATTGAATAACAGAGCAGTAGATGTGCTGAGAAGCTTCTTGGTGCTGAGTGCTTGCCAGTCAGTGACCAGATTGTAGAAAACCACCTCTCCTTCTGCACCTTCTTCTTACCCATCCATGAATATAGCTGAAGTAAGCTTATAATAAGAACAGCTAAGGAAGCTTTGTTCTGGGTGGAAAAGATGAGGCCAGCTGCAAGGAGCCCCAGGAGGATGTCTCAGTAATGAGCAGCTGGGCAGTGAAGTGGAAGTGTGGATGAGTGTGAGGTATTGCATGGGGACACAGGTGGAATTCAAATGTGATCTGGATGGACTCAGTGCCACTTGGGAGTGAAATATTAGGCTTATGGTAAATAGCTGCAGGAAAATGTCAACCCAAGGGTCACCAATAGTATGAAAAAACCCCCTAGATTTAAGGTGGACAAAACAGAAAATTGGTATTAGATTGTAAATACACATTCACTGGTGTAATGAACACCGTGTACAGTTCTGTCTTCCTCTGTTCAAACAGAATATGGCAGAACTGAAAAGATGTGGTGAGGAGTGCTGGAGACAATCAGGGGAATGGGAACAGCTTCCAGTGAGCTGTAGCTGAATAGTCTGTGCCTCCTACACAAAGGGTGCTACAACAAAGGGAGATGGGGGAGGACTCACAGAGGTCTCTAAGTGTCATTGAGAAAGTGCACTGACAACAGCCATTCGCTGTTTTCTCCTGATATGAAACCAAAGGATGGCAAAAGGAAGCGAGGAGGGAGCAGGGAGGTTCTGAAGAGGAGACAGCTCTTCACCTACGCTGTCAAATTCCTCACTACAGGATGTCATGGATGCTGGAAGTTCTGTGCAGCATAGGGGAAATTCACAGAGAAAGTTCCACAGAGGATTGTTAAATACAAAGCCTCTGTCTGAGAAAGTTCTCGAGTCACAAATCACTGGAGATTTGAGAGTATTTGTGAGAGAACCGGCATATGCTGTATTTTCATGGATTCACTGCTGTGTGTGGTACTGGGTGCTGTTGGATGGATGGGCTGGGTACAGCCCTTCCACCACATGTGGGACCTGGCTGAGCAGGGTTAGGAGAACAAGTGTCACAGCCAAAACAAGTGAAAAATGGACTTTAAAGGAGTAACTGTGAGATTTTTGTGGGGGATATCCCATAATAATTAGACATCCAGGGATAGTACATGGCTATCCAGTCATGTTTTCCATAGTTTTAGGTTTCTAAGAGGTTTATGAAAAGCACAGTCCATGATACATCTGCTGGGTATAGAAATGAAGATCTTTCTGGATCAAAGGACTGCATTTGAAGCGGATGGATGGTGATGCTCTCCCAGCCCCATAGCTGTGAACAAGAAAATTCTTCCCCTCCCGAAACAAGCAGGAGAAAAAAGCCATTTCCAGCAGAGTGGAACAATCCTAATTCCAAATTTCAGCTGGAGCTGAATGTTTAGTGCGAATGTGCAGAGGCACCACCGAGCAGGAGATGTGATCACAGGCTCTGTAATCAAGCCATGCCCGCGGGCACTGCTGCTGGAGGTGACAAAAGCCGGGCTTAAGCATCCTCACATCCTGCTGCTCCCGCTGCTGGGAAGGTGTGGGTCCTTTCCATGATCTGCTCGCTGTGCATCCCTGCTTGCTCTGGTAAAGCTCCAACCCCCTCTCTGAGGCACAGCGATGCACTAATGTGGGCAAGAGTTAAAATTGTCCTTATTAGAGGAGAGTCACGCTGTGCATCTGGAGAGATTTCTGTGCTCTGCTTTGGCTGTGTCAGCCCGGACTGAGGCTGCACCTCCTCAGGGTTTGGGTGAACTGAACATGGGGTGTTGAGGCAGCAGAGGAGGATCACTGAAGAACTGAGCTCCAAGGTGTTCCAGAAGGAGCTTTCCTTCCTGAGTTTCCTTCCTGAGAGACCTGTGCAGGTGCTTCCAGGGAGCCCTCATCTCCTGCCCCTCTTGCCTGTCACTGATGCCAGCAATTCCCTCCTCTCAGGCCAAACAGTGCTCCCAGCACATTCTTTTCTGCTGCATTTTAAACTGCTGGTCTGTTCTCTGATGACTCACATGTTGTGAAGGTTGCCAGATCCAGCCTCTCCCTTGAGAGAGAGCTGCCAGCCCCGGGAGAGGGAACCTGAGAAGAAGAGCCTTGGTGGAACAGGGAAAGGAAAGTTGGCTTCTCAGCAATGTAGTAGGCAGCTCCCAGCTCTTGTATGATTTATACAGTAAGCCATAAACTGCCTTAATCCAGACTTTTGTGATGTGGGATTGGAATCAAAAGCTCGGGTCTAATTCTCCTCCCAGCTGCTTTACTGATCCAGCTGCAGTGAGCCCAGTTCAGAGTGTGAATGCTCAGTGTTCTGCCCCACTGCTGGTTGAAAGGGGAGGCAAAGCCAGGACTAATGGTCTTCTGGGCCTCAAACTGAGCCCTCACATTGAGCTGCCTGTACAGAGCAGCAAAGAGCCGAGCTCTGGGGCTGCTTTGCCACGCGGCGCTGCCATTTATTATGTAGGCTGGGAGCGTGGGCTTGCCAGCTGGGGGAAATTAAGCTCCAGGCCCAAGGCTTTCTTCTGCTGAGGCTGTTATTAGTGTGGATTGCAGCATGCTGACATGGTTATCCTGCTTTTGGAAATGAGCTAGCCTGCCTGGAGCGCGGGTGGGAAACGGCGCTGTGCGGTACCCTGCAGTCCACAGACGTGAGGGGTCAGGAGTCTTTGGTTGTTTACTTCCTTTCTAAATATAAATTCAAGCAGGGGGTTGGATGCTTTTGTGTTTGCAGTGCTCTTGCTCACGGGTCAGCTTTACTAATAATGGTGGTGCTCAGTGCAAGTGAAAGCAGAACGCACGCTCTGGTCCCTGCTCCAAAAACAGGAACGCATAAATTACAGCTGATTATTCCCCTGAGTTGTCATTATCAGTTAGTTCCCTCAGAAGAATCATGACAGAAATGGGTCATTAGAAGAATCCTGGAAAAACTGATTGCCTTTGCAGATGAACTCTCCAGAGGTGTTTGATGGTTGATGGAGACAGAGCAGTCTGCACGAGGAGAGCTTTGCCCAACCCTCTGGAGTAAGAAGATGCAGCACTAGCCCAAAATGTGTCTGGCTTCTCACAGCATCCCTTGATTCAGTGCTTTTCACTCTGGTATTTAATGCAGAGATGTTGATATTTTATCTATACGTGAACGTTGTCCAGTCCACTCATACCAGAGAGGCAAGATGAGTTCAGAGTAAAAATGCTCTGCAGAGAACTTCTGTTCAAAAACCTCTATGGAAAGGAGAGCCTGGTAGATGCTGTGCTAAAATTGGTCTTGGCAAAATTAGACTTTGCTCTTGAATCTTCACAGACTTTTGTGTAACCGTGGGCAAGCTGCAGTCTGACACTCCCAGATATTAAGAGGTCTCACTCTTCCTCATGTCAGTGAGATGGGTGCCTAAGCAGAAGGGGAGCACTTAGGCATTGTAAAGAATGTCAGCTCTAATCTCTTTTCCTTTTGTGTTTGATGGAGGTGGCACAAAAGTAAACACTCTGAAGAGCACAGAGTGCTGAGACACCACGGTAATGAGGCCATTACTGAACCTGAGCATGTAATTAGATGGAAAATGTTTGCCTTCATAATGAATAGATGCTCTTACACATACATTCCTCAGTAAATCATCGAGTTCATCCTTACCGTAGCTCCGCTAATTTCACTGTGTAACTGGGGATGGATTTTCTTTGGCAAAGTCAACAGGAGGGGAGAGCTTTTCATCCCAGAGGACCAGACTGGATCACAAGAAAAGCTGTGTTTTCTGATGAGATACCTAAAAAGATGCTGCAAAGAGCACAATGCAGGAAGGGAAAACTACAATCTTAAAATTTAGTCAGTGAAGCAGAATAACAGCTCAGCCTCGTATGTACCAACTCTGCAAAGCAAATTTCAGATGCTAAATATATGATCCACACCTACTCTTTTATTTCTGTTCAGGCAAGCTTGATTCTTTTGGCTGGTAAAATGCACCCAGTGGAATAAACTTGGGGAGAATGAGCAGCCTGATTTAGTTGTTGCTTGCTCTGGTTTTGTGCCTGTGTTTTCCTGGGGGTGAATAGGGCTCCTGCAATTAGCTCTGCCTTGAGCAAAGTCTCCTTCCAGCCTGATCCAGATGATACCTGCAGAATCCCCACCCACCTTGGTATTGAACAGAGGGTCCTGGTGCAGAATTATATAGAAATATGAAGTATATTAAAGAAAAAAACAACTTTTCTGACTTTAACTCATTGGTGGTGTGCTGCCCATTTTTCCTCAAAGCCAGCTGTGCAAAAGTTGAGGCCTCAGTCAGGGATGTGACATCCCAGAGTTTATGACTACAAGACACTCATCCATTCATTGCCTACAAAATTAACTGGGACATTCTGAAATAGTATCCTGTGAGGTGCTTTAGCTGTGGGTCTTGCTGTAGTGTTAACACCTAAATCATCTGTAATGGTATCACTGTCTGCTACATCACTGCTGAATTATGGCATCTGCTTTTTTGATTATGACTTGGTTGACTCCTTTGGGCACTGTCCAGATGAATGTGCCTGCAGTTAGGTGTGATGAATCCCACCTGAGCTGCCAGTACTCGTGAAAGTCAGAAGGATGACAGCAAGGTATACCATGGTTAAAATCTAGACCTCAGTGCTTTCCCTGTCTTCTTAGAAAAAGAGATGCAGGCATGTATGGGGGACCTTTCCCTAAAGTAACATAGAGAGGTAATGTTGGGCTGGTTGTGAAAAGAAAGAAAAATTTTGAAGTTCAAACAGAGAATTGTACTAATTACCTTCTTGATCATATTTTAAAATCAGCCTGGTGGAGTTCTTCCAAAATTTTGAAATCCCCTTCTCAGGGAAAAAAAAAAAAAAAAAAAAGACAAATACATTAAAAAAATTAAATCCATACAACCCCTACTTATCTTTGTATTCAGGGAGTTCCCTGCAGTCTAGACCAGCAGCCAGCACTTACACATGAGGAATGCTTCAGTGCACATTGTGGTTTGTCAGTGCCAAGCACAGTGACATCCCTGCAAATACTGTAGGAGTCGTGCCTGGTTTCACATTGAGTCAAGCTGGAACACAGGGTCCTCTCCTGGGCTTTGTGTCCCGGATGGGTCTGAAGTTGTCACAGATTTCAGCCCCTCAACACTGAATATTAAGGTGGAAATTAATAAAGTGGGTTTTTTTAATAAAGTGGGTTTTTTTCCTTCCCAGATACAATCAGGAAATTGAATCAAAGCTTTGCCTTTCTGTGTGACAAGTTGGTGTTTGCTCTTCACCCCCAGTTATGCTGGGAGCCAAGCTGGCACCCCCAGCTAATGACTGGGCTGAACTTTCCCCGCAGTAACTTGATATCCGTACAGCTGTGCAGGCTCACAATTTGCTCCTTGATTGTCAGCCTCCTGACAGCTTTTTCAGTGGAACAGTTTGAGAGGAGCGGGAAGCCCTGCTTTGGAGACATGGAAGTGTTTTCACACCTGAAGTGCAATTTCACACCTTGTGTTGCTCAGTAGATAAGTGCGTAAAATAGCACATCAAACGGGAACAGAAGAGGATAGAAATGCTGCAGACAAGAGATGGAGGCTTGTTATTTATTTCCTATCTTCAGCACACTCTGAAATAATACTCACTTGCAGGAACCCAGGCACAGATTACGGAGGGGTTAGCAGAGGACTTGTCTAGCTAAGCAATCTGTCACTGTCATGTGCAGAGCAGGGTGAAAACTTACACTGAGCTGGGTCTGTGGGGCACTGGGAGCTCTGACACCACAGTATAGCAACCACATAACAGAGGAGAACTGATTAGTATAGGAGGCAGCAGGAATTTAAAGAGTAGATTTACAGGAGCTTTACAGGAGCACTAAACTGGACCATCCCTTCCTTGTATTTGCTAAGCATGTTTACTCCTTGTATGGACTCCTTGTATGGACTTCAATTGTAAATAAAACTGACCTCGAGTACACCAAAAAAAATAATATAAAAATTTGGAAAAAATATTAAACTGTCATAGGAGATCAGATAATTTCACTGTTTATGCAGAGGTTTTTTTCCCCTCCTCTTCAGGACCCTTATTTTTATTGGTATCTCAAACAACAGATCGTAGAGAGAGGTGGAGAGGAGAGGGCAGCCAAGGGAAGCCTGGGTAGGACAGCCCCAATGAAGCTGGATTGTGAGGGAGAGGAAGGGAAGGTGGAGACAGTGTTTGAAGTGAAGAATCCATAGAGATACTCATAATTTTGGTTAGTCTTAGGTTTGCTAGGACTGGATACCTGATATCCTGTTCTTCCCAAGAGAGTGGAGCTGACACATGGATCAATTTTCTTTTCTCCCCAGCTAAATGTGAGAAAATCCAAGAGGTGCTTTCATCTTCTACTCTCATCCCATGGATTTTACCAAGGAGCGCCATCCATCTGTTATGCACTGCAGACTAAGCTGCTCTACTTGGGCGTTTTTTGGAGGCGTTTTTTGTCTGCCAGGGCATTTCATTTCACCTGTCACCTGCACCAAACATGTCATTCCCTCTTTTTTTTTGTCTTAGATACCTACGGGAAGCTCTGCCTGCGCAACTCCGTGGGTCAGGAGATGTCTCGCTGCAAGACCTCCCTCCGCCGGGGCCAGCCCAACCCTGTGTACAAGGAAACTTTCATCTTCCAGGTCGCCCTCTTCCAGCTGTCTGACGTCACCCTGCTGATCTCCATCTACAACAGGCGCAGCATGAAGCGCAAGGAGATGGTCGGCTGGATCTCCCTGGGCCAGAGCAGCAGCGGGGAGGAGGAGCAGAGCCACTGGCAGGAGATGAAGGACTCGCAGGGGACGCAGGTCTGCAGGTGGCACACGCTGCTGGAGTCCTAGGGGTGGCCAGGGCAGCCTGCAGGGCCTGGGACAAAGGGCTGTTCTCATTCTCTGGCAGGGCACACAGCTTTATCCTACTCTCTCCATGTCATGGATATCAAAGGTGGCAAGGACTGGGAAGCAAGTTGTTGCCTTTCCTGCTTGCCCTGCATTTTCCACATCCATGTAACCCTAGTGAGAAGCAGTGAGAATACCTGCAAAACCCTTTCCTTGGTCATTGTCTTGCTCATTTTTCCATAGGCTTAATCAGCACGGACTGATTCTGATATGAAGCTGTTTTCTTCTAGGGTGAACTCTCACTTCCCTCTCTTCCCTTATTTATATTAATGAAGTTTGCAAATATTCTTGCCACGCAGATAGCTCACAGAAAAGCTAACCTGCATGCAGATCACATCCTCTCCCTTTTATTATCGTGTTTCTAAGTCCTAGAAATAAGCATTTGATACCACTGTAGACTGGATGATATATTTTTCAGGCAGCATGAGAAAGCACTCTTGATATTCTCTGTCAACTTTTAAGTGCCTAGACATTACTACTGTTCTCCTATACAATGAATATAAGGACTAAATGATACTGGTATTTTTAATTAGGCACCCTGTGCACCTGTTAGCCTGCATTGACATAGGTTTGCACAAGAGATAACAAGCATCCGTTCTATATTGCATTATACAATGCATGTTTAGATGTTTACTTGAAGTTATGGCTTCTGTCATCACAAATACCAAAAAAAGACCAGAACAAACTGCACAGCCACCTTTGTGCCTGAATCACTCCTTTCTGCATCATTTTGCCCATGTGTTAATGTGGTTTTTAGAAGTGAGGTTCATTCAGAAAAGCATTTCTGTGAGCATTACAGGAGAGGGCTTCAGATCCATGGTTTTTCTGTGATTCAGCAAAGCTCTACTCAATTTTCTGAGGGCTCTTCTTCAAATCTCCTGGGCTATACTGTAATATCTCCTTGGGATATGGAAGGGGACTGATTTTGGTATGCTGAGCAGTAGAGGCTGCCAGACCATGTCCCCTAACCTTGGGAAGGAGCTCTCTTGCAGGCCAGGAATAGGGTTCAGAGGGGCTGCTGGCTCTGCTGAACTAGCACTGGAGAAAAGAATTGTGCTTCCTGCCTCCAACTGCAAGCAGTGCAAGGAGCAGCCTTGCTGGATGAGGTGATGACACTGTCACGTGGTTACTTTTCAGACTACATTGTCCTTTTCCATTTTAATCTCTTTTCCTGTCTCTGCAAGCTGAAGTCACGGAGTTGATGGATGGAGGATGTGTCTCAGTCTGCTGCTTGCCTAAGTGGTTGTTGTTGCAGTGCTGTGTGTGACACAAAGGAGGATGTTCATCCTCAGTGGAATGTAGGCAGTGAGGTGCTGAGATCTCCAAATGCTATCAGCTGCCCAATCTCCCATTCTCCACACTCTCTAGGAGGACTGTCTCTTCTCCATTCCTGCTGATGACAGCAAGACACAGGAAATATTTTGCTGAAGAGGTTTGTCTGTGCTGAATCACTTTATAGTTTGTTTTTGCCATTTGCAGAGACCTGGCACCAAATTCTGCCTCCTCCTGCACCCCAGCCACTTCCTTCACCCCAACGGTGCTGTGCAAACCTAACAAATGCAAATTTTGGCACTGGCTGTTTGACCAAAATTGGTCCTTGGTGCTGGTTTTCATCACATCCAGGCTAGACAGGCCCTGAGGGCAGTGCTGTGACACTCACAGGTTATCACTGGGTGTCACAGAGGCTCTGCCTGTCCTCAGGAGGCAGACAGAATAATCTGCACAGAGAAGCACTTCTGCTACAGGTGATACAAGTTATTCTACAGACCACGCTCTTGTATCTTCTTATCACCTTTCAGAGCATCATTTTTCCAGGGAGACTGGTGGCTATCCTATGCAGGAGGGTTCTCCTCCACTGTCTAGATAAGCTGGCATGTCTGCTTTGCACTACTGGGGCTTTGTAACACAAAACAGGCTGTAACCCAAATGCAGCTCATCCAACAAATATGTTCTTGACTGCACTGCTAAAGCTGATGTATTACAAATGCAAGAAAAAGTGAACATCTGAGTGGTAATCAGCAGAATAGGATTTTATTTATCATACGCTCTTCTGCTGGGAAAAATAAAAAAGTAGAGGAAACAGCCCAATTCAAAAGGTGCATTTGCTGATCCAGTTGTTTTCCAATCTCTCAATTTTTTTTTTTTTTTGTCCTGAACTGCATAAAATGTATATGCAAGTGTTTATAATTAATTTTAATACCTGGAATGTGTGTGTGTAATAAAATTACTGAGATTCTCTTCAGAACTTCTTGAACCTGCAAAGTCTTGCCTATGCTTCATGATTAGCTGAGGAAAAAGTGTAAATTCATAATACATTTCAGCAGTGAACTGGAGATAACCCAGATTTATAACAGCATGATTAAAAAAAACCTAATGAAAAAGATAATTTTAAAAAACAATGAACTACACTGGGTTTGGACTTCCATGCTGTTTTCACATTAAGATCTTTTCTGAAGATATTGCATTAAGGGAATTGAATTTTAATGTATAATTTCATTGTAGAGTTTTTGGAGTCAGAGAAAAGCAAGTGAAAGCAGTTTACTTTGAGTAAGTTAATACTTAAGCAAGTGTTAAAACTTTGCTGTCCAAGGAAAGCAGGTTGCTGCATCCTTGCTGCCACATTTTACCCTTATATTTTATCAGAAAATTTTGGAGGGAAGGGGCAAGGGCTGTACCATCGGGTTTTTGGAGCTACTGCCAAAACTCTTTGCACATCCATGCCTTGAGAAGTGCTTTTGTGGGGTTCTTCATGTTCCTACTAAAGCAATGGGGAAATGTAGGACTCTTGGGATGAACAGGGTGCTGGTGGTACTCATGCTTGCTAGCTATAATTTGGGATTTTTATTGCTTTTGTGGTTTGTTTTTCCTTCTGTCTGTGAAATGGAGGCTTTGCAGAAGCTCTGGCATATTCCAAAGCTCCTGTAATTCTTCCCATTGACAGACTGAATTAGTCATGGCTAATATTGATACAGGCTGGGCTTGTGCTCATGGTCTTTCTTAGGTAAACACCACTGTCCTTTTAGTCACTGCTTTAACCCCTTGTTTCCTTTGGAAGTGGCTGACAAGACTGAATTTCCAGGAAGTTTTCCATTCTTTGGGAATTCTGACTCACTTGACTCACAGATGGCTGGTGGACCCTGTGCTCCACTGGCTTCTCCATGTGGATGCTGCTGCTCTCTGCTTCTGTGGGGCTCCAGGTGGGGAGAAGAGCTGTGAGAAGGCCATGGGGAGTTCAGGGAGCAGGATAAGAATGGATAACCTGGTTCTGGGATGCTTGGGAACTTACAGATCTAGATTATGGATGTTTCCTAATGCACTCAGGTTTTCTAAGAGAATTCGTTCTCTTTTGACACGACTGTTTGTGATCCCTTTATAGTCTATTTGAATTTTCTTAAAAAAAAAAAAAGGGGCCTGAAAATGTGGAAAGGGATGAACTGCATTGGCCCAGAGTATTATGGGCAAGTGGCCTGGATACATCTCTGTACCTTGAGCAGCATCCTTCAGCTGCTTGCAGTTTCCTTGTTCTCTCCCCAGCCAGCATGCCCCTGTCCGAGCTCTCTGCTGCTATTCCATTTGTTCTTTTTTAATGTTTATCGACAACAGGACAGAGTGATCTCACCTGTCTGTACTCCCCATAATAATGGTGATCTGCAGCTGATGCCCACAGGAATGAGTTCTTCTTTTAGCCCACTGAGCCGCAGCAATCGCTCACTGAAATGCCCATTTGCAAAGGCTTTATCTGGATCATCTTCTGCATCCTTTGATTTGTCTGGGTTTCCTTTTTGCCAGTGTCTTTAATTAGCTGGACCCTGCTGTGGCCTGCTCGTTCCTGTTGCTCTGCCTTGTCTGCCTTTCCCTCCAGGGGCAATGTGGGCTGAGCAGCTCCTGGGGTACTGGACAATGCTTGGGTGTATTTTTAGCAGCTGCAGATCCCGAGGAGTTATTTGGTGCTTTACATAGCTGACTGATCTTCAGTCATGGATGTCTTTAGAAGTTCCTGGATGCACAGATCCAAAGGCTGCCAGCTGCTATTGATCATTTTCCCAGCATAAAGCTGAAGGTGGGAGCTTGGCAGAGGAGCAGGCATTTCCTCTGGTGGCAGTTCATTTTCCCCTTCAGCTGGAGCTGGCAGTGACCTTGGAGCTGGCGTGCCTGCAGAGCTTGCTTTCCACTCCCATATTTATCATCATTTTTAATCTGTGTGATCACAGCACTTCATCTCCCTGCCTCTCAGCTGCCTTCTGCCCTTCAGCACGAAAAGTGGACTGAAAGGCTGAGCAAAGAATATGGCCTTCTCCATCACATTATCCCCTCCCAGAGGGGTCATCTCAAAGTTGTGATGCTCCTGATGAAGACCTTGCCTCCCTGCTCTCTTGTCCACTTGTGGAGTTTGAGGTTTGTTGTTTGGGCTGTGGCACTTAAATATTTACAGAGTGGTGACATCCATTCACCTCAATGTGGACCAAGTTAATGACAGAAGAAACAACCTGTTCTCTATTTGCTTTCTTCCTTTTCTCATGGGCATTGTGCTCTGCAAAAGGACAACAGAGCCTGCAGGAATTAGTATGCAGGAACATCCTCTTCCCATTTAAAATGTGCTAAGTGTGATGTTTGCAGCTATGGTTTGAGGGGAAGAAACAAAGCAGCCAGGGTTTGTAGAGAAGCTCACACTCTGAATGAGGCAGGTTTTTCCCTCCAGCATGTGATACCCCAACAAATACATTCTCATATCCCAGGAAGTGGTGCTGGCTCTGAGCTCATCTGCTTCTGTGATACAAGCAGCCAGAAGCTGACAGATCCTAAAGCTTGGAAAGGCATCCAAGATAATTCCACAGAGCTGGTCTGGGTGTTTATTTGGGATCTGGAGAGGATTTAACAAGCTGTCATGCAAGAAATGAAAACCCCAAGCAGTGGTGGGAAGGGGGTGGCAGAGGAGAGAGGCAGAGAGGAAGGCTCTTGGTGTGCTGGTGCTGCTGTAGAGCTGGGAATTGCTCACTCCCTACTCCAGAAAGCTGCACAGCCGGGCTGCAGTGGCACCAAGCCTGAGCTGAAACCCAGCTTCTCTGCATGGCTCCTGGGCTCCAGATCTGCTGAAGGCATACAGCTTTTTTATTCAGTGCAGAGTGAGCTTGTGTCTTCCTGCAGCCTACGCTGTGGGCCCTAAGAAATGAATGTGTAAATATTTTGTCTCTCACAGCAGCCCAAGGTCATCTTTCTGGAACAGCAAACAGGCACAGAATCCAAAGAAGATCAGTCTGTCATATGAGTAAGGTTAGCATCTGCACTTACAAATGACAAAGGCTATTAATCCTCATGCTGTAATCCCCAAGCTGTTTGCCAGCTGGCAGCAGGAAGATGCTCCTGCTCAACCCACACAGCTATCCATGTTTTTTCACCTTTATAAAGCAGATATAGGTCAATACTGCAGCCGGAATAAAACCTTGGTAGATGCCATTCATCTCTTTTGGCATTGCAATCCCTCTCCTTTCCACTCAAACCCTCTATACAAATGAAGGGGTAAGAGGAGAGCTCTGGGCTGGGCTCTCCCTGTGCTGCTCCCCCAACACAGAAGGCTGAAGGTGAGATTATTTTTTCTTTCTCCTTTGCCCCTGAGTTTGTCCTGGGTGGATGAATTTTGAGATCTCTCTGCAAAGCTGAACAACCTTAGCAAAACTTTGTCACTAGACTGGTCTTTACATTCAGAGCAAGGAAAACCTAATTCTTGCAGAAGGCAGACGAAATTCCAGTGATGGGGTTTTGTTTGTCTTAACTTGGGAACCTGCATAGGATTTGGGTATTGCCCATCACAGGAGTGTAAACCCCTGAATCTTCTGAGCTATCACAGGTGGAGCAGAAGGAAGACTGCAGGTAGGCTGTGATAGTCTGTGATCTCACACACCAAAAATCTTTATGGTCACTGGGCTGTCCCCAGTGAGAATTAGACAGCTGGGGTTGGAAATAGTTGAGGAAGAAACACAAAAGCCAGACAGGAGCTGTGAAACTCCATTCAGACCTGTTACTTGCTCATCTCTCAAGGAAATTGGAAAGCAATTTTTTTTTTCTTTAACAGGAATCACAGCTGCTTTGGCAGCTGCAGGTGTGAGGAGCTAAGGATGTTTCCTCCTTGTTTTTGTATTTCCTCTGGCTGTCCTCAGGACATCAAATAGACACCAAATACTCTGGAGATGTTTGTCCCCTGTAATGTCATTCCCAGTGTGGGCTGATCTTACTGAAAAACCAGAGACAAAAAACTGATATTGGCCAAGGGGGAGGAACAAGGATTCAGGGTTCACAAAAAAGCAGGATTCTTCCTGAGCCCCATTAATTAGCTGTGACCTCCAGGGAAGACACTTCATCATGCCAAATACTTTCCCCTCCCTTCATTTCCCTTAGGGTAATATTGCAAATTTCTCTCTTCATTAGCAGCTAGGAAAAAAAAATGATATAATTTTGCCAGCTGTCCTCGCCCCTATTGTGTCTTGTTAACACTTTCCAGGTGTTTTTCCTTCATGCTGTCTCCATCACTGCATCTCCCATCCTCTCATTAATATCTACAGAGGTCTGGTCCAAGCCAAGTCAGTGCCTGGTAGCAATATTTTATGTTCTTGGTGCTCAGGATAAAACCTGTCCTCTAGTCCCTTGTCACTCTGTGGCACCTCAAGCACAAGTTTTCCAGTTAAACTGGTACCACATCTCTCCTGTATTCCTCTGCTGGCATTGCTGTGGTTTGTGTCTTGCTGGGCTGTATCCTCAGCTGTAACTTCATTGACTTTTTCCCAGCAGAGAGTTTTGTTTGTCAAGAAGAGTAAATGAAGTAATCATTTGGTAGACTTAGCATTTAAATACTGTGTGACATTTATATGTGTGTGTATATATAAAAATGTTTTTTATGGCAGAGTGCCTCAGGGCTTTTGCATGAAGCACATCTCAATGTATATTTGACTGTTGATTTAAATATATGGTATGTAATAAGTTATTTTTAGTGTGTATTGACTTCTTTCTATATTGGAACAATATACCATCCCTGGCAGGGTTTTGTTGTCTCTCTGTTGTGGGCACAGCTGGACACTGTAGACACTGAGGTGTGTCCTTGTCCTGTTTTCTCCTTGTGCTCCAAGAGCTGGGAGTTGTTCCCCTGAGGAGCTTTGTGGGTGGACAGACATCACTCCTGGGGTTTGTGCCACAGGACAGCGCTGTGAGCCTCCTACTGCACCTCCCTCCTGGTGTTTAGCAGAATATTTAATGTTCTCCTCTCTCTTCTGCTCAGCACAGACAGCTGGTTGGTGTTCAGAGTGATTCAGCCCCATGGCTGAGGGAGCACCAGCAGCAATGGAGATCTCAGCTCCCCTTTCCCAGCCTGAGATCACAGAATGGTTTGGGTTGGAGGATTTAAAGACTATCTCATTCCAATGTGCAACCTCCCACCAGACCAGGCTCCTCAGAGCCCTGTCCAACCTGGCCTTGAGCACTTCCAGGGATGAGCATCCACAAATTCTCTGGGCAAGCACAAAATTTACCTATAAACTGTTTACTTTAAAAAATAACTATACAGACAAATTAATAAAAATGCCACATCCCTAACTTCTGTTGGTGCAAAAGCAAGGATTCTAGAGCTTGCTTTGACTGTAGAATTATTTTTATGGTAAATAAATACATAAAGGCAGAACTTTTCCTACTGTGAAGATTATAAGAAACAAATTCATATGTCCTTTTCACTTTTGTAAAGTTCAAAGATTTGCACTGAAAATTGTACCTTGAATCTTGTTACTGAATGATTGGTATTGACTGGTGAGAGGCCACTGGGATGGTGTGAGCATTGTTTCACTTGCTGGGTATGTGATTGAAAGAAATATCTGGAGTTCAAAACTGTGATAAAAAGATTAAAAATGCAAGGAAAAGATGTTTGGATATTCAACTGGAAAACTACTATGTGCTTATTCTTAGCTTTTCATGTAGTTGACAATGAAGCATTTTTTATTCTACTTAAGTGCTAACGTGCATGATCATACAATATATTGCCTCTTGCTAATTATATACTGTGTTAGGAATACTAATGTCTAGATGATATCTGACTGGAAAAAAGAAAAAATCAGCATTAAACCAAACTTCTGCAGAATTCTGGGTTGAAACCACCCCTGCACACACACAGCTGTCCACACCTTAGAAACAGCCTTATTTTGTTATGGAGAATGCTGCTGTTACAGGTTTTATCAATAAAATAGAAGCAGATGGCTCATGTAGACATGCAAACCCAACATATTCTGCTTTTTGTTCTCGCTGTGGCAGAACAGAGTGAATATGCATCCAGGAGAGGGGCACGTGTTCTGTTCAGAACAGGGATGCACGTTCCTGGTGAATAATGCAGGACTGGGAGGAATGGGAAGTGCTGCCCTGCCCTGTCCATCCACACACACACACAGGGGCCCTGTGGCAGCAGGCTGGGGAGTTTTGGGGGCTGAAGAGATTCCCATGTCTCACTGATGCCCTGGAGTGGCTGCCTGAAACAGAGCCTAGACAAAATTAAGAGTACAAAAGCAGGTATTTATTGAGGGTCTTCACTAGGTACACCTTGGGCAGCCAAAAGCCTCTGAGGGGTTAAACCCAACATGGACAACAGCCACAAGTTCTTCACACAATTACAAGTTTGGTCCATTTACATATCAGGGGTAAATCCTCCAATTACAGTTTCAGGTAATGAAGTAATTTACTCCAAGTTTGCCCCCCCCAATTCACTGTTGTTTGTATCTTTCAGGGCTTGAGACAATAAGGTGTCCTTGAGCTTCAGGCCTAAAGAGGAGGTTTTTTGTCTGGATAAAATGGGAGAGCTGTGGAGTACTAGAGTTATACACTGAAGCAATACAGGATCTGAAAAATATAAAAGCAAAATCCTAAGGCATCACCATCATATCTCTGCCTCCCTCTGCATCCAGCCATTCAGCCAGCTCTGTGTGGGGGAGGAAAAGTGCTGGCTATGCCTTTGACATCTGCCCTTCCCTATTCTCTCATCCAGCCCTGGCAGGAATTGTGGGAGAAGCCCCCCCAGTTCCCTCTGTGGTGGTGCCCTTCACTCAGCATTTCTCCCACACACCTGTGATATCTTGGCACCAGGGCACAGGGGTGAGTGTCACCAGTGTCCCTGCTGTGTGCAGGTACCAGCCTTGCTGCCATCCTGTGTCTGTGGGGCACAGAGGGATGCTCCCATCAAAGCTGGGGTGGCCACTTGGTGCAAACAAAGGTAGGAGCTCAGATGTTGAGCTGGAGAGGTGAAATTGGGCCAACAAAGGGTGTGTCTGCATCTGGTGGCTCCTTCTGTTTGCATCTACCTTTGGTCATGATGTATTTGTGAGTGATTTGCTTCTGGCAGGTTGCAGTTTTAATCCCTGCCCACATTAGGATGGAGAACGATGGAAGCCAGAAAAATTCCCAGATTGGTGACTTTGAGCTGGGGTTAGTTTGTTCCTCTCAGAATAGCAGTGCCATATTTGAGGGAGACATGAGAAACCACGATTTCTGCAGCCCTGCTGGCACCCACAGGGCTGGCTTTCCAGGACCAGCCCTGAAATAGAGTTTCTTTTTCTGGCAACAGTTGGTAGCTTCAGTGCTTGGAAACCTCAGCAAAGGCAGTTGAGATAAGACACGTCTGAGGACACAGAAAACCCAGCCCAGGGCCCTTCATCTTAGACAGTGGAGAAATAGGATATGCTGGGAGTTCAGAGGGAAATTAGGGAGTTTGGAAAAGCTCACCCTCCCTGGTATAAACTGGGGATGAAGTACATGTTTTGCTAAGACTGGTGTTAGTGGTGACCAGGCTCAGCTGAGAGGGCTGGCAGGGGCTGCAGGGTGGGCTGGGCTTTGCTCTGGGTTGCAGCAGTCCCCCAGCAGCTCCTCCAGGCACAGAGGGGGATCTGCAGAGCCAGGCACTGCCTGCAAGTCGCTCAGGGTTTGGGAGCTCAGGTGGGCACTGCTGCCAAGGTCTGAGTTGTACCAGGACAGCATTTTCCTGGCTTGGTCATCCTAACACTGCCTCACCCCCTGCATTGTCTGAAAAACACTTTAAATTCTCCCTGGCCAACCAGCCAACCTCAATTCCCCCACCAACTCACCCTGCTCCTCCCCAGCCACCCCAGGGCTGAGGGATGCTGATGGCTGTGATGAGGGATGCTGGTGATGGCTCTGGAGGAGCTGGGCACTGCTGGGAGCACCACGCTCGCATTGCTGCTCCTGCAGCCTCACCTGTCTTTGGTGCTCAGCCCCAGGGGGTTTTTCCCAGGCTGACCCCAGCTCAGGGCTGACCAGCAGAGGGTTTGTCTCATTCCTGCAGGCAGACTTGCCTGTGACCCCGTGTGAGCTCAGCACACACCACCATGGAGCTGCTGGCACTGAGCTCGGGGAGGCGACTGGGGAGAGGTCTGGGTGCCAGCACTTGGTCAGCTCAGCCTAAACGAGGCTGCCTGTAAATTTGGTAGTAAAATCTCAGGTTTTCTGTGTGCATGGTGTACAACACCACATGCAATGCAAGGGCTTAGCACTCCACTTGCTGCTCCTGCTGGGACAGCACTGCTCAGCACGAGCACGTGTGGGCCCCGCCGGGCTCCGGCTGTGCTGTGTTTTATCGTTCTGATTATCCTGTCCTTCCTCCAGCTGCATTTTAATTCTTTAGAATGACTTCATTCCCTGGCAAAGCACCAAGTGCTGTTTTGTCAAGACATCCTTTTTTTTTTATCCTAATTTTGACCACTTGGAAAAGTCACATTTTTAATGTCAGGAAACAAAGTTTTGAATTTCAGCAAAAGAGTGATATCATTTTTCACGAGAGGGTGAAAGCATTCCCACTTCTCAATCAGCTCAGTGGAGGCTAAAGCTGAGCTGTCTGCCATCTGTCTCCTCGCCAGCCTCTCTTCCACCACCATCACTTTTTAACAGGTTGGCCAATTTCAATCACATTTGAGAGCAGGGTAACTGTCTCAAAGACAGTTCTGCTTCTACAAATTTTGTCAGCTGGCAGAGATCATTTCCAGAGAAGCAGAAAGGAGTGGGTTTGATGGCCAAGGGTCGGTGAGCTGGTCCATTGTGACAGTTCCAGCATGTGCTACCCCTGCTTGAGCTGGGGGCTGTCCAAGGGGACGTGGTGGAATTTGGCTGGGGATGTGGGGAGAGTGTAGGGGGTAAAGAACACTGATATGTAGGAGAATGAACTTCCATTTTTTTTTTCCTGCTCTTCCCCAGCTTGCTTCGGAAGGTTTTAAAAAGTTTTTCTCAAATGTAAAAAGGTAAAAGAGAAATAATAAAAACATAATAACAATAAATTTTATTGTACAATGAATTGGAAGACAGAGAAGAAAAATAGCATTCTAGTATAGAAAGAAGAGAAAAAAAGAGTTGGTCTGTGTTTTAGATGGAGTCAGGATTAACCTCCCAAAGCATCTGGTCCCTCTGAGGCTGGCCAACCACTGGGAGGCATGAACAGGGTCCAGAAACTGAAACCACTCATCTTCATTTGCTGTGACAAGCCAAAGGCTGGGAAAGCTTTTGAGGGTCTGTGTCAGCTGGAGGCACCTGCGTGAGCCAGGCCAAGGATAAATCCTAGCCCAGGATGCAGCTCCTCACATCTGAAATTTCTCAGGTACAAATGGAGAACATTTTGGGTGCATTTTATCTTTTGAAAATACCTTCTGCATGCTGTGTTTAGAAATGCAACCCCTGTGTAGGGATATGTGGCCTGGGAGGGCTGGTGCTTTTATAAACACATCTTTTTAAGGTTTGGTGCTTGAATTCAAAAGGAAACATTAATTTAATTCATTTTTTTTTAACACTTGACTTGAGTAGACATAACTGCTTTGAAATGAAGGAACAGATTTTTTTTTCCTAATTCTGTGAGACAGTTAAAGTAAATGCTAATTTCTATGGTTTTATATTTCCAATTGCTCTAAACCATTTAAATACACGTATTTGTTATAGCACTGAATATGTCAGGCAATCCTGCTTTTGAAAGACTAAAATAAAAGAAAAAAAGCTGCTCTTCTATTATCTGCCTGTCCAGGTTTTATCTTGTGCAGCACACATTTAAAATCTTATCTTCTCAAATAATATCCCTGTCAATAGAGACTTTGGTCCCAGCTCGTGGGTCTGTTTAATTTCCGCTGCACTAAAACACTGTGCGAGTCAGCTGCGCCGTGATTCCTGACCAGGCATCCCTGGCAGAGAGGAAAACTCCTCTCCACACAAGGAGGAGAGGTGATTTCTCGTGCTTCCATGGCAGGAGGAAGGAGATGGGATGGGGTGAGATGGAACATCTTCTCTTCCTCCTGATGGAAGCCCCTTTGAGCCAGCAGAGCAGTGCTGCTCTACACTGGCAGGGCATCTCCCCTGCACTCTGCCCCTTGGGAAGTGGGCAAAGAAAAACACTTGGACTGTGGAAAAATTTCCTCAGGACTGATCAGGTGATGGAAACAACTCTTGGATCCAGCTGAGGAAGCACAGCTGACCTTCTGGCTGTAAATTATTGCCTGCTAGCAAGTCCTGCTTGTGTGCTGACAGGAGAGGGGAAGATGTGTCTTTGCAGTAGAAATTGTGTTGAATGTTAAAAAAAAATACAGTACATTTCAGGAAGATTGGAGTGAGTGATGCTGTCGTTCATTCAGCTCTTAGGCACGGAGTAGGTGCTTCTGTGTCTTCCTTTTCTATCTCTGCTTACAGAAGTGATATTACTGAATTAATTACAACATCTTTGTGAAGAGCTGAAGAATCACTTAAATCTTCAATTCATCAGTACAGAAATGTCAGATTCATCTCACAGTAAATTTAAAATTACACCAACCTGAACTACTGCTACTGGCAGCATAATAATAAGGCTGGTAATCAAAATCAATTAAATTCTAGTGCCTTCCTATTGTCCTAGAAAATTCAAATCTGAAATTAGTTGGAGTTTCATTTGACTTCTCAATAAAAGAAGCAGAGCTTCAGAAGTAATTTGATGTAAATATGTGGCTGTGAGTGATCTTTCCTCAGGCTGCAAAGACCAGGGGAGCCATGTGTGCACATTTGTGCACACTGAGTACCAAATGCAGCCAGGTGATCCAAGTCAAGAGAATAACTACCTGAGCCTGCTGCACTGACATGTGCTAGCTGAGTTCCAGGCTTGCCAAGACCCAGTTTGTTAAAATTTGGTGAGATACTGATCCAGGTGAATGCCAAATGCAGTGTGACTCCATTCCCACTGTCTAAGAAGGAGGAGGACAAAGCCTGGTTCAAAATCCTCTGCAGAACCTTCATGGAGCAGCCAAAGGGAGGGGAACTCCCTGTGTCCTCCCAGCAGTGACATGACCAGATAGAATGTGCACTGGAATCTCACAGATCACAGGGGAAGAGGGACTTGCCCAGGAGCTGTCAAAATGAATATGTTCCCATTGCACCTTGCCTTGGTTTTGGCACTGTCTGAGCCTTTGAGTCACCTCTAGTAGCAGGATGGGAGATGGCAGTAGTTGTTTTGGAAGTGTTCAAGGTAAGGCTGCATGGGGCTTTGAGCAACATGGGATAGTGGGAAATGTTCCTGCCCATGGCAGGGGGTGGAACAAGATGATCTTTAAGGTCCCTTCCAACCCACAAAATTCTGAGATTCTGGGCTGGACTGAGTGGCTGCTTGGATAGGGAGGCTGTGGCATGAACATGAGTCTGTCATCCATGGTAGTTGTGAGGAAATGGCCACAGCTGGCAGGTGCAGAGGAAAATTCATTGTCTAAAGATGTTTCTTCTTGAAGAAAAGCCCTGATCAAAGCCCAGGCTTGATGTTGGGGCTGATCAAAGCCAGTGTTGTACCAGTAACCCCAGTGCAACCATTGGCACCACTCTGGCTTTCCAGATTGTACAACTCCTTTTCACTCTGGAGTGACCCACTTCTTCCAGGGAAGGTCCCTACACATAACTGGTGTGTTTTTTTAAAAATGCATTTTTTAAACCTTCCTATCTGTCAGTATTTACATACAGAGTTAGGCATTCAGGGAAAGGGATTTCCCCTCTTCCTGCACACTGTATTATACAGGGAAGATTTTGCTGACTCCTTTTAATCTTTTTCTGGACCTTTCTGGGTGGACCCTTGGTTGTGAGGGTAGGCTGAGCTTGGTATCCCACCTATTGCTCCAAGGAGGCTGTTCAGCAGTAAAATCTGGCTGAGATGCAGGAGCTGTTCTACCCCACAGTGACCTGCTCTTTTATTTGGGAGGAGGTCTGGGTTGCAGCTTGTTTCCCTACAGCAATCCAATTTCTGGCCATGGCATCATGGGTGTAAGTGCCAGAGTGGGCACAGAGGTGGAACATCCCAAAAGCTCAGGGGAAAAAGTGAGCCAGGATCTGATGGTGGGCATGGAGGGAAAAGGGAGGATCATGAATCAGGAGGGAAGAGGAACATGGCCCAGTAAGAGAGCAGAACACCTCTGCTCCCTGCCAACAGGACCGAATTGACTTCTCTCCCTCCAGCGCTTCCAGGCACTGGGTTGTGTTTCTCCCAGCCTTGCTCTGAAGCGAGCAGAGCTCTCGCCCTCTCTCAGTGCCGTAAGGAGCCCTGGGCACCTCCACGGCTGCCGGCTCGCTCCGCGCATCCTTCAGCCCGCCCTGGGAGGTTTTATGGTCCCCCTTGCCCGCCCCTGTCCGGGCTGCTCCCCCCTCCCCGTTCTGCCGTTTCACGTCCCCATCCTCAGCCGCGAGCCCCAGGCAGCTCCTCACCGCCTGTCCAGCTCTGAGCCGCGGCACCTGCTCCATCCTCCGGCTCACCCCGCAGCCCGGCCCGGCTCGGAGAATCGCCGTGGCGAGACCCGCTCCTCCCTCCTTCCCTCTTCCTCCTCCCTCCCTCTCCGTCCTTCCCTCCCTCCCTCCCCGCGGCCTCGAGTCGCGCCAGTGATGGAGAGAGCGTCACCGTCTCCTAGCAGCGCTCCTAGCAACGCTCCTAGCAACCGGGCAACATCTGCTCCCGCTGGACCAATCCGCGCGGGGAACATCTGGGCACCCACCTCCGCGGGCTGCGGCCGGGAGGTGATGCGCTCCTCAGTGGCTGCAGGGACCCGCAGGAGCTGCCACCGCCGCCAGCACCGCCAGCACCGCCAGCAGCACTGCCACCACCTCCTCCAGGAGCAGCGAGGGAAGGACGGAGCAGCCCTCCCTCTGGAGCCGGGGCTCGCTGGGTGAGTGTCACTGAGCCGGGGACGGCGAGCTGTCAGCGAGCTGGTGTGGGGCTTTGCTGGTGGGATCTGCTCCAGAGGGTTTAGCAGGTGGCTGTTGGCGTGGAGTAAGTTTTGTGCTTGTTTGGGAGCTCTCGTGGCTTTGCTGCAGCGTGGAGAGGGAAGAGCTGAGAGGGAGGCTCCGCGCGTCCCGCAGTGCCACGGGCAGAGGTGCTGCTGCTCTGCCGGACTCTAGGAAAGGTCATTTCCACCAGAGTCCTCTTTTTACTGTCAGGGCTGAACTCTGAAAAGTAACCACTGCTCCTCTTTCCATCGCCTGTTAATGCTGTCATCCTCTGGGATGACACAACTGTCTAAATATAGTTCTTATAGCTGCGAGACATGAGTACGCACACACACGAGCTCTCTTTCCCTTTCTCTCTTGCAGGATTTAGACATGTCTAATTTCTCTCATGTACTCAAAAAGTCAGGGTGTCTCTGGCACACACATGTAAAAGTGCAGAGTTTAGGTATACACATGCATCTGTGATTGTTTTCCCCCCTGAGAGTGGGAGATATTCTTACTACAGCATGCCAGATACTTCACCCGGAAGGCAAGGCACCAGCCTGGAAAATGTACTGTATGTCAGGCAAACTCTGAAATGTGCACCCTGTTACAGAGAAATGGGAATCTGACTTTCCCCAGACCTGTACTGCTCTGCAGGCGGTGTGAGTGTGTATGATAGAAAATTAATGCTGCTACTCAAAATAATGGCATGGTTTTAATAGTAGCCCCTTAGCTTTCCTCTGAGGTTGACAAGAATTAATGGAGAAATAAATGTGCCATTTTAAGAGGTGGTTGGGGCAGAATTAACGTTCTAGCTCCAGAAACATCCAGATATTTAGAGGAGCAAGCTGTATTTTAGCAGCATTTGCTCTGAGTGGATTATAGCTACACCACTAAGAGACAGAAATGGTTTTTTCCTAGTGTTTTATCTACTTTCCTGATGTGTGAAAGGGACTCCAGGAAGCAAGGTCAAAGTTAGAGGGTTAGGTGTAACATCTCAACTTATCGCTGTTACTAAGCCCTATGGGGATGCTGAAATAGCACTTTCTCCCCTCGTGGTCCAGCTGCTCGCCGTGTTTGTCCTGATTTTGCCACCTGAGCCATGTGTGTTTCTCCTTGATCCACCCCGGCAGGTGACCGTTCAGCAGTGCCGTGCTGCCAGAAATGCTCGCTGAGCCCGTGCGAGGGGGAAATCTTACCAGGACTGCTGAGATTACCCCAGGAAGACCCTTTGCAGGCTGAGTCCGCATCCTCAGGTAACCAACAAGTTTGCAAACTTCGGCTGGTTGGGCTGAGTGAGGGAATTTGCTGGGATTGATGTCGAAAAGGGGTGAGCCTGGAATTATTATTTTATTCTGTAGAGGAAAGCAGTGGGACTATAAGGAGGGAGACAGGAGCAGTCTCTCAGCCATTAAGTCTCATGCCTTCATGCCCTCACGGGAGCTATTCAGATGCTTGTGCCTTGTACACATGTGTGCCCAGGGAGAATCTGCAATTAGGAGGACGTGCAGAGCAATCAGCAAACTAAAAGGTGCTTTTAAAGTGCAAAGCCAGCAGACGAGAGTGCGGCTGGGGGTCCCCCCATCCCCGTGAGTCAATGAAAGGGGGATTGCTCTGCCTGATAAGGCTCGGTGTGCTAGAAGGGATTGCCATCGATTGGCAGCCGCGTGAAATCCTGGGGCTGGCATGTGTTTTCGATCCACATGTTCATCTGCCTGTGGTCTGCTAGCTTTGCCTTATCAGCTGGGAATCCCACAGTGGGACCAGCTGCTCGTGCTGCCCTAGGAGAGGAGAAAAGCAGCAGCGGAGCATGTGAAACCAGGGGCACGTTTCAGCTGAGCACCCCCTAATTGCGAGTGCTCTGAGTTCATCACCGCGGTTTGACAGCAAGGACACGGTGGTACCTGCCATGTCAAAGTCACTGATAATAAAGGCAGTTTCTGTGTGCTCGGAAGCCTCAGGTTTCGTATTTGAACACTCCAGAGATGCTCAGCGAAGATGCCCGTCTCGGGCAGCTGCAGCTCGCGTATCGATCGCTCTCCTTTAGGCTGCGATAGGAACCCTGCAGGCAGCGGCACATTTGAGTCACCAGCTCCGTGCGGAGCCAGCCGGCTCCGTGCTCACCCCCTGCAGATGTCTGCATCAACAACCAAATAGTATCGACTCGGACGGGCCCTTTCACTGCAGCGCTGGGCAGGCAGGGAGGAATTTTCTTCCCGAGGAAAGGCAGGGGAGGTGCAGGAGCAGGCAGGTGTGGGGATGCTCCCAAGGGCTCACGCACAAGTTCTGGGACGGGGCTGCTGTGCAGATCTCGGTTGTCTGAGACGCAAAAGCACAAGCTCAGGTGGTTTTTTCCTGCATGTTCAATCATTTTTTAAACTCCGTCTTAGCTCCTGTCTCGGCTGGGCTGCAGCCCCGTGGAAATCGCCCGGCATTAATTCATGCTGAAGGGGGGCTGCTGTCACTGGGGCGATGCAGGAGCGCAGGTGAAGTGACTTTGCTGCAATTTGCAGTTCAAATGCCAAGTTGCCATGATATAAATCTATTTCCAATCCAATTTAGATAAGACAGCCCTCTGTCCAAACACGCCTAATAACTCTGCGAGTACCACACCACAGGGCACCGTAATTATTCCTGGAGAAATAAACAGGAACGGACACATTTTGCTCTGTTAAAAGTACAATTAAAGCCCTTGCGGAGCTGAGCCCGAGAGCTCCTGACACAGAGGCGTCTATTCCCTCACTGCCGCGCGTGGGATTTATATCCCAAACTTCCATTAGCGCTAATAGCAGCTCCAGCCGCCGTGCCCCGATGTGCTGTGCATTCCGAGCAGGCTGCTCGGGGCTGTAAACACCGGGCAGGGCTCGCCCTGGGGCTGCCGAGCCCCGGCAGCGCCGCCCGCAGCCGCGAATTGCGCCGAGCCCCCGGAGAGCGGCGGGGGATGCGGCTGAGCGCTGCCGGGATGCTGAATGCGCCTTCCCGAAGCTCATCCAGCCTGGAAGGACAAACCTCAGGCTCGGGACTCAGCGCTGTGCTGGTTGGTCCCCGTGGGGAGATTTTGGCCCCGTGCCTTGTGGTGTAGCGCTGGAGAAAACGTAATGTGATTAAGATGTATCTGTCTCTGAGCTTGAGTGAGGCAGAGGCAGTGACTCATACCACCTTGCTGGAGCTGTCAAAACACTTGGCTCGCGAGAATAGCCTTCTACACAAAAAGCACTGATTCAATATGTTTATATTTAAACAAAACACTCAGGGTCTGATTCACTGCGGCATTACTACAGCCTTGGATGGCTGTAACCCCGGCCAAGCAGCTCCCAGGCACGCACAGAGTGCTGACTTCCAATAAGTGTCAGAGAAAGGCTTGGTCCTTGCGAGCCTCCTGCATGGAGAGGGGTCCCTCGAGGGTTTCAGCATCGGTGCTGAGGGCACAGTGCAAGGTCACAGCTCATGCCTGGCTCCCCTGAACCTGCAGACAGGTGTGTGGGCACCAGCAGCAGCCACAAAAGATGATGGTGATGAAATGGGGTGGTGGTGGGATGGCAGCTGCACCGATCACCAGAGCAGACCCTGAGCTTCTCTTGAGCCCTGGGATGGGACCTGTGTGTTTTCAGCTCGCTGTCTCACCCTGCAGGTGTGCAGGCAGCACCCCTTCCCTCC